>NC_142360.1:40605041-40939304 GCF_059441175.1 Urocampus carinirostris | reverse complement strand
TTTTGGGGCTGTTTTCACGTGAATTTTTGACCCCTCGATAATACTCCTGCTCTCCGCGTCGCCGTAAGCTCATTACGAATTCTCTTCTATTCGTTCTATTCGGAAGTCAGCAACTTCAAGTGTGGTCCAAAAGTGGCACCTGGGCCAGCCAAGAAAGGAGAGTTCGTATCGCTCGATCAGCGAGCGGAAACGACGCTAATTATCTTCCCCTGCGCTCATTTGCATATCGTTTGCTTATTAGTTTTGGGATCCAAAAATACCCGCAGCAGTCATTAACATAGAAAGATGGAGGATGACACATGCGTTAGGCCAATTTTGCAAAAATTGAGTAATCCATCTCGTGTCATCGTACAGAAGAGTAATTAATAGGGACAATGATAGGATTATTGTTCATTTATAACTCGTTAACAACATATGTTGAAGCATTACAGAGACCCCTATAGTTGAGTAGTGTTTTCCTTTATTGAGCCGAATCAAAGGGTTGAACAAACCGGGTCTCCGCCTGTGCCAATTTTACAATCGTGTGCAGGAGACATGACGGGGTCTTCCGGGTTGTCCACTTTTATGCCACATGGGATGAACTGTACACGCCCCATGATCGAGCCTCTGGCTGATTGATCCGCTCCGTGTCGATGCAATTATCCCAATCGTTCTTTGAAGCATGGAGAGAAGGGTGATAGGTCATCGCCCTTGCCCCCAGGCCAGGTGATGAGTCATTGTTATCTACACAAACAGAAACCAAAGACACATTCTAAAGAAATCTACTCAAGTCTGAGGTCGAAGTATTTTTGAGTATAAGTGGAATAAAACAGCATATAAAATAGTATATATATATATATATATATATATATATATATATATATAATATGGATATAATGGAGTGTCCCTTTGTTCCCTCCTAGCCATTCTGTGACTAAACTGTCATAAAAAAGGGGGTTGTTGAAGTTGTATTCGGATGACAATCAGGCCTAGAACTGACTAGGTCTCCTCATGAGCTCAATATAAATGTCTCTCGTATCTTTGGTGTATTTTATCCAGAGATGTAAGGTGATAGACCTACAAGATAAAAGTACAGTAACCTTCACTCAAATGATTCAATTTTCAATGTTTTCAGCATTTCATCTAAAAGACTTCTTAACTATAAGAGAAATGTATCGGTCCAGCTCAGGATATAAGAAACAATAAAGCGTCCGGGAAGAAGTTTTTCTCTCCTTTTCGTGGGCTTACGCAAATCTCCGAGTGCCGGCCCGTTTTATAATCTCCTTTTTTTTCACGTAAGGACAAGTGAGCCGAAATTGCACCGACGGAGGTTGGTCCGCACCTTTTCCGCCCTATCGTATCGCCTGCAGCGTGGATGATGACCTACCGGAGGTAAGAACTCTTTTAGTTCGGGATTTGATAACATTATCCGTATCGTACTTAACCTAATAGTTTTTCCCGTTTGTCCCGATAAAAAAAGGAGAAAAAACAACAAAGACCCTCAGAAAACATAGAAAAAAAAACCTGCCTAGAACCATGTTCAAAAACACACTGAAAACGGCTCCGCGGCCCACTTTTGGGTCCCGACCCACAACTTGAGGAACACTGCAGTAGAGTAAATGGAAATGAATGAGAGTGAGAGAGAGAGAGCGATAGAGAGAGGGAGGGAGAGAGTGAACGAGAGAAAGAAAGAGGAGAAAAAGAATGAAAAAAGAAAGAGGGAGAAAGGGAGAGAGACACAGAAAATATGAAAGAGCGAGAGAGACACAGAAGCAGAAAAGAGGACAAAAAAGAGATAAAGATAGGAAATAAAGGTAAGACACATTAAGACAATGAGAGAGAGAGAGAGAAAGAGAACCAAAGACAGGATGGGAAGAGCAAGAGAAAAGTTGAAAGAGAATAAAAATGAGAGATGAAGAGAGAAATAAAGAAAAGAGGCAAAGAAAGGGAGAAAGATAGAAAAAAGAGAAAAAGAGAGTGACACAGAGAAAGTCAAAGAGAGACATGGGAGCAAAAAAAGAGAGAGTGGAAAAAGGAGGGGAGGGAGAGAGGGAGAAAGAAAGGTTTAAAGAGAATAAAAATGAGATAAAGAGAAAAATAAAGAAAAGAGGCAAAGAAAGAGAGAAAGATATAAAAAAAGAGAGAGACACAGATAAAGTCAAAGAGAGACACAGGAGCAGGGAAAAAAGAGAGAAGAAAAAAAGAGGAGAGAGAGAGAGAGAGAGAGAATGAAAAAAGAAAGAGAGAAAGGGAGAGAGACATAGAACATATGAATGAGAGAGAGATACATGAGCAGGTAAAATTAAAAGAGAGACAGGAAAAGAGAGGGGAGACGATGAAAGAGAGAGGGAGAGAGAGACATAAAACAGAGACAGAGTTAAGAAAAGAGTGAGAAATAGAAAAAAGACAGACAGAGAAAAGGAAAGAGTGAGAAATATAAAAAAGGGAGAGAGAGAGAGAGAGAGAGAGAGAGAGAAGAGAGAAAAAAGGGAGACAAATAGAGAACGACAAAAGAGAGAGTAAAAAGGGCAGAAAGAGAAAAGAGAGGAAAGGAAAAGAAAGAATAAAAGAGAAAGAGATGAGAGAGAAATAGCAGAGTGAGACAGAAAGAGAGAGAGAGAGAGAGAGAAAAGAGGTAGAGAAGCAAGAAAGATAAAAGGGTGCCCGGCTTCGGCGACATCAACCGGTCATATTCAAAAGCACAGCTCGTTTTTCTCTCTCCTCAGTGCGGTCTTGCGGGCCCGTTCCGTACCGCCGGCCGCATGATTGACACTCCCACCCCAAGGGATCACAAAGTCTCATTAGCACGAATTAACACCGGGACGAAGAACCCGAAAATGGATTGTCTTTCCTTTGTGTGCAGACGGAACAGACTTACTTTGCCACCGTGAAAGTCATCTACACCGTCGGCTACAGCTTTTCTCTTGTACTCCTCGTGGCGGCCGTGCTCATCCTGCTATTTTTTAGGTACTACACTCCTCAACACACACCACACTTCAGGACCACTTGAAACCAAATCATATTCAATATCTACCGTAAATTCCGGACTATAAGTCGCTACTTTTTTTGGGATGAAAGTTATAATATTATTATTAAAGCTTTGAAAACTCTCTCGGTGTACCGTCTTTCTTTGTAAATATGTGTAACCATGTATAATATGTGTTTGCAACTGTATATTTTTGTCATGTATTTATTTGAGACCCTTGTTCTGATATGTTTTGCACGGGCGAATCAAAAAGAAGGGGCGAAACAAATGCGGGCTGACGGGAAGTGGAGTAAAGATGAGACCTGTTTGTGGACGCGGCGGACAATAGTGGATATATATTTTTCCCACCCTTACCTTTGAAAATATACACTCTTTTCCTTGGATTACTTTCAACGGGACCCGGACTCTGCAGGTCTGCATCACACCTTAAGTACCGGTATCATTTTCCGTTCATTTTGCCGGCTGTGACGTTTGGACTGTGTACTTTGATGAAGGACATTCAGTTTCAATCGCGGGACTTGAAGTCGGGTTTGGGTTAATTTTGTGTTTGTGTTACATGTTTAAATGTGGGCGCATGCGGCTTATATACAGGTGCGGCTTGTGTAAGTACAAAATCTGTTTTCCTCTTAAAACGTGGTGGGTGCGGCTTATAATCAGGTGCGCTCTACAGTCCGGAATTTACAGTAAATCGATATTGACAGTGGTACCTCTACTCTCAAATGTCTCTACACGTCAAAGTTTCAGGTTGCAAAATACTCGAAAGGGAAAATATTAGGATACAAAGTCCAAAATACAGTACAGTACGCGAAACTACCCGGCAACCGGTGCTTATGCATGAATCCCAGCATGCTTTTCGTGTCCCCTACCCGCTCTGTAAACTCTCTACTGTATGGTACTGTTGCGAAGAGCTATCATACAGAACGGACCTCACCAAAGACATGCAGAAGAGAGTCAGAGAGAGAGAAAGAATGAGAAAGAAAGAAGAAAGGAAAGAAAAACAGATAAAGAAAGGAAGAAAGAAAGCAACAAAGCATAGAAAGAAAACGAAAAAGAGAAAAATAGACACAGAAAGAGAGGCAGAGACAGAGTAAGAAAATGGAGTAAGAGAGAGAAAGAGTAAAAGAGACTTAAAAAGACCCCACGAAAGACATGCAGAAGAGTGGACAAGGGGAAAAAACAGAGGAAGAGACTTTTTCTGGTCGTTGAAAAGAAGCGAGAGATAATAGAAAGGGATAAAAACACACAGCTGTGTTTCCATGAGCCCAAATTCAACACATCTATCTATCTATCTATCTATCTCTCCATCAATCAATCAGTCTATCTATCTATCTAGACATCTATCTATCTATATCTATCTATATCTATCTATATCTATCTATCTATCTCTCTCTCTCTCTCTCTCTCTCTCTCTCTGTCTGTCTGTCTGTCTGTCTGTCTGTCTGTCTGTCTAGACATCTATCTATCTACTCCTTGCCTGCTTCCTGTCACACATGCTTTGCACCATCTGAGCCAAATCAATTCATCTTTTTCTCATCAGACCACAGTCAGTCATGGCCTTTGTTGATGGACTTCTTTTCATTGTGTCAAAGTTTTTTTTCTTTCTTGTAACAAACATCATAAAATCTCTGCAGAAAATGAGTTTTTTTTCTCACATTTGTGACATACTCTATTTATAAAACACTGCTTTTTCTTTGTCACTCAACATCTTGTAGTCACTGTAGATGTTGAGACTTGTGTTTTGTGGGTACTGTTGTAGATTAATGGAGTCGGAGCTTGACAAAATGAGGACACATTTGTTTAAGACAGGAAATTCTAGGCTTGTTTCTCCCGAGTTTAGATGTCAGCGAGTGTTATTAATAATAACACATTAATAATAACACCTTTAAGGAGTCTATATCTCAAACTAGAGACTGCCGTGTACTTGTCATCTTGTCACTATCATATATATATTTTCTTCCCCTAGGAGGCTCCGTTGCGCCAGGAACTTCATCCACATCCAACTTTTCCTCACATTCATCTTGAAAGCGGCAGCGGTTTTCATCAAGGACGCCGCCCTCTTCTCCAGCGAAGACACCAATCACTGCACTCTGTCCACCGTTAAGACAAGAGACGACCTTCTCAAACCCCGGACACCAGGAACTGACTTTTTCTGTTTTTTTTTCCCGTCCTCCCAGTTGGCCTGCAAGGCGGCCGTGGTCTTCTGTCACTATTGCGTCATGGCCAATTTCTTCTGGCTCCTGGTGGAGGCGCTCTACCTGACTTCTCTCATGCTCTCTTCATTTTATCGCAGTCGCAGGTTCCTGTGGGGATTCAGCTTACTGGGATGGGGTAAGAAACTAAAATATCTTATCAAATCTGCTAAGATGGAACGTAGGAGTCAACAAACCCTCGCCCCGGTGGCCGACCACTTTTTCAAGAAAAAACCCAAATGTTTGTATTATTCCAATTCCGAAATCTTTGTTCAATTTGGAAATTCCGGAATTTTGGTTTGCAATTTGCCAATCAGAAGCCTGCATCGAATAAATTCGTGCTTCCGTTACAAGGTCGCGCATTTTTATATTATTTTCCAAAGTAGACGCACAGAGAACACAAGAAAAATGGAGAAGTGGTTAGGAATCAAGCCAAAACCTCAGCCCCAGAAGAAAGATTCAAAAGAAGCTAACAAAACTGATGATGCTCCAAAACGTAAACGTACATGAAAAGCATGGTGGAAAGAGGAGTTCACGTGGCTTGTAGCAGATGCACAGAAAACACAAGAAAAATGGAGAAGTGGTTAGGAATCAATAAGAAACTTCCGCCCCAGAAGAAAGAGTCAAAAGAAGCTAACAAAACGGATGACGCTCCAAAACGTAAACGTACATTAAAAGCATGGAGAAAACAGGAGTTCACGTGGCTTGTAGCAGACGCACAGAAAACACAAGAAAAATGGAGAAGTGGTTAGGAATCAAGCCTCAGCCCCAGAAGAAAGATTCAAAAGAAGCTAACAAAACTGATGACGCTCCAAAATGTAAACGTACATTAAAGCATGGTGGAAAGAGGAGTTCACGTGGCTTGGAGCAAACATTGCATGAATGAAAATGAGTTAATTCAGGTACATACTGATGGCAGATGGAAAACAGCAATGAATGTTCTAAGTAGATTTATAATAAACTTCATTTTAGAGTGTTGTTCTGTTCTATATTCTGATGATCAATCCTTAATACTTTGCAACAAGGTTTTTTTTTTTGATGAGTTGTCTTATTGTGTTTCAAGTTGTGAAAAATGGGGCTGGCAAGAATAAGCTAGTATGCGATGCTTTTCAAAATGAGCCCAAAATATTGGTTACAACTATAAATAAGCACAACGGGGTGGATGTGTTATCAGGGTTGGGTAGGGTTACTTTAACTGGATTACTTTCAACTACTTTTGGATGACTCCAATACCAAATATGCTCATAAAAGACAAAAGAAGCTAAATATGAATCAAATGATAACTCACAACACGTGGTAAGCTTTCTCTCCTGGCTTTGATCTCTTTGACAAAACGAACATCAAATGCCACAGAAACAAAATGAAAATCAATCCAAAAAGCTTTTTGCCGTTCCATGTGTTCCGTTACTCCCCAAGCCTGCACAAAATTTACTCATTTTATTCCTATTTAGTTTCTTTTGTCTTTGATTAGCATATTTGCTATTGGAGTCATCCAAAAGTCATTGAAAGTAATCCAGTTAAAGTAACCCTACCCAACCCTGTAGATAGATATACTATATTCATCCCCGTAGGGAAATTCACACTTCCAGCAGTATCCTTTTCTTGTTAATTAACAGATCAACAGGATGGCCTCAGGGTGCTGTGTTGTAGTTTAGCCACAGCGGAGTGGATGACATCACACGCTAGGCCAAAGGTTCGACGTCCCTGCGGCAGATGGAAATCTTTGTGCCCAGGGTGACGCTACCTCGTGTTCACGTAGATAGCGAGTCCGCCTCTTCTCCGCATCCCGCAGGCTATTGTGTCTCTGTCTGTCTCCGGGTACCCAACCCTGCGTGTTATGCTCTCCCTCGTCGGTCAAGCATCCTAAAACATTGGAAAAGGGTTCATTAAAGAGTCGTGATACTTACTCTTCTTCTCCTTGAATGTTTTCCATCCCAAAAATATGATTAAATCAGAGAGTCTTGTGACTAAAACGATAGCTAGTAGATGATTTTTATAGAACTTGTCATGGTTGCCAGGGCGCCCAATTGGCCCTGCCCATCGACACCCGCTAAAACGCATTGACAGATTGCTCCCTGTCACTACTTAAACGCTGTCCTGCGAGTCGCCTTTGGTCGGAGCGTCTGCGAAACTCTGTTTGAATCTCCATTTTTCCTGTGTTTTTTTGCTCTTGTTTTGCTCTCGCCCTGCGAATCTCTATTTTTCCCGCGTTTTGCTCCTGTTTTGTTCTCGCCCCGATCTGTTTGATTTCGACCACTTCCTCGTTCCGATCGATCTACTTCCGCGAGCGACGATCTCCGGATCGATCCTTATGACATTTCTTCTTGCCGGCCATAAAGGTGTAATAGCGCTACGCTGCTTCTGCCGCTAGTGGTAGAAACGCGGTATTGCACTTTTGTCCTCGAGGCGTTAAAACAGTTAATTTCCCGACCTCTATATGACAGTTAGCTTGGATGCTAACTAAACCCGTGTATATATCAAGTTGTGAAAAAAATGTACAGTATGTTCCTTCAGAAGGAAAACACCCGTGTCCAGTTTAAGAATAAGAGATAATGGCGTTCCGCGCCGGGATAAAAGCTAAAGAGGAGTGGAGATTTCGTCGTTCCTCGGAGTGACCGGGAAAGAAGATTACTTCCGAGAGATGGAAGGAAAAAGGGAGAAATTCGCAGTTGCGTTAGGATTAGAGCTACAAAAGACACGGAGGTCTTTTGTGATTTTAAAGGCCGTCGAGAATGGAGGGAAAAAAATCGGAAAATCTCATAGGTAGATTTTAAACGGAGCCCGGAAAAATACCATAAATAGATACCATAGAAAGATAGATAGATAGATAGATAGATACCATAGATACCATAGATAGATACCAACCATAGATATATAGATACTATAGATACCATAGATAGATAGTATCTATATCGATAGATAAATGGATAAATACCATAGATAGATTGATAGATACCATAGAGAGATACCATGGATATATAGATACCATAGATAGATACTATAGATACCATAGATAGATACCATGGATAGATAGATACCATAGATATATACCATAGATAGATATATAGATACTATAGATAGACACCATAGATAGATAGATAGATGGATACCATAGATGGATACCATACATGGATACCATAGGTGGATACCATAGATAGATAGATACCATAGATAGATACCATAGATAGATAGATAGATACCATAGATACCATGGATAGATATATAGATACCATAGATAGATACCATGGATGTATAGATACCATAGATAGATACTATAGATAGATACCATAGATAGATATATAGATACTATAGATAGACGCCATAGATAGATAGATAGATGGATACCATAGATGGATACCATATATAGATACCATAGATAGATAGATACCATAGATGGATACCGTAGATGGATACCATAGATATATACCATAGATATATACCATAGATGGATACCATAGACAGATACCATAGATATATACCATAGATGGATACCATAGATAGATACCATGGATATATAGATACCATAGATAGATACTATAGATAGATACCATAGATATATACCATAGATGGATACCATAGATAGATTGATAGATACCATGGATAGATACCATGGAGAGATAGATAGATACCATAGATACCACAGACTCTGTGGTCTTTTGTGATTTGAAAGGCCATCCAGGATGGAGGAAAAAAATCGGTAAATATCATACGTGGATCTTAAACGGAGTCTGGAAAAATTTTATTTTCTCGGTCGAGTCACGAAATATCGACGTGATCTGAAATTTTCTTTGGCGTTGTGAAAGAAAGGAATCAATAAGAGCCGTTCAAAAAACGGATGTGTGTTTTGAAATGTTGGGGCACAATCGATCGTTTCACCAAGTTTTCCCATTTTTTGGACTCCGCAGGAGTTCCTGTGTTTTTCATCGGATTGTGGATCGGATCCAGGGTGTATTTCGAAGACACAGAGTAAGTTTATTATCCTTCATGTCTAACACATCAAACCTTCCTGTGTGGAGTGTGCATGTTCTCCCCGTGCTTGCGTGGGTTTAGATTAAGGGTTCTATTTTTGTCCTGTTTCTTATTCTCTCCAGTTTTCGTTCCCGTTTGGTTTGTCCTGTTTATTTCGATAGCCTGTTTCATTATGATTCCTGTCTGTCCCGTCCTGTCCGGTATTCTGCTTTTTCGGTCTTTGGCTTCCTGTCTTTCCACGCCAGACCGCTACCTAACATACATGACTCCCCATTTCCCGTAAAATAAAAGGCTTGTGTGAGAACGTCACGCATTTCGGTCCTTTTCCTGTTCCGGTTCTTGACCAATATCACAACTAGATTTATACTACAAAAGAGAGGTGCTAGGAATCAAATGGATTGAACAATTTCAAGGCTGTGGAGTATTTCCAACACTGCATAGTTCACAAAAAAAAAAAAATATATATATATATATATATATATATATATATATATAACACAGTTATAAATTGTTTCTTGTTACAAAACTCTTATCTGTCGTCTAATTTCTGGCATATTGAAGTTGCACGTGGATTGTTAAACCAGAATGACAGAAATCATATCAGTTTATAGCGGCCAGCTGACACAAAAGGTCATAAAAAGTAACGTCTCAAAGTATGTGCTAGTAGCAAGACAGTGACATTATTTGAGCCATCCAAGTCAACAAAAACAAAACATGATTTTGATGACTGTGAGCTGTACAAATCGTTTGGCCCTTGCTGGGGATAATAGTTCAACAAAAATTGACTTTAAGTCGTGTATATATGAGTAGAGGGGTAGGACTTGATACGTTTTCTTCGTCCCGCTCCCTTTCTAGCCATCCTGTTCCGCTTTAAGTTCTATTTCCACCGTCACCGTCTGAAATAGAGAAAGGAAATGAATTCAATTGGAGTGACCTGACCACGTCCGCGGATGTTTCTTCTTCTTGCATCCAGATGTTGGGACATCAACGAGGACTCCCTCTACTGGTGGATCATCAAGGGCCCCATCGTGGCGTCCATTGTGGTAAACGCGGCTCATTGCACACGGACAACACACCTCGCAAACCATGGCGAGATGACTTCATGCCGACTCATTTCCCCATCCGATGAAAGGAATGCAAACAAAGGCTCTTTTGTGGGCGGCAGATGAGCGCCTCCTACGCTCCGTTGCGCGTATTGTGGCGGCCGACCCGCGACCCTCCGGCCTCACCTTCCTTTTTTCGTCTCAGGTCAATTTCGTCCTCTTCGTCAACATCGTCCGGATTCTGGTTCAGAAGCTGAGCCCTCGTCTCATCCAATTCAACAACTCTTCGCAGTACAGGTGACTTCCCTGTCTCATTTCGTCTCTTTCGCTCGAGCGATCGCTGCGGATTGATGCCCGGTAATCGATATGCTCCACATGATGCGGGGTTGGTACGGGTGCTTAAAATCCTTGAGAACGGTTGGATTTGGAGGATTGTGTTTTCAAAATCAGGTGAACTCCTTGAAAATGCTTGATATTGTTGCCATTTTCAAGGAAGTCCCACTCCTGTTTTAATTGTGAGCCTCCACCTAGCACGTTTCATGCTATCCATTTACTAATCCAGCCCCCTGTCAGAATAGATTCTCGACCCTGTTGCCAATAATTGAAAATGAATTTAACACCCAAACATGAACAAAAACGGTTAGCAACACCAGATAATCTCATTACACTCCTGGGCATCGATTCTTAAACATTTGGACTATGGCTCCAATTCTGCATCTGGATATTTAATCTTCATACTCATTAACTCATTAAATGCCAGATGTCCTACTCCAAAGAGAAGTGCCGGTACCAGCCAATTTTTTTCCCATTTTGACTCATTTTTGAAGGCCCTCGCTGAACATTTAGATCTGGAACGTGGTCAGCTTTTTTTATAAAGTTAAAAATCTCTGTTGAAATATTAACTACTCTTCCATATCTTCACTGGCCTACGCGCCATATGGGCTGCCGACACACTCTCAATCACTGGATACAGGAAACAGTACTAGGTAGTAGGGGCTCCCTCGATGTGTGGACAAAGATCTGATGAAAGTCATTCCTGCCGTCTAATAGTGGTGTTTTATACTGAAATCATTACCAGAGGGTTGATCCTTACCAATGAGCTGCACCAAACCCTTTATGGATCCAGTATAATACATGCCGCTTGGAATTATTTTTTCATTTTGGCCATAAAAGTGTCAGGACCAGAACGGAAACAGGACCCTGTCTGCTTCTGTGTTTTTCGTCCCGTTTTTCGTCCCGTTCGACAACTACATTTTAAATGACTTTCTATCCTATGGTTATGGGTTTTAACGCACAAAAATGCGTTTATTGGAGGAATCGACTCCTTGCCCTGAAGAATTCTCGTGCCGGCGTGATGAGGGGGCCCTATCGTGGATGCAGAGCCGGAGCTAAGGTGAAGGCTAAGCGGCTAGCGGCGTTATAAGCCTTCGGTACTGTCCGTAATCATGGAAAATGTGAACTCTCTACCAAATAAGACTGATGAACTGTGCCGGTGAAAAGCATCAAAGCGTACAGGGAGTGCGGTTTGCTGTGTTTTACAGAAACGTGGCTCACATCTAGCATCCCGGACGCTAACGAGGAGCTACCCGGAGACAGACAGAGACACAATAGCCTGCGGGAAGCGGAGAACAGGCGGACTCGCTATCTAGGTGAACACGAGGTGGCGTAACCCTGGGCACAAAGATTTCCATCTGCCGCAGGGACGTCGAACCTGCGTGTGACGTCATCCACTCCACTGTGGCTAAACTACAACGCAGCACCCCGAGGCCATCCTGTTGATCTGTTAATAAACAACAAAAGGATACTGCTGGAAGTGTGAATTACCCTACGGGGATGAATATAGTATATCTATCTACAGGGTTGGCTAGGGTTACTTTAACTGGATGACTTTCAATGACTTTTGGATGACTCCAATACCAAATATGCTCATTAAAGACAAAAGAAACTAAATGGGAATCAAATGACTCCATTTTGTGCAGGCTTGGGGAGTAACGGAACACATGGAACGGCAAAAAGCTGTTTGGATTGATTTTCATTTTGTTTCGGTGGCATTTGATGTTCGTTTTGCCGGAGATCAAAGAGATCAAAGCCAGGAGAGAAAGCTTACTGCGTGTTGTGAGTCATCATTTTATTCCTATTTAGTTTCTTTTGTCTTTTATTAGCATATTTGGTATTGGAGTCATCCAAAAGTCATTGAAAGTAATCCAGTTCAAGTAACCCTACCCAACCCTGTCTATCTATCTATCTAGTTACCGTCATTTCAATAGCGCTTCTAAAAAAAACTCTTTATGTTTTGGCACTCAGGGAGAAGGTTTCTGAAAACGTGTTTATACGTCGTGGCACTGAAGGAGTTAAGCCAATTTGGAATGCAAATGGCGTGCAAATGGATGCTTCCGTCCGATAAATTCACCCGTGTCCCGGTCCGCTTCAGAGAGGCCGAATCGGAATACTTAATGGAAAGGAGCATTAGGGGAAAGTGTTTGGGCACACGGCGTCCATTCTGACAACGGGAACACCGGCACCGGGCCTGTTGAACTGAGCCCCCGTCAACTACTTTTTCCTCTTTGCGCTCCCGTTCCCTTCCCGTCATCCGTATCGGCGGAACGGAACACGTCCTAATAGGGAGGAAGTGTTCCCGGAATACAAATGTAGCACCACATGCTGCTACGCGTCGTAAGCTAACAAGGATATTTGACTAAGTGCGGCGTCCGTGATCCCTTGTTTGTCTATTTTTTTTTCAGTTCTCTTTAAGAAAATCTCATTGCATCATTTATATCGTTAATGAAAGTATTAGGCTCCCGAAAATGTCATGGATTATATTCGATGTTTAGAAATACCGTATTTTCCGCACTATAAGGCGCACCTTAAAGTCTTCATTTTTTTCAAAAGCTGACCATGCGCCTTATAATACAGTGCGCCTTATTTATGGATCAATATTAATTCGCAAGGTCTCGCAACTTACGCAACAGCCGCCGACTCGATTTTACCCCGAACGCCAAGTAGTCCGCGGTGTATGCTGGGATTTATATACCGGCGTTTCATTGGCTAACCAATGTGTCAATCATCATTTGAATCGATCGCTATTGGCTAAAGTTATTCGGAGCCTCGGATAGGCTAGAGGGCCAAAACAAACCCTGCAATTGGCCGATAAAGATGACTGAATAGCAAGCTTGCTAAACTACACCATAAAGAAACATGTTTCATTAGTCTGTATTTGTAAATGTTTTACTCTCCTGGATTGACTTCACTCACGGTTGTAAGAAAACCATGGTTGCGTATCATTATTGAATGTGAGAACTGCGGCTTTATATTTTCCCGGTATCATGTTTTAGAACGATCTTGATGTTGCTGTGATGAGTTGAGTGAATTCAACTCAATTCCAAGTGTTGATTGTCATATGCGCAGTAAAGTTGCGAGCGAAAAAGAAAATAGAAACTAAGGAATGGTTGGCATTTCTTGAATCCCAAGACTTTAACCTTCCGAATGATGGAACGATGCATTTGAGTGACATCGTGCAGACACTGCATCCGCACGTGTTCTCGACACGTATTTGCGTCTTTGCAAGCTTTGGGAATGTTAAGGGGGTAAGAAGTTGGACTCAACTATCTGACTGTTTTGTCCACGTTCCCATTGTAGCGCCTTATAATCCGGTGCGCCTTATGTATGGAAAATATAGGACCAAAAACTATTTTTTGGGGGTGCGCCCTATAACCCGGTGCGACCTATAGTGCGGAAAATACGGTAATCGTCAGTTTACTGCCTGTAAAATCCACAATTGTTCAGAACAGAAAAGTGCCCTTTATTATTTTACCCATGTTTAGCCACGTTAGCTCCCGTTTACAAAA
This sequence comes from Urocampus carinirostris, assembly GCF_059441175.1. NCBI lineage: Eukaryota > Metazoa > Chordata > Actinopteri > Syngnathiformes > Syngnathidae > Urocampus > Urocampus carinirostris. The sequence continues at coordinate 40,925,293 of NC_142360.1, read as the reverse complement.
CGTCATGCCGGTATTTAAGTTTTTGGACCAGATTTCCTATCCCGACCTCTAAGCTTCAGTTCTTTCGGGTTTCCGATGTCGGTGCTATCGTGACGGTTGTGTCAAAAAAACGAAAAAATTGTTTTTCGTTGACTGTCGAGACAATAAAAATCAAATATTCTTTAGCATCGGAAGGCACTTTAATGGGTACTTGAGATTTGAAATATATACAGTGCCTAGCGAAAGTATTGACCCCCCTGAGAACCTTTAAGGGAATCACCCACCCATATTGTATTGACAATAAAAAAAGTCAAAATTTGGTGTTGCCCCCCCAGTCCTCTCAGCTCCGCCAACTGACTCCAAAATGATCCAATGTGGACCTAAATGACTAACGGTGACAATAACAGAGTTAAACCGTGTGTCATTAAGTCTCAGTTTAAATGAACCTTCTCTGTAATGGGCTCAAAGTTTTCTAGAAACGGACCCTAAAGAGGAAACAGCATTATAAATACTGAAGAACACACCAGGCAGGTCTGGGATAGATTTATAGAAAAGTTCAAAGCAGGAATGGCATACAAGAAGATTTTGCAACATTTGCGCATCTCTCGGATCACTGCGAAAGCAATAATATCAAAATGGAGAGAGCATAAAACCACTGCAACCCTACCAAGACCTGGCAATCCCTTGAAACTTTTGCCTCAAACAAGAAGAAAACTAATCAGAGAAGCAACCAAGAGGCCCATAATCACATTGGATGACCTTCGGGCATACACAGCTGAGGTGGGACAATCTCTGCATAAGACAACTACTGGTATTCGTTGTACTCTGCATAAATCTGCCCTTTATGGAAAAGTGTCAAGGAGAAAGCCCTTTTTGATAGAATACCGTAAAAAGACCCTTATAGAGTTTGCAAGAAGCCACATAGGAGACACATATGACATTCAGAACGAGATACTCTGGTCAGATGAGACCACAATTGAACTTTTTGATCAGAATGCAAGCTATAAGTTGGTGTAAAAATACCACTGTAAAAGACCCTGAAAACACCATCTGCACTGTCAAACATGGTGGTGGTAGCATCAAGCTCTGGGGTTGCTTGTCTTCATCAGGGAATGGGAAGAGAGTTGATGGGAAGATGGACGGCGCTAAATGTGGGGCCATTCTGGCAGAAAATCTGTTAAAGTCTACAAGAAACATGAGATGAGGGTGCAGGTTCACATTGCAACGGGAAAACGACCCTAAACGTAAAGCAAAATATGCCATGGAATGGTTTCAAACTAATCCTATTGGGTATTTGTGGAAAGATCTGAAAAATGCTGTGCAAAACCCATTACCATCAAACCTCAAGGAACTTGGTTGCCATGGCGCCCATTTGGTCTTCGCCATGTGGCGCCAGCTTCTGTCACGGTTGCCACGGCGCCCAATTGGCCCCGTCCATAGACACCAGCTGAAACGTGTTGACAGATTGCTCCCTGTGACTACTTAAACGCAGTCCTGTGAGTCGCCGTTTGTCGGAGCGTCTGCTGAACTCTGTTTTGACACGTCAAGCCCAGAGAATCCCCGTTTTGCCTGTATTTTGCTCTGGTTTTAAGCCCTGCGAATCTCTGTTTTTGCCTGTGTTTTGCTCCTGTTATGTTCTCGCCTTGATCTGTTTGATTTTGACCACTTCCTCGTTCCGAGCAATCTACTTCCGCGACCAACGATCCCCAGATCGAGTGTGCGCTCATTTCTACGTTACGCGATTGGGTTCTGCTTCCTGTTTGCTGTTCTGGTACGTGACACTGTTTTGTAAGGAAGAACGGGAAAAACATTCTCTACCAAGATGTGTAAAACCTCTAGAGACATACCTCTAGAGAATTGCGGCTGTAATCGTAGCAATAGGCGCTTGTACAAAGGGGGCCAACATTTTTGCAACTTTTAATTTTTTACTTTGTCAGCACAATATCAAATGTTGATTGAATGTATTATTTTCTTCATGATCGTGTCTCACATGTTGTTGATTCTTAGAGAATATTTTGTGCCTCAAATATGGCAATATCACCAAAATTTCTTTTGGGGGTCTTGGGGGGGGTCAATCCTTTTGCAAGACAGTATAACTACTCCGTCAATTGCTTTTCGTGTTAGCAAGCTGAACGTTCGGGCTGTCGTTGGGCAACGCGGACTTTCAACTCTCTCCAAAGATTTTCTATGGGGTTGAGATCTGGAGACTGGCTAGGCCACTCCAAGAACTTGAAATGCTTCTTTTGAATCCACTCCTTTGTGTTTGGGATCATTGTCATCATCAAAGCCCCAGCCACATCTCTTCTTCAACACCCTGCTGATGGAAAATGTTCCCCCCAAATCGCTCGATACATGTTCCTTTACACGGAAAAACAGCCCTAAAGTATGATATTTCCACCCCCATGCTCCACAGTGGGTATGGTGTTATTCGGATGCATTTGTTGATTTCACTGGCTAACTGTGGCATTTCCTCGCCAGACGGCTGACCAAGTCCACCCTGTTACTCATCCCTTTGTTCGGCACTCACTACATGCTCTTCAATTTCCTGCCCGACTACTTTAACGTCAATCTTCGCCTCTGCGTCGAACTTTGCATCGGATCTTTCCAGGTACAGTCATCGCTCGTTTTTCGCCGAGGTCACGTTCCGAAAAGGACCAGCGATAGTCCAGACCCGTTAAGTAGGAACCTTTATTTATTTTTTATACAGTAAAACCAAAGAACAAACCCTATTTACAGGCTCAATCATTTGTTTATAGTACAGTATTATCAGTACTATCAGTCGGACCCCAAAATTGCCAGAAATTTGAATGTACACCTTATAATCTCCAGCATCAGACGGTGGATAAAATTGGAAATTCGCGGCTGCAGTCTAACAATACTGCATATGATAACTGTTCTGCCTTTGAGAAACATAGAGTGGTCTTCTAGTGCCCTCTAGTGGTTAACATCTTAAAGTTTGTTGCCAAAATATTTTTAGTGCCGAAACCAGATGTCATAATGTTCATTTATTTTCTGTGAAATATATTTTGATATAAATCTATTCATGTATTTTTTTATACAATCCGTGAGCCTTATAGTCCAGTGCGGCTTATGTATAAAAACATATTTTATAGGTGTACGGATGAGGTTAAATCGGGATTTCCAGAAAACCTCTGATATGAAATATTGCACCGGTGTGTTTTAATAAAGAATGCGACACAAAATAAGATCGGAAACAAAAAAAAGTGCTACAAAGCAAAAGGAAGAACACAAACTAGGGAGACTCAAAGTGGCTAAATAGCACCATTTTTACTCCCATTTTTTCCAAGCCTTACAGGGAGGAAGAAGGAGAAGGGTTAAAAAAAAAGAGGAAAAGAAGAGAAAAGGGGAAAGGGAAGGAAACAAAGCAAAAAAAGTCCATGAAAAAAAAGGAAAAACGAGAAAAAGAAAGAATAAAAGAAACTCAAACTGTCAACTAGCAGGGCGCAAAACTGCTAGTTTAAGTCCCCTGTCTTAAAGGTACGTTGATTTATATTTGACCACTAGATGGCACTGTAACTAACGCAAAAAACAGTGCCAAATGACTTGATAGCATGTAGTTGTTAGCATAACTAGTTAGCATGTAGCTGTTAGCATGACTAGTTAGCATGTAGTAGTCAGCGTGTAGCTGTTGGCATGACTTGTTAGCATGTAGCCATTAGCATGACTCGTCAGCATGTTGCTGTTGGCATGACCTGTTGGCATCTACTCGTGAGCCAGTAGTTGTTAACATGACTCGTTAGCATTAAGTCTTTAGCATGTAGTTATTAGCATCCACTCATAAGCATGTAGCTGTTAGAATGACTCATTAGTATGTAGCAGTTAGCATGACTAGTTAACATGTAGTAGTCAGCGTGTAGCTGTTGGCATGACTTGTTAGCATGTAGCCATTAGTATGAATCGTTAACAAGTAGCTATTGGCATGACCTGTTGGCATCTACTCGTTAGCCAGTAGCTGTTAAGATGACTCGTTAGCATTCAGTCTTTAGCATGTGGTTGATAGCATGACTCTGTTAGCATTTGCTCATAAGCATGTAGCTGTTGGAATGATTTGTTAGCATGTAGCCGTTGGAATGACCTGTTGGCATGTAGTCACTAGCATGAAGTTGTTAGCATGACTCGTTAGCATGTAGCTCTTAATAAATGTATTTTTTGAAATACATTTGTTTATATGTGTTGTCTCACTCGCATCTGCGACGGACTTCTATTTCAGGGTCTGCTTGTCGCCGTTCTCTACTGCTTCCTCAATCAAGAGGTGAGTGCCAGCAGCACCTAGTGGCGACACAAAAAAGGTACAAAAAATGAATCTCTAGGCTCCTGTTCATTTCAATGATCTGTTGTAAGGAATTCGGTCGGAATCACTCTCCACAATTTAAAATCGAATTCCGGGTCTTCCTTTGTTGCCGATGAAATGTTCCCGCCCCATGACCAAGCCTCTGGCTGATTGATCCGCGCCGTGTCGATGCAAATTTCTCAATCCTCCTTTGAAGAATGGGAGGAGGGGTGATAGGTCATTTCCCTCCGGACAGAATGGGGCAAGACACACACTCCAACCCCCCAGGCGAGGTGAGAAGTCATTGTTATCTGCACAGAATGGAACAAAAGGCACATTCCAACGCAAAGTGCGGTTTACGACACCCTTCTGCCCCAGTTCGCACTCAAACACTGAAGTCAGATTTTAGGACAAGTATATTTGACTTTACGTAAGATAAAACAGTGCATAAAATAGTCGTTAACTTGATTGTAGAAATTCATGTTCAGAAACGCCAGCCCAGGCACAGGAAGGGTCTATTAATGTTTATATTTATATTCGGGAATACCTTTAATCGCGGCCCGGGGTCCAACAGCCGCCTCCAGGTTGATCGTTCGAGGCCCCCGCCTTCATATGAAAGTAAAAGGGACAGTAATTCATTAATTGTTCGCCATATGTCGCGGTATTCTGTAATGCCGCCAAAAAAAGAGCGCTAAAAGCACAAAAAAAGAAGACAAAATACAGAGCTTCAAAGTGACCGAAACACACTGTAACTTTTGAAAGAAGAGAAATCAGAAAAAAAAAGAAATGAAAAAGGACACTAAAGGAATAGAACACAAAGTAAAACAAGAAATAAGGGATGTTAAAGAAAATAATTTTCTTTTAAAACAAGTTTTTTTTCCCCTGTCTTTGTCCTTTTTCCCTTGAATTCCTTTCTTTTCTTTTGTTTTTTTCTTTCTTTTTTTCACGGTTGCCATGGCGCCCAATTGGTCCCGCCTGTGTGGCGCCAGCTGCACCTCATTGACAGATTGGCTTTCCTTCTATTTAAGCTCAGTGCCCTCATTTTTCCTTTGTCAGTCCGTCAACGAACCTCGGCCCGGCAAGACATAGGTTCTGACTCGGTCCTGTTTTCCTGTTGGTATTTCCTGTGCGGTATTGTTCCTGTTTTTTTTTGTCCTGTTTAATATCGATTTCCAGTTTTGTTCCCCTCTATTTTTGTCCTGTTTATTATTCTCTCCTGTTTTCGCTCGCGTCTTGTTTGTCCTGTTTATTTTTGATATCCTGTTTCATTATCAATCTTGTCTGTCCGTCCTGTCCGGTATCGACCCCATCTGTCCGATATCTACTCGGGCAATTGGCATCAATCTCGTCGGCCTCTGGCTTCCCGTCATTCCACGCCAGACCGCTGCCTAACGTGCATGACTCCCGATTTCCCATCAAATAAAGGGCTTGTGTGAGAACGACACGCGTTTGGGTCCTGATCCTGTTCTTCGGTTCTTGAGACTTTTGGCCTGTGTTCCTTTTTTGGTTTCTGTTACCCTACTTTTCTTTTTCTTCCCATTTTCCTTTTTTTCCTCTTGTTTATTCTTCTCTATTGTCCATCCCTTTGTATAAAAGCAACTCTTTTCCCGTCTTTTTGCTTTTCTTTGGGTAAAAATGTCTCCGGTCTCCTCGGACCCCGCATGACAGCGCCGCCTACTGGTCAAATATAAAACACTGTCCCTCAACCCAACCTTTGTGGTGTTTGTGTTGCAGGTACAAAAAGAAGTGCAGGCGCATTGGCTCAGGTGGCAGGAAGGGAGTTACGGTGTGGTGTCACCTGTTGCTAAGGGAAGCATGATGGACACACCTTTATAAAAGGACACCCAAAGAACATTGGCTCTGGAAGGTGTTTGTTACTTTGTACTCGTTCTCGCTCTCTGTTTTTCACTAGAAGCGTGACGAGATCGAGAAAAACAACATAGGAAACGGTTAATTTGTTCCGAGGTGAGGAAGTGAAAGTTCCGTATTGCGAGGAACAAAAACCTATGTTAATTGCCCTGAAGATATTTGTTACTTTGTACTCTTTCTCAGTCTCTGCTTTTCACCTGTTTCGAAGGGTGACGAGATCGAGAAAAACAACAAAGGAAACGGTTAATTTGTTCCGAGGTGAGGAGGTGACATTTCCGCATAGCGAGGAACAAAAATCTATTTTAATTGCCCTGCAGATGTTTGTTACTTTGTACTTTTTCTCAGTCTCTGTTTTTCACTTATTTTCAAGCGTGACGAGATTGAGAAAAACAACATAGGAAACGGTTAAATTGTTCCGAGGTGAGGAAGTGAAATTTCCGCATAGCGAGGAACAAAAACCTATGTTAATTGCGCTGAAGATGTTTGTCACTTTGTACTCTTTCTCAGTCTCTGTTTTTCACTTGTTTAGAATCGTAACGAGATCGAGAAAAACAACATAGGAAACGGTTAATTTGTTCCGAGGTGAGGAAGTGAAAGTTCTGTATAGCGAGGAACAAAAACCTATATTAATTGCCCTGAAGATATTTGTTACTTTGTACTCTTTCCCACTCTCTGTTTTTCACTTGTTTCGAAGCGTGACGAGATCAAGAATAACAACATAGGAAACGGTAGACGGTAAACCCCCAGGATATGGCTTTAATTTGATCTGAGGTGAGGAAGTGAAATTTCCGTCTAGCGAAAATCGATGTTAATTGCCCTGAAGATGTTTGTTACTTTGTACTCTTTCTCAGTCTCTGTTCTTAAGCTGTTCAGACTCCTACAGATTTTCATCCAGAATCGCCCTCTTTCGGCTCCATCCATTTCCCATTAACTCTAACGATCTTCCCACTTCCTGCTGAAGAAAAACAACCCAAGGGCATGATGCTGCCACCACCATGTTTGACGGTGGGGATGAGGATTTCAGTGTAAAGTGCTATGTTCCTCATACGCCAAATGTTGCGCTTTGCATTCGGCCCAAAAAGATTTACTTTTGCTCTCGTTTGATCAGAGCACCTTGTTCCACATGTCATTTGTGTCTTTTTTGGCAAACCCTAAGATGAGGAAAATTGGCAAAATGAATTTTTTATTTTAATTTTTTGGGGTCTACCGATGCATTCTTAAATCCGATACCTCACAAATACATGAAGAAAATATATTGTAGTGCGATCCCATTTTTTACTACCGTTGCTGCTTTTTCAAAATAAAATCTCTCCATTTTGAAGCTTTTTTGAGTTGTTTTCAACATTCCGTGTATGCACAAAAGAAAAGAATAAATAAACATGTTGATCAGTACATTTACACTTGTTTTTTCTGTCTCTTAATATACAATTTGATGATTTGGTTTTTAATGACCCAGAATTAATAGAAAATTATATACTACGTCCCTTTTTATAAGCACTTATAGTTTTTATTTCTTTATTTCTGACAAAACTGTCTAATATTCTTGGGTGTGCAAAAGGCGCTTTGAAAGGATTTATTTGCACATATTTTGAATAAAACGATGATATTCTTTTTTGGATGATCGGTTTTGTCGTTCAATATTTTCAAAATCACGTCACGTGATGGATGTTTTGCCACGTGATAAGATGAGTCCGTGAGTAGTCGCTTGGCGCCCTCTCGCGGCTCATTTTGTAGCCATTAAACGCGAATTTCGACGATTACGATCTCTAAAAAGAATTCACTCTTCCATCTTCTGCTTTAAAACAATTTCCAAGATTTAAAGAACAAAAAGCTGCCTCTCTTTTCTTCCCCCTTCATCCCAGCGACCAACTCCATGTCGGGATACCGGTGTTGGGAAGTCTGGTTTTTTGGGGGGGGAATTGGCTTTTTCGGCTCGGCTCCAAAAACGGCTCTTCTGATTCTACTAGAAACACTATCAAGACGACAAAAAGATCAGGCCACTCGTATCCACCGGTGTCCTTGAAAAAGAGAAAGAAACAAAATGAAAAGAGAGAAAAAAAACTAAAAAGGGAGAGTGGGAAAGAGGGTAGAAGAAAAACAAAGAGGAAAAAAAGAAATAGTGAAAAAGAAGAGAGAGAACAAGAAAGAATGTGAGAGGGGCATAAAAAGAGAGGAAGAAATAGAGAGGGGAAAAGAGAAAAAACGAAAAAGGGAGAGTGGGAAAGAGGGTAAAAGAAAAAAACAAAGAGAAAAAAAGAAATAATGAGAAAAAAAGAGAGAAAGAGAGAACAAGAAAGAATGTGAGGGAGGCACAAAGAGAAAGGGAGAAAGAGAGAAGGGAAAGAGTGAAAAAAACGAAAAAGGGAGAGTGAGAAAGGGGGTAAAAGAAAAACAAAGAGGAAAAAAAGAAATAGTGAAAAAGAAGAGAAAGAACAAGAAAGAATGTGAGAGGGGCATAAAAAGAGAGGAAGAAATAGAGAGGGGAAAAGAGAAAAAAACGAAAAAGGGAGAGTGGGAAAGAGTGTAAAAGAAAAGAGAAAGAAAGAAATAGTGAGAAAAATAAAAGAGATAAAGAGAGAACAAGAAAGAATGTGAGCGAGGCATAAAGAGAAAGGGAGAAAGAGAGAAGGTAAAAGAGTGAAAAAACGAAAAAGGGAGAGTGGGAAAGAAAAACAAAGAGAAAAAAGGAGATAGTGAGAAAGATAACGAGACCAAGAAAGAATGTGAGTGAGGCATAAAGAGAGAGGGAGAAAGAGAGAAGGGAAAAGAGAGAAAATAACGAAAAGGCGAGAGTGGGAAAGAGGGTAAAAGAGAAATAGAGAAAAAAAACGAAATAGTGAGAAAGATAAAAGAAAGCGAGAAAGAATGTGAGAGAGGCATAAAGAGAGAATAAAAAAGAGAGAAAACGATGAAAAGGCGAGAGTGGGAAAGAGGGTAAAAGAGAAACTGAGAAAAAAAGAAATAGTGAAGAAGATAAAAGAGAGAGAAAGAACAAAAAAGAATGTGAGAGAGGCACGAAAAGAGACGGAGAAAGAAAGAAGGGAAAAAAGAGAAAAAAATGAAAAAGGGAGCGTGGGAAAGAGGGTAACAGAAACAAGGAGTAAAAAAAAGAAATAGTGAGAAAGATGAGAGAGAGCAAGAGAGAACAAGAAAGACTGTGAGAGAGGCATAAAGAGAAAGAGAGAAGGGAAAATAGAGCGCTATAAATACAGAACTATTAATTGTTAGAGGAATACAAAGAGAGAGAGAGAGAGAGAGAGAGAGCAATAGACAGGGGGGAGAAGAAAGAGAAAAATAAAGATAAATATCAGAAGGAGACAAGGAGAGAGAGGGAGGGGAGAAAGAGTTATAGAGATAAATACAGAAAGGGAGAAAGAACAGTAGAGAAAGAGAGGAAAAAAGAGGCAAAGGGAAACAAAAGTGATAGAGAAAGTGAAATATAGAGAGAGGAAAAAAGTAAGAAAGAGGGAGGAGGAAATAAAGAGTCTGAGATAGAAATAAAGCATGAGAGAGAGGGGAGAAAGAAAGACAGTGACAAAGAAAGAGAAAGAGTGAGAGAAAAAGAGAGAGAGAGAAGGAGAGATAAAAAGATGAAAATGAGAGAGAAAGATTGATAAAGAGAAGGGAGAAAACAGAGAAAAGCGAAGGGACCCGGTTCCTTATTGACGGGGAGCCATTTTCTGTCGTTCACTTCAAAGAGCCGGTTGAAAGAGCCGTTACGTTTGCAAACGACACCTCACCACGGTCTTCTACCCTGAGGCCCGGATGTTACTTCCCCCCCTCGTCGTCGTTCATAAAAGTAGTAAAAAAATCGCTAGCCGCTTCACATTTAAAGGCCAACTTTCGAACATCCTCAAAGCCACAAAATGCACTTTTAAACACATTCACCAGGTAAGTGTGATACGCTCAAATCCTTTTTAGTCGCGTTAACGCTAAAAGATGTCATATTCGTGGCGGTCGCCGCGCTAAACACTCACTCGTTGAATTGAATTGATTGGAAAAAGAAGAAAAACACAAGTCAGAAATGGAAACAGTTTCATTCCGGTCAATCGGGAAAAGAACCCATTTTTAAATGCTCAACTTTGTGTTCCTCCGCTTGTCCGGACATGTTCACTATTATGATTGGGACCAGGGGCGAAAACTACAGCTCGCGGGCCACATGCGGCCCACCAAACGATAATGGTCAATATATCACGAGGAAAGATGGCGGGGAGGAGGATGAAGCCGTCATGAAATCAGCCTAAATTGAAGACATTTTAGCAAAATTCTGCAAAATTGGTGTAAACGAATCACCCAAAGAAGTCTTGAGAAGTGGAGCTTTTGCTCATTTTAATGTCTGCCTCTCACATTTCCGACAGATGGTCAAAAGCGGACGTCATTGGATCGGTTTTATCAAGAAACGCTAGGCATAAAAGTCAATTCATATTTTCATTATTTCTTTTATCTTTGTTTTTTATCTTATGTTTATTGTGCGGTAATTAAAGTGTACCATGTATTAGTTTTATGTTCACATGCTCTTTAATGACGTCTTCAAAAATATGATGCTGTCTGTGGTTTGCAATAGTCTGTGATCTGTGCAGCCCTTTAAGACTCTTTGTGATTAAGGGCCAAACAAATAAACAGGACTTGACTTGATAATATCTTATTCGTACTAATAATACACAAAAAATATTTTGGGGGGTGCCATTTTGGTCCCCGCTGTCCTTTTGTATGTCTGTCACACAAATACTATGACAGAAATACAGCAAAATGATTACAAAACGAAATATCGAATGTTGTGCGTAAAAATAGGGATTTCGTTTATGATTTGGTTTTCGTTCTGATCATTAAAAATACTACAAAAATACTACTACACTAATACTATGATACAACATTACTATTACAGCAGAAATGCTATAAAAATAAAACCATAGTAAGAGTAAACAATACTAGAAAGATACCAGTAAGGAAATACTTCAAAAATACTTTGGGTCACTTTCCTAGAACCAAGGGCGAAGAAAAAGAGCAGGGGTTGCCGCCTCCACTTTGAAATGCCGATGAGGTCATCAATCACCGGAGGCGTGTCCCGTGACCGGCCCAAGCTTCCCGTTGATGCTTTTCAAAATAAAATACTCCGATGGACTGACTGATTAGGAAGCGTGACAAAATAATTCTCGTGACAACATATATACAAAGGCACCTCATGAATCTTTTGATTTGGGAAATGTCTTTTTTTCTGCAGATAAGGTTTTCACCTCCTCGGCATGCTCCTGCCAATCCTGCTGTTGGTTGCCGCGGCAACCGAATCGCCAAACAACACCGAGGGAGTTGAAAATAAAGTCCTCAAAATCCTAAAAGGAGACCATCTTATTGATCAGGTAAGTGATGAACTTTCTTTTTCTCTTTCTGGCTCTCTTTCTCTTGCTCTCTATCTCCCTCTATCTATCTCTCTTTTGCTCTCTCACTTTCTGTTTCTCTCTTCCTGTCCTGCTCTCTGTCACTCCTCTGTCTTTCTTACACTCTTCTTTCTTTTACTCTTTCCTTTTTGCTTCTTTCTTCTTTCTTTCTTTTTTTCTTTCTATCTATCTCTCGATCTCCCTTTTCTCGTTCCCCATTCTCTCTCTCTCTCATTCTTTTACTCTTTCTTTTTCGCTTTCTTTCTTTCTCTCTGTCTTTTTCTGTTTCTTTCTTTCTTGCTTTTTTGCTCTCTCTTTTACGCTTCTGTCTTTCTTACACTCTTCTATCTTTTACTCTTGATTTTTTTCTTCTTTCTTCTTTCATGTATCCTCTCTATCTATCTCTCGTTCTCCCTTTTCTCGTTCCCCATTCTCTCTCTCATTCTTTTACTCTTTCTTTTTCACTTCTTTCTTTCTCTCTTTCTTATGTCTTTATTTTTTATTCTCTTCTATCTTACTCTCTTTCTCTTTCCATCCCTGTCTTTATTTCTGTCTCTCTTTCTACTTCCAATAACTGGTAATAACATGGTAACAACATGGAGATCAGTTCTTTTAGAAGTCATATTAAACTGCTCGAAAAAGGTTGGAGACCCTGGATTAACGTTTCTGGACATTGTTCCAAAACTGAACTATAGATTCAAGTCAAGTCATTTGTATAGCCCTTAAGCACTTCAATGCTGAAAAGAAGGGGGCCAAGTACTGAACCCTGCGGAACACCACAGGTAAGTGGCAGTTGACAGTGAGGCACAGGCTCGCTCGCCTCCCCTGACTCCTCGTCACCGGTTATAATGAAGGCAGCGAGTTTAAAGAACGTAATACTTGAAGCATACTAAATCATTTTCTACCTCTTTTTTTTACAGATTGAGAATCTCATCATGAATTTCAGCACCCCCGCACCGAGCCCCAAGTCTACTACCGGTGAGTAAAAAAACAACCTTTCGTTTATTTACATTCATACTGCATATTAGTGCTGCAACAAGCAAGTCGTCATTGACTATCGAATCAATTAGTCCAATCATTGGATACTGGCGATGTCGGGGACCAGGACAGAAACAGGACCCAATCGCGTTACGTTCCTCACGTTTTATTAAAGGAAAGAGGAAGGGCTGCGTCCGCAATCCGGTGATTGCTGGACGTGGGAAGCAGGTCATTCTGTCATGTCTAGCATGGTCGCCGTGGCGACCAACTGGCCCCGCCCCCTTGGCACCGGCTGTAGCAGATTTTCTAATTTGCGTGTGTGCCTTTTAAGGGCTGGTTTTGGGGATTGCCGGTTTCGGGTTCATTGCATTACTTTGCATTATTCTGTTCTGTTTGACTTGAGGAAACCTGTACTTGCCCGTTCTGAGTAAAAGCCTGTTTTGTGAGTATTCCTAGTCTGAGTTCCTGTTTGCCTGTAAGCCTGTTTTTGTTTTTGGTCCCTGAGTGTTGGATGACTTTTATTTCCTTAATAAAAGTAACTGATCGTTAACGCGAATGAGTTCACACTTCCTGCCTCCCGGTCCGGTCCGTGACACGCTCTGAACACGGAAGCGGAACTTCCGCGGCAAGGGATGGTGGGGTCGGGAACAGCAGTAGCCGGGACAGGAGAGCTCAAGCGGGGTCGGGGTCAGAAACGAGTCGTAAGCCAGAAGAGGAGAGTAGACATGGTCAGGATCAAAAACGGCTCAAAGCTGGGGGACAGACGGGAACAAAAAACAGGCGGGAGGGTCTGAGGTTCACAGACAGACTGACAACAGGGGACAGACAGGACTGGGGGAACCAGAACCCGCAACAGTTTTTTTCTCTGAAATTTAGCATGACGTTATTTTGATGATGTGGCGAATGATAAACACAATAAAATTGGTACATTGAAAAATGCTTCCTTCTATTATGCAACCTGTGAATTTGTCAAATAAATCTCATAAAAATGCCTTATCCAAAACCAATTAGGCACAGTGCTTTGTCAGTAGTGACATAATTCCACAAATACATTTCTGTCCGTTTTTAGGAACTGGAAAACAAATCAGAAACTCAAATCAAGTCAACTCTATTTAATCCCTCTAAACCAAGAACAGGCTGATGAGCAGCAGTCGAACAGCAATGAAACTAAAACGATGTGACTTTTGTGAAGTACGTCTACTTCTGGAAAGAAGTCAAACATTTACAACTCTTTCACAATGTCAAAAAAATTGGCCAATTTGCAAAACGTTTTAGTGTAGTAAAATGGTCGTGTCCAAATGGCCACTTTTGGAAACGCCTAAACATACCCATTAAAAAATGTGTAAAATCCAATATTTACTTTTTCAGATTGGGATGAAATTTGACATGGTACCAGTTAAGGCCTTAAGCTATTGTCTCGCCTATTTTCCAGCTAGGATGCCCATTCCACACTCATCTGCAGGCATTTAATTACAAAAACAATTGCAGGCTTGGCAATTTGCCTCGCGACCTAGTACCTCAGCTTTGTAGCGGGACAGACAGAACTGATAATGAAACAGGTTATCGAAATTAAACAGGACAAACTAGACGGGAACGAAAACTGGAAAGAATAATGAACAGGACAAAAATAGACAGGAACGAAACTGGAAACCGATATTAAACAGGACAAGATAAACGGGAACAATACCGGACAGGAAATACCAACAGGAACCAGGACGGAGTCAGAACCCACGTCTTGCGAAGCAGAGGTTCGTTCACAGACTGACCAAGGAAGAGTGAGAGCACCGAGCTTAAATAGAAGGAAAGCCAATCTGTCAACGGAGGGTCTCGTGAAAAAGCGCTGCTGTGCCATTTAAACGGCTTCCAGTTGCTTTACCTTTTCACATTCCCTTTACAATGGACCACTGGGAAACACTACTTTCATTTTTTTGCACGGACCTCAATAAATGTCCATAATTGATTGGTAATTGTTGAACCAATACAAATTTATAGTACCCTGTTTTGGGGCTAGAACTGAAATACAATTCAATGTATGTGTAGATTTTTTTATACGCAAAAGAATAGATGCAAAATATAAACAACCCCACTTTTTAAAATTTTGTCAACAGTTTTTTGGAGGGGGTTAAATTTGCATATGAAAATGGTATATGCTCAAGAATTTGGCCCTAAGGTAGAGTTGAACACATCATTTTTTTCTTTTTCTTTTTAGTTTATCTTATTTTCTTATTTTATTTAATCTCAGTATTTCTGCAGTCTGTTCCCTTGAAAATAGTTAACTTTGTTTCATGATGAAACAGTCAAAGTTGAAACTTTCATGCCAAACTCTATAGTAAACGGTCTTGGCGCCCTCTGTCAGACCAAAGCGGTACTACAAATCCCAGCGACGCAACGGAATGGTGTGCACTCTTATTTGCATCGATTTAACGTACTAGGTGTCTCATAAATTACTCGATACAACGTATCGATGACCGAATTAGTTGTCAACGCTTTATTTATCGGCTTTATCGATTAGTTGTTGCAGCCCTGCTACAATTCCTCGGTACAAAAAACGCCGTTGCTTGCTATTACACAATCACATTACGTGACATCGATTCGATTTCAATAAATCGTGCGGCCCTATCGCTGACTATTTGGATTTTTCTCGAGATTGTCGACTAATTGTTGCAGTCCCTTCTGTGCATGCTAACATGTTTCCTTTCCGTTAGCCTCTTCTATCACCGTTCCCGAGCTAGCAGCCTCGACAGAGCTCGCCCAATCGGCAACGACGGCTGACACCGAATCGCTCGATACTGCTACGGTGTGTCCCGGCGGCCCGGTCACGCCCGGAGACGGCGCGGATTGCGGGTGCACGCTGTGCATGCCCAAGGCCGGCTGCCCACTTGGCTTCAGTCTTCAGGGAGACGAAGGATGCAAAGGTAAATGTGGCTAAAAGACATTTATGTTCGTCTGGTATCCTGGGTTCACAAGGGGGTTTGAAATGAAACATTTTGGGTGAAGTGCTTGTAAATGCTTGAAATTGTTGCCAAGTTTTTCAACAAGTCTACTTAATATTGATGGCTACACTGCTGTCTGGGGGCTTGACATTGCCATTGCATTTCTTCCCTCGTGATTAACGGCAGCTGGCGTTCGTTCAAACACCATCACCCCCTACGGGTCACAACCAATAGGACAGGTGCATGCTACACCTAAACAGGGTAGGGCGGCAACAACTAAATGATACCGTGATACCGATTGTCAGTCCGTCTGCGAACCTCAGCTTACGCTAGGCAAGCTTTTCGACCCTGACTCTCTCCTGTTCCGGCTCCCGTCTGTTTCCCGGCTCCGACCCATTTTCTGATATCGACCAGGATTTTTGCTCCCCTTTCCCGGCAACTGACCTGTTTTTTCCCGCTCTTGACACCGCCATTGCTCGCCATTTCCGCGTCTGAGCAACCTGCTCCCCGCAATCAGCGATCTACGGATCGTGTGTACTATATTTTCCCTTTCTCCCAATAAAATGAAGAGAAACGCCCGCAGGTGGGTCCTGTCTCCGTTCTGGTCCTGACAAATTGATTATGAAGCGTTAACAACTAATTAGATCACGAGTGTACATGACACTGAATGTTGTAGTACCACTTTAGTCCAGTAGAGGGCGCCAAGGCGATTTTCTACAAAGTTATCTTACATTAAAAAAAATATTTTATTGTTTTCATTTCATCATTGCAAACCAAAAAATATGCATGAAAGTTTCAACTTTGCAGTGTTTCACTCTTTCATTATGAACAAAGTTGTTAGCATGTTGCCGTTAGCATGTAGCTGTTAGCATTACTAGTTAGCATAACTTGTTAGCATTAGCAGTTAACATTCAGCCATTAGCTTAACTCGTTAGCATGCAGCCGTTAGCATAAGTTGTTAGCATATAAGTGTTAGCGTTTATCCGTTAGCAAAATTATTTTTAGCATCTAGCTGTTAGCATTTGGACATTAGCATAACTTGTTAGCATCAAGCTGTTATAACTCATTAACACGTATCCGTTAGCATAATTTGTTAACATGTAGCCGTTAGTATGCTAGCATTAGCATAACTTTTTAGCATGAAGCAGTTAGCATTTAGCAGTTGGCATCACTTTTGAGCATGTATTCATTAGCATTACTCATTAGCATGTAACCGTTAGCATAATTTGTAAACAAGTAGCCGTTAACATGTTACCATTAGCATGGCTGCATGGCCGCTATTGGTGTGTGAGTGTGTGAGTGAATGGGTAAGTGTTAAGCACATTGTAAAGCACTTTGACTTGAAAAGCGCCATATAAATGTAGACCATTTACTGTTTACCATTGATGGGAAAAGAAGTACAGGGATAAAGAAACTAAAATTAAGTCGATAAAATAAATAAAGTAAGACGGAAAATATTGATAGTAGCCATATGTTTGATGCTGGTGGCACGGCGGATGAGTGGTTAGGTCCGCGTCCGCAGCACAGTTCTGAGGTCACGGGATCGAATCCAGCGACCGGCCTTCCTGTGCGGAGTTTGCATGTTCTCCCCGTACTGGAAAATTTAAAAAAAATGGCCTGAAAAGTGCTTGAAAACTTCTTGAATTTGGCCATGAAAAAGGTGTACAAATCTTGGATAAATTGTATATAATGATATCAAATTATGTCTTAAAAAAATTATGTTTTATATTATGTATAAAATTATGTCATATAAAATAATGTGATAGCGACGGACTGCTGTCACAGTCTTGTTCCACGGACAGACTGAGGGGATCATTTCTTCCTCATGCCATGAGGCTCTTGAACCCCACCTGGGGGAGTAAAAGCCCACATGAAACCCCAACCCCACATTTGCATATGACCCTATTTTTATTACAGTGTGTTTTTTATGTAGCACTATCTTAATACTCTATAGATAACCATTATATTGGGTATTTCTGTATTCTATTCCTTTTACTTTATTATTGTTTTATTTTCAACACAAGGATACTGCTGGAAGTGGGAATTTCCCTACGGGGATGAATTAAGTATCTACCTATCTATCCATCTATCTAGACATCTATCTAGATATCTATCTATCTAGACATCTATCTAGATATCCATCTATCTAGACATCTATCTAGATATCTATCTATCTAGACATCTATCTAGATATCCATCTATCTAGACATCTATCTATCTAGACATCTATCTATCTATCTATACATCTAGACATCTATCTATACATCTATTTATCTATACATCTTTACATCTATACATCTATCTAGACATTTATCTAGACATCTATCTATCTAGACATCTATCTATCTAGACATCTATACATCTATCTATCTATACATCTTTACATCTATACATCTATCTAGACATTTATCTAGACATCTATCTATCTAGACATCTATCTATCTAGACAGCTATCTATCTAGACATCTATCCATCTATCTATCTAGATATCTATCTAGATATCTATCTATCTAGATATCTATCTAGACATCTACCTAGACATCTATCTATCTAGACATCTATCTATCTATCTAGACACCTATCTATCTATACATCCATCTTTCTAGACATCTATCTATCTATCTATCTAGACATCTATCTAGACATCTATCTATCTAGACATTTATCTATCCAGACATTCATCTATCTAGACATCTTTCTATCTAGACATCTATCTATCAAGACATCTATCCATCTATACATCTATCTATCTAGACATCTATACATCTTTCTAGACATCTATACATCTATCTATCTATCTAGACATCTATCTATTTATCTAGACATCTATCTATCTATATCTATTAAGCTCGCCAGTACTGTCCTCCAGACTGGGCAGAGAGCAGTCGATGATTTCCTAGGATGTGCTGATGACCCTCTGTTTCGGTGTTTAAAAAAACCCGGATGCAAACGGTATAGATTTCTAAGGCGTGTCCCCTCCGCAGATATCGACGAATGCGCCGGAGAGCCCCCTTGTGGCCCCCACGCCGACTGCAGCAACGTCCCCGGCTCCTTCGCTTGCCGATGTCACCGCGGCTTCTTATTGGCGGCGGGAAGGTGCCAGGGTCCGTCTGCAGAGATGCTGTTTGTGTGTGTCGGAGCGTGATGACCAAGAATTGCCCCGGGCGTTCGGGGTCGCCTGCTAAGCATCGTGATTTCCTGGGTTCGCAGATGCGGACGAGTGCGCCGTCGCCGCGGCGACCGGCCCGAGAGCCTGCCGGGGCATCGCCGAGTGCCATAATACCATCGGCTCCTTCGGGTGCTCCTGTCCTGCCGGATACCTCCTTGACCCGGATGGAGAAAACTGCCAGGGTCAGTGTCTTGCAAAAGTATTGACCCCCCCTTCCCTTTTTCGTTGTTTTGCCTATATCCCAAAATCCCTGAAAATACTAAACAAAATATTTATATTTATGAAAAATATAAACTGTAATTAATTATTGCGATTGGCTAAAAAGAAGAAGACGCTTTCTATTGCCTACAAAGTCGGACCTCGACACCCTCTGCAGCTCTGGAGTCTCTTTGGCGTTTTTTCAAAAATGTACGATCATGGAAAAATATCAGATTCCTGTAGACCAGAACCAGAAGGTAGATACAGTTTTCTGAAATGTCTGCAGAGAATCATGTAATTAAATCATAAAATGCAAACTATCTACATTTATATTTTAAACAAGTGACGTAACTAAGCTGCCCATGCATTGTTGAAGAAGAATGGCAGAAT
The DNA here is from genome assembly GCF_059441175.1 of Urocampus carinirostris. Classification (NCBI taxonomy): domain Eukaryota; kingdom Metazoa; phylum Chordata; class Actinopteri; order Syngnathiformes; family Syngnathidae; genus Urocampus; species Urocampus carinirostris. Next base: position 40,906,111 of record NC_142360.1, on the reverse strand, counting down.
TCATGTCAGTTTATAAAATAACCTATAATGTCCCCTGGGAGTCAACTCATTATACGACCGTGTAAAATATTTACTCCAAAACACATGATAATGCTGACAGATTAAAAAAAAAAAATCGCCTAAAAGCATTCCCGCATCATTTGACGATCCTTATCGTTATTCGCCTGTTTGGCTTCATTACTTCCCTTTAAAAATAAACCGACTCGTCAGATGACTTCCGATCTAGCCTCTGTCCTTTTGATTGACACTGCTCTGTGCCAATTGCTAGCTTTTTTTTACGGTCCTTTGTCTGTCACAACTTATAAGGGCCTGTATTGAAAACAACGTCATGACCCATTCGACTTCAAAAATATTTTGCCAATTTTGACCGATTCGAATTTGGATTGACATATTGGTTAGCCAATGAATTTACAACGTAAATATCCATCCATCCATTCATTATCTGCATCGCTTATCCTCAGTAGGGTCGCGGGGGTGCTGGAGCCCATCCCAGCTGTCTTCGGGCAGTGGGCAGGGGACACCCTCGACTGGTTGCCAGCCAGTCGCAGGGCACACAAGGACGGACAACTCACTCATTCCCACCTAGGGACAATTTGGACCGACCGATTAACCTGACATGCATGTTTTTGGAATATGGGAGGAAAGCGGAGTACCCGGAGGAAACTCACGCAAGCACGGGGAGAACATGCAAACTTCACACAGGAGGTTCGATCTCATGACCTCAGAACTGTGCCGCACACGCGCTAACCACTGCGCCGCCGTGCTGCCCCAACGTAAATATATACGCAAAAAATCAAAATTTGCTAACCTTTTTAGTGTTGTAAACTGGTCGTCTGGAAATGGCCACTTTTGTAAACGCCTTAACATATCTTTGGAAAAATGTGTAAAATACAATGTTTTGATCACAATGTCTCTGTGTCTCCAGACGTGGACGAATGTCTGTCCCTGAACGGAAACTGCTCGCACTTTTGCGTCAACGCCCCGGGATCTTTCCGTTGCCGGTGCCGGTCCGGATACCGGCTCCACGTCGACGGCCGTACCTGCACGGGTAAGTACAGCCCTCGACTCTACCGTGAGTTCCGGACTGCAGGGCGCGCCCCGTGATAAGCCGCGTGCTCAAATGGAAGGATTTTGTCTTCGTACCAGCCGCCGAGCCGTACTTGCCCAAGACACACCACGGGAATTGGTTCCCCGTGCACCAGAGCTTAGCCGCTTAGGGTTAAAGAGAAGAAGGAGGGAGAAGGCCCGACAAATCATTTTAAGAAAGAAAATGAGAGAGGAAGAGCGAGATAATTCCAAGGAAGCGAGAACGTTTGAAGAGAAAGAGAGTTTTGAGAAGGAACGAGAGAGAAAGAGAGAGACAATTTTGAGAAAGAACATCTTGCGAGAGTATTTCGAGAAAGACAGAATAAGAGGGAGAAAATTTCAAGAGATAGAATGTGGGTGAGAGACGAAGAGCAAGATTGGGAGGAGAATATGGAGAAAAAGAATGAGAGAGAAAAGAGATTGTGATAGAATAAGAGCCAGAGAATGAGTAAGACATTTGAGAGATTGAAAGAGAGAGAAAGAGAGAGAGAGAGATGATGCGCTAACTAAAAACTAAGGCTTAAACAGCCATAAAAATGAACTAATTCACATCAATTTCCCACATTTGACAGTGCACACCCATTTGTGTTTTCAATCATCCCCTGAGTTGTTTACGTCACTTGTTTTCAGATCATGTGGCTGTTATTTTTTCCTTTTTATTTGCCAATATTTTTGTCTTTTGGGTTGTTTTTGTTCAGTTGTTTTTTTCCATTTTTGTCTGATTTTGGGGGGTCTTTTTGTCATTTTTGGGGTTCTCGCTGTTTTCCTCGGCGTTGCCTAGAAATAAAAGACAATGGGGCGCACTATATCTAAGCAAAAAAGTAGCGGCTTATAGTCTAGAACAGGGGTCAGCAAGCTTTTCGGTGTGGAGTGCCACTTTCAAATGTCCTTGTAAATCAGTGTGCCACACCAAGATTGATGACTCGCATAATAATTTTTTTAATATCCAACGGAGCTGTCATTTCTCACCAGTCCGAATATACAACATGGATATACATTGAAATAGTATAACTGACCAATTTATCTTCCACTATTCTTGTTCATCATCAAACTAAAAAATGTGGAAAGGTCTGTAGACACCCATGACTCTTCTTCATCAAAAATGAACTACAATCAAAAACAAGTGATAAGGACAGCTAGCATACCATTCATCAATAAAATCTTATTGTAGAAAATATTAGAAATAACAGCAGCAAAGCAGAAGGCTACTTGAATATAAGTGCAGAAATAACAGCTGATTTGGTCGCAGATATCAAATGGTTTTCCGTGCTTTGCAGTGAGCAATGTGATAACTTGGTGGTGGTTTTAGCATTGACAAAGGTCTCCATGGTCTGTGTTTGTTTGCCGTACCTGGACACTGCGTGCTTTAATGTCTCCGCCTGGTCAGCCTTATCTTTGAATTCATGTTTCGTCTCATAATGACGTTTAACACTTGCTGTGCGAGGAGCAGCGCTCCCGAGGCATAATGCGCAAAACAGCACGATCATTTTTTTGCACAAAGCCTCAGTCGTCTGTCCACGCTGGCCGGAAAGAACGAGATGTTTTCGCTAGAGGAGCCGTCACGATTCGTTCATTTATCGCACACGTGTGTTTCGTTGGCTGGGTTAAAACACGGATCCTTCCTCCTCTGCGAGGCGCCGCGCAAACACGCACTGACACACGGAGGGACGCTAATGTAAAGCCTCTAAATAACACGGCGCGCAACGTAAGATATCTAAATTTCTGGTAAAAATGCACATTTTTAAAATATAATCATTATTTTTTTGCCGTGCGCTCGGGTGCCACTGGTTAACCCCTTGCCTGCCACTGCTGGCACGCGTGTCATAGGTTGCTGACCCCCGCTCTAAAATGTTGTGCACCCAGATGTGGACGAATGTCAACTGGAGAACGGGGGCTGCTCCCACACCTGTACCAACTCGCCAGGTGGGCACCAATGCCACTGCCCGCCTGCTCTGCTCCTCGCCTCCGACAACCTCACCTGCATCAGTGAGTGACCTCCCGACATTTTGGAGAAAATAATCTTTTAACTCTTTGACTTTTTACGGTCGGTGCAGACGCGACATCTTGTAAACTGGGAAACGGAGGCTGCCAACAGGAATGCGGCGCTGGAGTCGGAGGCCACGTGCGCTGTAGCTGTCGCCCTGGCTGGAAACTGAAGCAAGACCTCCGAAGTTGTGACGGTAAGACGGGGAATTGGATCGGGGCTGCGGCAACCCACCGATTCAAATCGATTATTTAAAGCGTCGGCAAGGGATGTTTTCGGGGATTCGCGTCGCACGAGTTGGAAAAAGACGTGGATTACATTTCGTCGTGATGATGTGAGGACGGGAGAGAGCAAATTTCAAGAGGGAGAAGGGGAGAGAATTAGCGAGAGAGAGATTTTTAAGGGGATAATTTCAAGAGAGAAAATTTTGAGAGGGGGAAAGATTGAGAGAGAGAGAGAGAGAGAGAGAGAGAGAGAGAGAGAGAGAGAGAGAGAGAGAGAGAGAGAGAGAGAGAGAGAGAGAGTTAGAAGAGAAGGAAACGGAATTAGCAAGAGAGAATTTCGAAGGTGAGGAATTAAGAGAGAGATAAAGAGAGACAGAGAATTTTGAGAGAGGGTGAGAGAGAGAGAATTTCAAGAGAAGGAAAGAGAATTAGCGAGAGAGAATTTCAAGGGTGAGAAATTGAGAGAGAGAGAGAGAGAGAGAGAATCTTTTAAAAGGGGTAAAGAGTGAAAAATAATTGGGAGTGAAATTGAGAACAAATTTTGGGAGATAATTTCAAGAGAGCGAGAGAGAGAGAGAATGGGTGTGAGAATAAGAGAGATAGTGAGATTGAGAGGATGAAAGAGAATGACTGACAAAGGAAGATTGAGAGCACTGAGCTTAAATAGACAGAAGGCAGCAGTCTGGCGTGGAAAGACAGGAAGCCAGAGGCCGACGAGATCGATACCAATTGCCCGAGCAGCTATCGGACAGATGGGGTCGATACCGGACAGGACGGGACAGACAGGTTTGAAATCAAAACTGGATATTGACATTAAACAGGACAAACTAGACGGTAACGAAAGCTGGAGAGAATAATAAACAGGACAAAAATAGACGGTAACGAAACTGGAAAAACAATATTAAATAGGACAAAATAAACAGGAACAATACCATACAGGAAATACCAACAGGAAACAGAACCGAGTCAGAACCCACGTCTTGCGGGGAAGAGGTTCGTTGACGGACTGACAAAGGGAGATTGAGAGCACTGAGCTTAAATACACATAAGGCAGCAGTCTGGCGTGGAAAGACAGGAAGCCAGAGGCCGACGAGATCGATACCAATTGCCCGAGCAGATATCGGACAGGTGGGACGGGACAGACAGGATTGATATCAAAACACTTTGTAACTTACGGAAAGTAAGTTTAAACTGTTCTCTCCTTTTCTCAGCCTCGTGCGCCCCCGTCTGTCGAAACGGCGGCCGGTGTGTAGATGTCAATACCTGCTCGTGTGTCGGAGGGTGGCGGGGGTCTCGCTGCCAAATAGGTAAGATTCCCAGGGGTTCAATCGCTCCTACCAGAGTCTCATAACTTGTACTATTAACCCCTTAACGTTCCTGTTCGATTGGCCTAAAATCCCAATCCAAGACGTAACCGAAGGTAATTGAAAAGCCTGCTATTGGCCAAGAGGGGTGTCAATCAAAAGGTCAGAGGCTAACAACCATATTGGGAATCATTGTACAAGTCTCTTTATTTGCAAAAGGGAATTATGTGGCAAAACAGACGGATTGCAACCAGGAACGTCCGATGATGCAGAAATTCTTTTAGGCGGATTTTTATGTATCATTATAGTGTGTTTTGGAGTCACTATTTTACACTGGGATTCACTGAGCAGTCCTGAATGTTAACAAGTCCATCTCATTACCAGGGAATTTATTGGTGAGCTATCCAGGATTTATAGTTTTGGGGGTATCTCGTGGCGATGTTTCTGTGCTGAATGGATTTTGAAAACATATTTTAAATCCCAAGAGTTTGTACTTGTGGGGTCTTAAAGGTAGACCACTGACGTGCGGGAGAGATATAAATTGGCTAACGGTAGAAAAAACATCAGGCAAAGACTAGTTAAGTTTTTAACCAGCTGCAGCTGGAGGGGGGTGGGGGAGGAGCGGACAATTTACTCGCTCTCGGTTCGCCGGTCACACTCACACTGGGTTACTCCCCGCCTGCTCTGTGTTTTATTGAAATCACAAGATGTGGAAAAGTTCTGGTATGTTAAGACAAAAGACCACCCTCATTATTTTCCCATTTTCCATTATCGTACATTTTTGAAAACAAAAAACAAAAAACGCCAAAGGGACTCCAGAGCCGCAGAGGGTGTAGAGGTCCCGCTTTGTTGGCAATAGAAAGCGTCTTCCTCTGTTTAGCCAATCGCAATGCAGAACACATTGCACGATGGAAATCTACAAAGTAGCCAAATTTGTTATACAGCATGGCATTACTGTAACTCATTTTCATAAATTAAGCATAAATTAAGATATATTTGTTTGAGTATTCATTATTTAAAGTATTATTACCCAAAGTAGTTTGTCACTTTCCATGTGAAAAACACGTATTTTTCAGGATAATGAAAAGAAACAGCAAAAAGATTTATTAAGATTTTTTTTGACATAAAAGCGTTTAAAAATGACAGATTTAGGAAATAACTAAAGTGTCAGGACCAGAACGGAAACAGGACCCAATTGCGTTTCTCACAAGTTTTATTGGAGGAAAGAGAAACGGCTGCGCCCACGATCCGTAGCGAGCGATGGCAGTGTCACGGACGGAAAAAACGGGTCGGTAGCCGAGACTGGAAGAGCAAGGCGTGGTCGGGGTCGGAAGCGAGTCATACGCCAGAACGGGAGAGTAGACGTAGTCTGGGACAAAAAGAGGTCGTAAGCCGGGACAGGAGAGCAGACGTGGGCGGGGTTTAAAACGTGTCGAAGCTGGAGACAAACGGGAGCAAAATACGGGACAGGTGGGAGTCAGGGTCGAAAAAGGCTTGCCTAGTGTTCACTGAGGTTCGCAGATGGACTGACAAAAGGGGACGGACAGGACTGGGTTCAAATACTGACAAGGAGCCAATCAGAACCCGCGGGCACAGCTGAGTCACATCAGTAATCATGACATAAAGAATAACCATTGAGGAGATCATGAACTCATAAATATAGAACAACGATATTTTGCCGTCAGCGTATTGATTTGATTTTCTCTGAAAAGAACAGTTCTTGTCAGAACCAGAACAAATGGTAGACCCAATCGCGTAACGTTTCTCACAAATTTAATGAAATATAGAGGAAAGGCAGCGCCTGCGATGTGGTGCTTGCTGGATGCGGGAGGCGAGCTTCTCACGGAATCAAAACATGTTCTGAATTCGGAAGTGGATCTTCCGGAGCTGGAGATAGTAGTCTAGTAGATGGAAAAACAGGTTAGCCAGGACAGGAGAACAGAGCGTGATTCGGGGTCAAAAAACGAGTCATTAGTTGGGACGGGAGACCAAGACGTGGTCGGGGTCAAAAAAACAGGTCGTAGCAGCCGGAGACAAACGGGGAAATCAGGAACGGACGAGTGGAAAACGGGTGAAAAAGCGGGACCGACGGGAGTCAGAGTCAAAAATGCTTGCCTTGTGAAAACAGAGGTTCTCTGACGGACTGACCACAGGTGAGAGAAAGAACGGAGCTTAAATAGGACGGGGAACCAATCAGGGCTGGCCTCAAACGAGCGGGCACAGGTGAAATGTAATGAGTAATCCTGACGGTTCTTTTATCCCTCGAAATCTCTTTCATTCAGAACCCGTCCGGTGTCAGAAAACGTGTAAAAACGGCGGCGTGTGCGAAGGCCTCAATAGGTGCCGCTGTGCCCAAGGGTTCCACGGAAGTCTCTGCGAAACGGGTGAGTGCACTCTTGGACCGCAACATTCCCGCAACGCGGCACTCTCGGTGTTTCCCATAGCCGGAACAGAAGCAGGACCCAAATGCGTGACGTTTCTCACACAAGCCTTTATTTTATGGGAAATGGGGCAGTCATGCACGTTAAACCAAAACGCCAGTGATTCGGCGATCGTTAGATAGCTGGGATTTGCTCCAGTACCCCCGGGACCCTACTGAGGATAAGCGGTGTAGATAACGCATGGATGGAAATGTTTTTTGTGCGCAGCGGTGATCCCGTCTTGTACTCCTCCCTGCCGGCACGGAGCCACTTGCGGTCCTCTCAACACTTGCTCCTGCCCCGAAGGCACTGCGGGTCCTCGCTGTGAAAAACTGTACGTGCTCTACCCAAGGATACCCTCTGAAAAGCCCCCCCCCCCTTTATTCAGACGAGGTTTTGTTTACGTGCAGGACCTGCCCCGTGGTCACCGCCGTGGTCGGTACGGCCCGAGCTGTGAGAAAGGCGTTCCTAGGAAGTTACGTCGAACGTTGCGGACCTTTTGGGATTCGGCTCTGCACCAAATACAGGTAGGTGTGAAAAAACCAGATCGAAACCTCAATATTAGCAATGTCTGAAACTCGTGAGAAAAAGTTAGCAGACACCAGGGCAGACAACTCTGAAAAGTTGCCTGCCCAACCATAAAAGCTGGAGAGAGGAAGAGAAAGGCCTTGATTTATTTTTGGATAGGACGTCGTTGGGCTTGGCCCCAAAATATGCGCAGAGACGAAATATGGCAGAGAGGGAACGCTCCTTATTGCATCCGCGTTCGAAATTCGTCCGAGAGAGGCTTTTATACTGTGTTCAACAAGATAACGGAATGTTTTTCTCGGAACCGAAAGTATTTTTTCTCGGAATCCAAAGTGTTTTTTCCAACTTGTGATTTCTTATATCAAGATTATCTCATACATCCTGCCAGATGTCTGTTGTCAGCTTGAAGCTGACTTACAGTTAATCCACAACAGTATCTGAGCCTGAATAATGGGCCTGTCAAACAGATACAAATGCTATCTAAAATAAAATAAAATGATAAAAATATATAATAAATAAAAATAATATATAATAAAAATAATATCTATAAAAAAAATGATAACTGTCGAATCCCTCAATATCAATGCCAATAACTGGTCCACCCGCTAACGAATCCACACCTAACAATAAATAGATAACGGCAAATGATGACGTCACGGTTGTCAACCTGATAAAAAAATAAAAGACCTCATGATCATTCCGCATCATGCCAACGGATGAAAAAAAATCCGCCTATAAGCATTCCTGCATTATTTAACGATCATTGTCAAAATCCTTCAGTATGGCTTCATTTCTCCCCTTTGAAAATAAACAGACTCGTCATATTAACTTCACTACTTCCGTTATCCTCCGACCTTTTGATTGATTGATTATTTTTTGCGGCTTTTTGAATCCAAAAGGTTTTCCGACAACTGGTCTAAGATTCTGTTTGTTCCCAACAGGATGAACCAGGCACGTGTGTACCTGCAAGCCTACAGGGTCGGCTACAAAATCCAGTGTCCGGAAAGGAAAGGAAGATGATCAACTTGGATTTCAGAACAAAAACATTCCGAGAATCTCGTGATGGCGGCAAGATGTGGCTTAACACTATAGGTTTTGCCTCTACAATGATATTTTTCTAAAAGGATTAAAAGCTAGTTTTTTATTATGACTACTTTTTTACCACTAAAGCGAGACTATCCGTGGATCAGGCCCGCCAAGGGTTTTAACATGGCCCGCCAGAATACGCTGAGAGAAGCACAAGGGAAAAATGACTTGCGGGTTGCCACCAAAGCCAGACAACACTAGCATAGCAGCTCTATTTCTTTCTCACTCTCTTTTTCTGCCTCTCTCTATTTCTCACTAAAGTTAGTTTTATAGTTTTGTCCCTATTTTTTCTTTCACTCTCTATATGTCTCTCTATTTCTTTACATTCTCTCATTCTTTCTCTACCTGACAATTTTCCTCTTTCTTTTTTTCCCATTTTCTGTGTTTTTCTTTCTTTTCCTCTCAATTGCTCTTCTGTCTCTCTTTCTCTCCTTTCTCTATCATTGTTTTTCAATTCTCTTTCCATCCCTTTCTCACTTTCTCTCTCTGTCTACCTGTCTCTCTATTTCTTTTCATTCTCTCCTTCTTCCTCGCAATTTTTTTCCTCTTTTCTCCTTTTTTCTCTGTTTTTTTCTCTCCCCCTCAGTCTCTCTTTCTTGTTTCTCTCTCTCTTTTCCTCCTTTCTCACTCATTCTTTTTCAATTCTCTTTCCATCTCTTTCTCGCCTTCTCTCTGTCTTTCTTTTTCACTCTTTCATTGTCTCTTTCTGTATTTTTATCTTCCTTTCTGTCGCTCTATATCTTCTTCTGTCTTCCATTATCTCTTCATTTCGTTCTTTCTCTCTTTTGCTCTCTTTCTTACTCTTTCTGTCTTTTTTTCTTTTTTTGCCCTCCCCCTTTCTCTCATTTTCTTAAATCTACTCGTCTGGCCCCCGAGCTTAAACGAGTTTGACGCCCCGTATCCGTGCTGATTTTCGAACGGTCCTACAAACGGAAAACATTTCAAACAGTTAATGATGTTTAGAAATGTTTGGGAGATTACGGTTTTGAATGGCCTGAATACATTAAACGTACTTTGTAAAAGATGCTCGTTGCAAATTCTGGAAAACTTCAGGGTTGCCAGCGTCATCTCCCCCTTCTGTCTTCATCAAAAAGGAATTCCAAATCGGGCTTACAACCTTGCCCTCGGGAATAAATAACCACGGTCAAATTCTTCCGTCGTCGTTATTGATATTTGTTCAACTCAACTCCTAATTCAAGTGCTGACCGCTAGGGTGTTCTGCTGTCCATCATGGATCTCATTCTTCCGCAGAAGCGACGTGACGTCACGTGCAAAAGGTCGAACAAGGCGGTTATTCCCAACAATATTTTTCTGTTTTCTTCTTCTGTTTTTTTATGTTATGTGTTTTTATTTGTGGTTGTTGAAAAGAAAGAAAGAATCACAATAAAATGGAAGTTACAAAAAACAAATGGCGCCTTTGAATGTTTATGTAATACTACTTTGAACCACACGGGAGCAGTAAAAACTTCCGGTTCGCTTCGTGTTACCGGCGTGACCTGAAGCGTCCTCCAAAGAAACCAGACGATTCGCGTTGTATTTACATTAAAAATACAAATATGCTCCTTGAAGACAAAATTATCATGGACGGGGAACCAGACGATGTAAGTAAATGTTTTTTCTTTAATATTTAATCGAATGTGTTATGTTAGGTGAAGCTAGCTTGAGGCTAAGCTTAAGATGTGCTAAGCTAGCTTCATCTTTTCCTTTCGTCCACCTTAAAGTGTATTCGTTTATCTATTTATGAGGGTACAACCGTAATAACTTATCTTTTATTGATTAAAAACAACGATGTAAATATCAAGTGTCAACAAGATGATAAGGAAAGGACGCCAAGTACAGGAATAGTGAACTGAACAATATTAGCTTGAAATTCTTCTTTTCGTGTCACATTAAATAAAATTGGAATCTTGACAAACATTTCTTTCTCACACTCTCTCTTTCTGTCTCTCTCTCTATGTCCCTATTTCTTCGTTCTGACTCTGTCTATCTGTGACTATTTCTATTCATTCTCTCCTTCTTTCTCTCCATCACCATCTCTCCATTTCTTCTCTTCCTTTTTTCATCTTTCTCTTTTTCCTTCTTTGTTGTCCTCTCTTTCTTTCTCAATTCCTCTCTCTTTCTCTCTGTCTATCTGTCTCTCTATTTCTTTTCATTCTCTCATTCTTTCTCTCCATCACCATCTCTCCATTTCTTCTTCCTTTTTTCCTCTTTCTCTCTGTCCTTCTTTCTCTGTTTCCCTCTCTTATTTCTTTCTCAATTTCTCTCTCTTTCTCTCTCTCTGTCTATCTGCCTCTCCATTTCTTTTCATTCTCTCATTTCTCTCCATCACCATCTCTCAATTTCTTCTCTTCCTTTTTTCATCTTTCTCTTTTTCCTTCTTTGTTGTCCTCTCTCTTTCTTTCTCAATTTCTCTCTCTTTCTCTCTGTCTATCTTTCTCTCTATTTCTTTTCATTCTCTCATTCTTTCTCTCATCACCATCTCTCCATTTCTTCTTCCCTTTTTTCTCTTTCTCTCTATTTCCTTCTTTCTCTGTTTCCCTCTATTTCTTTCTCAATTTCTCTCTCTTTCTCTCTCTCTCTGTCTATCTGTCCCTCTATTTCGTTTCATTCTCTCATTTCTCTCCATCACCATCTCTCAATTTCTTCTCTTCCCTTTTTTCCCTCTTTTTCTTCTTTCTCGGTTTCCCTCTATTTCTTTGTCAATTTCTCTCTCTCTCTGTCTGTCTATTTATTTTCCTTCTCTCATTATTTCTCTCCCTCACTTTTTCCTTTTTTCTCTGTTTTTCTTTCTCTCCCTTCTCCCTCTCAGTCTCTCTTCTTTATCTCTCTCTTCCTCCTTTCTCTCATTCCTTTTCAATTCTCTTTCCATCTCTTTCTCACTTTCTCTGTCCGTCTTTTTCACTCTTTCATTGTCTCTCTATATTTTTATCCTCCTTTCTTTCTATTTTCTACTCTCTCTTACTTTAACTCTTCATTTTGTTCTCTTTTGCCCACTTTCTTGCTCTGTCTGTCTTTTTCTCTCTGGCCCCTGCCCCTTTCTCTTTTTCTTCAATCTCCTAGTCCGGCCCCCGAGCTGAAACGAGTTTTGATCCTGTGCAATCTACTCCCAATAATATTTGTGAATTTTCGTTATTTATTGACATCAACTTGACTGAAAACGATGCAGGAAGCTCACTCATGTTCTGCACGGATGCTTGAAATCCTTGAATTTGAATGTTGCGTTTTCAAGATATTAAAAGGGGCTTGAATTTTAGGTGGAGTGCTTGTAAATGCTTGAAATTGTTGCCATCCTTCTTAGATAAGGTGCTAGGGTTAGAAGCCATGTTTTGGGCTTGAAATAAGGGTTTTAAACGTATTTGATGGTTTCACTAGGGTGGGAAATCAAGGTTTAAGCTCCTTATTATGATATAAAACTGAATATAGGGTTACAAAATAGATATAGAGCAATGGTTACGAAGTTAAGGCTAGGAATCGGGGTTTAAGATATGTCAGGGTTAGGGTTGTTAAGCATGTTAGGGTTGTGAACTGAATGTAGGGTTCTAAATTAGATTTAGAGCAAGGGTAACGATTTGAAACGGGGTTAGATATAGAGCTAGGGTGAGGAGCGACGGCAAGTTAGGGTTTTAAACCCTTTTTAGGGCTCCAAAATAAGGTTGGGGCTGGAGTTGGGGTTTGAAACGAAGGTTTTGCTCATTATTCTTTGAACCGGCGCTGGATTTCTTCAATTATTCAGAATAAAATAGAATAGAATAGAATATACCGTTATTGTCATTGTTACAAAATGGGTTAACATATTGTGACAACGAAATTGGGCATGACACTCCAGTTTCACACATTCACAGTGAGGTAAAAAAAACAAGAAATAAACATAGAAGATAAGGTTATAAAACAAGGAGGATTTCAGATCTATTTGTGGCTCTGCAACATACACGATCCCCACAATTCCTTCTTTTGATGGTACTGGAGAAATTGAACAAAAATGCTTAAAAGTGCTTGAATTCGGTGATCCAAAAGGCGACGAACTAGATTACAGGTCGCCAACTTTTTAGAAACTGAGAGTTACCTTTTTGTTACTGATTAGTGCGAAGAGTTACCAATTAGGTATGCATTTCTAAAATGGCAATTTGTATTAGTACTGTTTTATTATTGTTATGTTACTATTGATAGGCTGAGTCAACGGCTTTGCTTAAAGGCACTGACTGAATAACATATATGACAAATTGGCTTGATAGAGAAATGGAAGAATTGATTGTGTATTCAAAGACACTGACTGTGTCACTGACTGCTCATGCAAGTTCGTAATAACCTTTACTAGAAAATCGCAATGACCCATCACTGCCTTTTACTACCCTGATCACCTGTTTTTTTTTTTCAGGAGGAAGAAGAAGAGGCTGAAGATTTGGTGGTATGCAAGACCGGCGATATTGGCGGAAAATGAGACTAGAGCTGTACACAACGAGTGGAATTTTACAATAATTATTAGTATTATTAGTACGGAGGGGAGACCGATAACCGATATTTGGAGCCGATATTCATTTGCTGTAAAAGCTCAAAAATTGGCAAAACACCTTTTTAATAATGCAAAAAAAGGAACGAGGAATATTTGTTATAATGTCAAATAAAACTTGCAGTAAGGAAATTGAACTAACTTTCCCAATCTTTCACTAAAAAACAAACAGCGCAGGAAATGAAATCAGGCTTAGCGGCAACTCACGTAAAGGTACATAAAACCTTAAATAGCTCCTTGATTATGATTCTGTTTATTATTTACAATCAATAAATACAAATTTCAATACAACCCACATGACTTAAATGAACTTTAAACCAAAATTGCATCTGAATTTTAACTGTGAATTGAAAAGTGTGGGCTCTCCTCTTTTAGAGCCAAATTGACAAACATGTTATGGTAACAGCTAATCACTCATCTTCCCACTTGAGTGTGCTTTCTATGCTTTATCAATCACTTACACACACACTTGATTGATGGACTATCGTTATGATAAGAGCTAATATATCGGTCTGCACACGTTTTCCCACCACGGACACAGGCATGACGGGCAAGCTAGCTGAGCTGCCGCTTTAATGTTGTTTTTCCTGCTTCTGTGGCTCCGCCCTGGGTCGCTTATCCAATCGGAAGGCGTAGGGTGGGTAAGGAAGGAGAGAGAGTCTGGGCTGCAACCGAGACTGAATTATTAGCCTGGCGGATAAATGCAGATGTAGTCAGCCGTCAAATTTCCCAAATACCCGTGCTGGTAAACGTGCCCGATAACTAATAAGTGATAATAAGCGAGTGATAATTCTCACTTATTATCACTTAGGTGTCACCAGCTTTGGTCCTCAACTCCTGTTTAGGGTGTTTTGAATGTTTCTGCCCTCTGACACACCCGAATGATAGGATCATTTTAGCAGCAAAAAAACATCCAAAACAGGCTTCATAAGTGGCCCGCAAGGACAAAAGTTGGTGATCCAGTAATACTTCATTACAGGTTGATATTGTTGGAATAAGCCTGTGTGTAATTAAACGATTAATGTCCCAAGTGCTAGTCATAATAGTGTTCCTGCAGATCCTTAAAAAGCCTTCCAAGGCATTCAATTCATCATTAAATCCACTTTTTAAAAGTCTTAAAAATGTAAACACATTCGTAAGATTTATATTCGTTTGAAACTATATACTGAAGAGGGCAGCACGGTGGCGCAGTGGTTAGTGCGTGTGTGGCACAATTCTGAGGTCATGGGTTCAAATCCAGCTACCGGACTTCCTGTGCGGAGTTTGTATGTTCTCCCTGTGGGTTTCCTCCGGGCACTGCGGTTCAGGTCAGGTTGATTGGCCTAACCAAAATGTCCTAGGTGTGAATGAGTGAGTGGATTGTCTGTGTGCCCTGGGACTGGCTGGCAACCATTTTAGGGTTTCCCCTCCCCACTGGTAGCTGGCAACCAGTTCAGGGTTTCCCCTCCCCACTGGTAGCTGGGATGGGCTCCCGCCTCCCTGCAACCCTACTGAGGATAAGCGGATAGTGGGAGTTGGCAAGAGTCCAGAACACGCTCACATTCTCCTTTGCTCTTCCCAACCTGACACCACGAAACAGCAAGGGTTGAGGTTCTCTGCCATGCAACCCAACACCGGTTTACCCCCGCCGCATTATATGAGGTGATATCAGCCGTTTTCTTTTAAATATATAATTTCCTGATTTACTTTCGTGGCAACGTGGCGTGACAACGATAACAGAACTATCAAACCGATGATATGGTTTCGGTCAGACCTTACAAAGCAGACACTTGTCTTGGGTCTACATACAATACACCTAGCAATTTGGATGGAAACATTGACTTTGGACCATGCCCGAAAATGGTCCATTTCATGAGACATGAAGGTTTTTCTCCATGGCTTAAAGCGGTCATGTGTATGAGACACAATGTATTAAGTGCAAGCAATGGTAGTGTTTTTTTTTTTGTTCTATGTGTTTCTTTGTCAACTTCTTCTTAAATTTGATTTAAAAAGTCTTATATTGAACTTGCCTTAAGCTATAGAAACCTCATTAAACTCTATGAATGTTGATGTTAGATAAATGATCCAAGAGATATAACATTTCAAAGCATATCCATCCATCCAATATCTGCACTGCTCATCCTCAGTAGGGTTGCGGGGGTGCTGGAGCCCATCTCAGCTGTCTTCGGGCAGTGGGCAGGGGACATCCTCCACTGGCTGAGGGCACACAGGGACACACTAGCACACCTAGGGACAATTCGGACCGGCCAATCAACCTGACATGCATGTTTTTAGAAACCGGAGTGCCCGGAGGAAACCCACGCAAGCACGGGGAGAACATGCAAACTCCACACAGGAGGTTCGATCTCATGACCTCAGAACTGTGCCGCGCACGCGCTAACCACTGCGCCGCCTTGCTGCCCATTTCAAAGCATATTTGGTGTCAAAAGAGCAATTACCGGAACAAAACCCCCCATCAAATTTCTGTTTGCAGGACCCCCTGGAAAGCATGCGGGAGAAGTGTGCGGAGATCGAGCACTGCGTCCATACTCAGGCTCGCCTGGAGAAATGCGAAGGTCGCGTGAACGCTCGTTCCTCCACCACCGAAGAGTGTACCGAGGAGCTTTTCGATTTTCTCCACGCCCGAGACCACTGCGTAAGTTCAAAAGTCGGGGCTCACCTAGACACGAAATGTAGTCAACGCAAAATATAGGTTAGATAGATACTTGATTCATCCCCGTAGGGAAATTCACACTTCCAGCAGTATCCTTTTGTTGTTTATGAACAGATGAACAGGATGGCCTCGGGGTGCTTTGTTGTCGTTTAGCCACAGCGGAGTGGATGACGTCACACGATAGGCCAAAAGTTCAGCGTCCCTGCAGCAGATGGAAATCTTTGTGCCCAGGGTGACACCGCCTCGTGTTCACCTAGATAGCGAGTCCTCTTCCTCTCCGCTTCCCGCAGGCTTTTTTCTGTCTGCTCTAAAAGCGCTAAAGCCGGGTTGCTCCAGGTATCTCCACGTTAGCGTCTGGGATGCCAGGTTATTCATAAGCTACAGAAAATAAGAGTGTTTAAAGACTAGATTCAATCAGTTCAGCTGATGTCGCATATCTAATCTCAGTGGGCAAAGCATTCCACAGCACCAGGGCCTGAATGGAGAATGCTCTTGAACCAGCAGATTTCTTCTTGGCTCTTGGAATTTTTAGTAGACCAGCATTTTTGGAGTGAAAAGTCAAGTCTTTATTACTTGTTTGGCCCTTAATCACAAGGAGTCTCAGTGGGCTGCAGAGACTACCGACTATGACACCATCCCCTGATCTAAAACCTACATGAGGGCAAGAAAAAACTTAAGCATTAGGAAAATGAAGAAACCTGGACTTTTTCTTTCAAATTAGTCTGTTCTTCTGCCCATTTTATCTCCCTCTTTTGTTGGGCAGTCTCAGATAGGACTCTTTCTTTGCAACCCTTTAAGGCCAGCTTCCCGAAGTCGCCTTTTTACGGTAGATTTTGACACTGGAAGTATTTTAACTGAGCTGTTAGTTGAAGATCCCTTAATAGCAGGGTTTGTACAGGGGCTTGAAATCTTTGAAAATGCTTGGATTTTAATGTTGTGCTTTCAAGGTCAGGAAAAATGCTTGAATTTTTGGCGAAGTGCTCGAAAATGCTTTAAACTGTTGCCATTGCCTTGTGTCTTGGGAGTCTGACTCTAACGACCACGCAATTTTTGAAGAAAAATGAAAAAATAAAGTGCGTGAAAATGACAACGACACGCCTGCTTTAGGGGCTTGTCATTATGGCATTGTCATGTGAAGCGTCACTGACCCCTACTGGTCGTTTTTTAAAATCTCATCTCATTCTATTCTATTCTATTAGCTGCATTGCTTATCCTCAGTAGGGTCGCGGGGGTGCTGGAGCCCATCCCAGCAATCATCGGGCAGTGGGCAGGGGACACCCTGAACTGGTTGCCAGCCAATCGCTGGGTGTTTTTTTCAAATATACAATATTATTAATAGAAAACAAATTATTTAGTCATTAGTAATTACATGTTTTGCAGGGAATCCCAGAAAAACACATGAAATAGAAATTAAAATATTCACAACAGAGATTGAAGAGGTGGGGGGTCAGCCTGTAAGTACTCGGACTATACGCTTCACACTTCATCAAATTGGTGTTTATGGTTGTCGCACCAGAAAGACCCCTCATCCCAATGTTTACTGAAGATACGTCAACAAAGTCTGTTGAGACTTGGATGAATTGATTTGGCTGAGATGGTGTGAATCATGTGTGGCGGCAACCTGGTGAGGGGCACAAACATATGTTTTTGTCACGCCTACTGTCAGGCATGGTGTTGGGAATGTCATGGTTTGGAACTGCATGAGTGGAACTGAAGTTGAGGAGTTGCATTTCATCGAGGGAAACATGAACTCAAGCATATACTGTGAAATAATGGAGCAGAGAATGATCCCCTTCCCCACGGGGAAGTGTTCCAGCATGACAATGAGTCCAAACAGACCTCAAAGATTATCACAGCTTTTCTGAAGGGGCTAAGGGTAAAGGGGATGGACTGTCTCCGATCCAAACCCAAAAGAACATCTTTGTGGCATCCTTGGTGAAATCCATGGCCAGAAAGATGAAGGTCGTTCTGCAAAATCATATTGGTCACACAAATTATTGAACTTCAGGAACTTTCACTTCAGGGTGTACTCACTTTTGTACTCATGGCTATATTTTGAGTTTTTTGAAGGGGGAAATCAATTGACACCTCTATATAAGATTGACACATTTCAGTGTGTAAAAGCGACGTTCCTTCAGTGTTGTTCAAGTCAACATTATGATTAAATCTCTGCAGAAATGCGAGGGCTGAACTCACTTTTGTGACCGAGTGTATATCGCTGGCAGTGTTTTGTTTCGGATCGGTCGCTCTCACTGCCGCAACCCGGGTTGGATTCCTGTTGCTAGGTCTGCTTTGCCACCTTTGCAAGTCGTCTTTTTATTGGCTGTCACTTGAGAAGTTGCTGTTGCGCAGGAGATACTCTCTATTTCAGTTTGTTGGAAAAACGGGTCTGGCGACAACAGTCGACAATGGGACGGATTGATGTCGACTATTTCTATTGAGCCTTATTTCAATCAGGCCTGCGAGACAATGCTGAGAGAAGCACAAGAAAAAAAATAGTTGTAGTTTAAAATATCTCCACTTGATATTGCCAAAGCAACAGGGGCTCTTCTATTTCTCTCTCTCACTCCCATACTCTGTGTCCCTCTCCTTTTTTTTTCTTTCTCTCGAATTTTTTTTTTCTCTTACTCTTTGTTCCTCTCTCTTTTTCCATCTGTTTCTTTCTTCCTTTCTCACTCAATTGTACTCTCTCTTTCTATTGTGCTCTCTCTTTTCCTCTCTTTCTAGTCAAGTCATGATTATTTGTGACGCCTTTAATCACAAAGAGTCTCAAAGGGCTGCACAGGTTATTACACAGACTATTTTTTCAGACTATTATGACATCATCCCCTGATCTGGAACCAACATGAGGGCAAGGAAAAACTCAAAAACCTCAACATGAGGAAAATGAAGAAACCTTGAGAAGGGACCGCACATGTGGCATCCCCTTTTCAGGATTACCTGTAATCATTTACATTTGTTTTACTTCTTTCTCTTTCCATATGTTTTTCTCTCTTTCTCTTGAATCTACTGGTCTGGCCGCCGCAAAAGTTATTTTTCTAGCATGTGGCCCCCAAGCTAAAATAAGTGACACCCTTGATATAAAGTTTATTTAGCGTTTATTACATTAAATGGAAAAAAGTTCAATAACAAAGGAAATAAACATTTTATATCAACGCATTAACACTGAGGAGCGCAGGAAATAACAATGAAATGTACCGTAAATTCCAGACTATAGAGCGCACCTGATTATAAGCCGCACCCACCGCATTTTGGGGGGAAAACCGATTTTGTACATACACAAGCCGCACCTGTATATTAGCCGCAGGCACCCACTTTGAAAAAACGCAATACAAACACAAAATTAATCCATACCCGATACAGTTTAAAAACACAGCCGGCAAAATGAATGCAAAATGATACCGGTACTTAAGATTTAATGCAGACCTGCAGAGTCTGGGTGCCCGTCAAAAGTAATCCAAAGAAAAAGTGTATATTTCCAGAGGTAAGGGTGGGAAAAATATATATCCACTATTGTTGGCCTTGTCCACAAACACGTCTCACCTTTACTCCACTTCCCGCCCCTTCTTTCTCATTTGCTCGTACAAAACATATCAGAATAAGTTTCTAAAATAAATACATGACAAAAATATACAGTTGCAAATACATATTATACATGGTTACACATATTTACAAAGAAAGACGGTTCACCGAGAGAGTTTTCAAAGCTTTAATAATAATATTATAACTTTCATCCCGAACCGTGCCTGTGAAGGGTAGCAAAACGCTACTAGAAACACGCTCGCAACTCAGCAAACAGTTCTGTTAAATAAACATACCGTACTTGTAGTGAGCACGGTAAGCCGTTCTGATGTTCTTCCTTATAGCCGACGTCATCAATATCCTCTTCCTTTAGTCTGGGAAAGAGACTGTCATATAGACGTCGTCCCACGCTCCCTTACTCTAAAACACGCTCGCAAAGTGAAGTTTGCACGCGATAGCTCTGTTTCCTTCTATATCGGACTGCCCGATTGCGTTTAGCTTGAATGTTGCGTCATGTGCCTTTCTTTTTGCAATTTGCATGTTGAGGATATGTCTTTGCTCAATTAATTTGTGCACAAGCTAAAAAGTTGCAGTCTAACTCTTACCTTTTGTACTGGAGCGTTAGAAAAATGACATCAATTGGCCGCATCACTGAATAAGCCGCAGGGTTGAAAGTTTGGGAAAAAAGTAGCGGCTTATAGTCCGGAATTTACGGTATATAATTCTACAAAAGATAAAATGCAAAACAAGTTTAACCTTTTTATATGCTCAACACATTTCAAGTCAACAACACAGAATCCCCCCAAAATGCATATTGACCAATCATAAAGAAAAAATGGGGTTCTCGGAGGTACCCGGCTTTTGAACGGTGGGCAGCTGGCCCCCCTCTCTTTACTTCCAAGAGTCCACCTCAAAGACTCTGCACCCCTAAATGTCCAAACAAAGCATTTGTTTTACCTTTTTCCTCCAAAATACCAGGTGCCTTGTTACTCTTACTAGGTCTCAGGTGGGAATAGGGAGCAGGTGTGTTCAAAATCTGGTCACTGAAAATCCCAAGATGGCACACCATGGCAATGAACTCTCTGGGGAATTGTGGCACTGCATAAGGCTGTCAGTTTACAGTTGTGATTTTAGACGGGGACTTGATCTGAAAAGGCGTAAACAACTGAGAGAAAGCCGAAAACGGCATTAGGTTTGCTTAGGGGATCGTGCCGCTTTTAACTGTCAATAACGGTAACGGCAAAAAAATAATGAGTAACTGACAAAAAAGACCGATTGTCCATCGATTCTTTTATCCTGTTGTGGGTCACCACGGGGCAAAAAGCAGACTTTAACCCCGAACTGTTCACCAAGTGTCTCTCGAGACGGAAAATAATTCACATCGCGTCACGCGACGGGAACCGAACGTACCCTACCTGTAAAAGAATTGTCCGTGACTTCACCTTTTCCATTTTTTGTTTCCAGGTGGCGCACAAACTCTTCCATTCAGTAAAGTGAAGCTCCTCTGCCGATCGGCCGAAGAACAAGACGACTCTCGGCCCGTTTGAAATATTTATTGTATGTATATGAGTACGCTGAAGGTTCCATCTGTATAAAAGAGCAACCGGAAATCGTTATTAAAATGGAAAAATAATGACATTTCATGCGTGTCTTTTGATTTTGAATCCAGAAAAGTCACATTCCAGGTTTTGGGAAATAGGCTTATTGTAACCCGGTGAAACTGGCCTCCAATCCAAAGTCAATGGAATGCTGTCCTTAACCCGTTCGGAGAATAGGGTCTCTTTTGAAAGGTAAGACCCTGAAGTTTTGTCCCAAACTCAAATAATTACTGCAAGTGCTACCCATATTGAGTAATATGAAGGTGTTTTTATTCTCGTCCGATTTTACTTTTTGCAATTAAAGGATTTTATATATTTTGACTATAAAGGATTTTATACGATTGACTAATGCAATGAAGATTTTCACTGAGTGGGCTTTAGTTCAATGTACAAGGTCAGGGCAGGCTGTTCCAAACACATCATATTTTTTCTAGGAAATTTTGATAACAGGACTCTGACGGAGGACGGCAGGCGTTGTTTTGAGAAGCCAGCGGCAGCCTTTCCAGCAGCTCCGTGTTATTGCGCACTTTTTGTGATTTATGGTTTTACGTGTCTGCTTCTATCTTCTGTGTTTTTCGTCTCATTTCACAACTACACTTTGGATGACTTTCTATCCTATCGCACAAAAATGCGTTTATTCGAGGAATCGACTCCTTGCCCTGAAGAATTCTCGCGCCGGCGTGATGAGGGGGCCCTATCGTGGATGCAGAGCTGGAGATAGCTAAGCAGCTAGCAGCGTGATAAGCCCTCGATACTGTCCGTAATCATGGGAAATGTGAACTCTCTACCAAAAAAGACCGACGAACTGGCGTACAGGGAGTGCAGTTTACAGAAACGTGGCTCACGTCTAGCATCCCGAACGCTAACGTGGAGCTATCCGGAGCTAGCTCAGGAGGTAGAGCGCTCGTCTTGGGATCAAGGGATCCCAGTTTGAATCCCGGCTTGTCTGTGTCACATGTCGAAGTGTCCTTGGGTAAGACACTGAACCCCTAATACCCCCAATAAGCAGGTTAGCGCCTTACATGGCTGCAAGGCCGCTATTGGGAAATGTGGAGCACATTGTAAAGCGCTTTGGAAGGTCATTGACTTGAAAAGCGCTATATAAATGCAGATCATTTCATTTACCCGCCTTCAGCGGACAGAGACGCAAAAGCCTGCGGGAAGCGGAGAGGAGACGGACTCGCTATCTACGTGAACACGAGGCGGTGTAACCCTGGGCACAAAGATTTCCATCTGCTGCGGGGACGTTGAACTTTTGGCCTAGCGTGTGACCTCATCCACTCTGCTGTTGCTAAACTACAACACAGCACCCCGAGGCCATCCTGTTCATCTGTTAATAAACAACATAAGGATACTGCTGGAAGTGTGAATTTCCCTACGGGGATGAATAAGGGATCTAGATATAATCCAAACTCAAATAATCACTGCAAGTGCTCCCCATATTGAGTAATATGTAGGTGTTCTCATTCTCGTCCGACTTTTTGCAATCAAATGTCGGCAAATTGAGTTGTTTTTTTGTTGTTGTTGTACATTGAAGTGTTAAACTAACACATTCTAATCTTATTCGAAAATAACTGGGGAAAAAACATCGAAAATAGTAGGAGGCATCAAACGACGCCCTCTAGCGGGGGCCCTTGTATGGCAAGGATGTGCGCATGCGCAGACGTGACTATCCCGTCTCCATGCTAATAATTGACTTTTCTTTTGTAGAAGCGAGGCTTATAAAGTGACACCTTTATTCCGACACCATTTCGTCTTTCTCCGAGCTAAAAGCGGCGCGAAGAGAACGCTGTCCTCCTCTTTTCCTTCGAACTTAACGGAGCGACGAAAATGGAGGCGGTCAGGCAGTTGTTCCCGTGGCCGGAGCTGGACGAGCGCTCGGTGTCCGCCTTCCTCGCCGCCGCCGCCGCTTGCCTCGCCGGGGCTCTGGCGCTCCGCTTTGCCCGCTTCGTCGACGGCCGTCTGGAGGCCAGAAAGAAGAGCGAAAAAGCCAGAAAGTTGAGGGAAAAGAACTTGGGCGAAGCGCAAGAGGCTCTGCTCAACTATAAGAAGATGGTGAGTGGAAAGGCGATGCGGTCGACCCTCGTTTATCGCGGGGGATACGTACCGTGAAGGACCGTAATGTCCATCATTATCCATCCATCCATTAGCTGCACCGCTTATCATCAGTAGGGTCGCCGGGGTGCTGGAGCCCATGCCAGCCATCTTCGGGAAGTGGGAAGGGGACATCCTGCAATGGCAGGGCACACAGGGACAGACAACTCGATCATTCCCTCTTAGGGACAATTTGGACCGGCCAATTCACCTGAAATATTTTTGAAATGTGGGAGGAAACCGGAGTGCCCGGAGGAAACCCACGCAAGCACGGGGAGAACATGCCTGATCTCAGGAGGCTCGATCTCATGACCTCAGAACTGTGCCGCACACGCGCTAACCACTGCGCCGCCGTGCTGCCCCAACGTAAATATGTACGCGAAAAATCAAAATTTGCTAACGTTTTAGTGTTGTAAACTGGTCGTCTGGAAATGACTTTTTTAAACGCCTTAACATACCTTTGGAAAAATGTGTAAAATACAATGTTAAGTTTTGATGGGGAGAACATACAAACTCCGCACAGGAAGTCTGGTAGCTGGATTTGAACCCATGAACTGTGCCACACACGCGCTAACCACTGCGCCACCGTGTCGCCCATCCGTAAAGTTTTTTTTTTTTAAACAGTCATGACACAACGAAATAATAGAATAGAATATACCTTTGTTATCATTGTTCCAAAATGGGTTGAACATATTGTGACAACGAAATTGGACGTGGCACTCCAGTTTCACATTTAAACGTAAGGATTAAAAAAAACAATTTAAAAAGAAAATTTACACAAGAAAGTGTGGGCAAAAGATATTTACATCGGGTTGCATTATACTCTGACTAAAACACAGATTTTACAAGCTTATAAGAATTAGAATCATCTTTATTGTTATCGAAATCAACCTTGTTAGGATTAGACATGGCATTCAGGGTAATCTATGTACTTTCAAGACTTTGAAGAGAAAAAAGACAAATAAATATTAGGATGAATAGGCAAAAAAACCAACAACATAGCGCCTAGAAAAAATGGTCCAAGTTATAAGAATATTAAGAAGAAGCCATGTAAGACGCTATCCTGCTTATTGGGGGTATTAGGGGTTCAGTGTCTTACCCAAGGACACTTCGACATGTAACACGGACGAGCCGGGATTCGAACTGGGATCCCTTGAACCCAAGACGAGCGCTCTACCTCCTGAGCTACTGCCGCCCCATCAATGATGGTAAAACTTTATGCACCAAATGATTTGGTAAATATCTGGCAAGGGACCCCTGAGAAACACATCAACTACAATAAATGTGTAAAACACAAATTAATTTGAGCTTTTTACATACTGAGCACATTTAAATTCGGACAACAACATAATGTGCCTGAAAATGCAAAACAATAAAGTAGAAATGAAAACTACTAACTCTTTAGTGCTATGAATACATTTCTTCCTCATGCCATGAGGCTCTTGAACTCCACCCGGGGAAGTAAAAGCCCACATGAGACCCCAACCCCACATTTGCATATTACCCTATTTTTATTACAGTGTAGCACTATTTAAATACTCTATATCAACACGTTATATTGGGTATTTCTGTATTCTACTTCTTTTATTTTATTATTTTATTTTTCAACACAAGGATACTGCTGGATGTGTGAATTTCCCAAAGGGGATGAATCAAGTTCCTACCTACCTACCTACCTATTCCCCTATTGGCTATGTGTCATCTGCAGCTAACTTTAGCTTTCTCTTATTGGTTATCCTCTTCCCGCATGATGGCGTGTCGGCTCCTCCCTTGGGCGTGCCAAGGTAGTTGTTTTGTGGCCAACAATCTCTGGTCGTCCTGCGTCAGCACACCCAGGCCTCCTGTTATCAGAAATGTCCTAGACAAAACATCTTCCACACAGCCGGCCTTGACCTTTTATTGTACATTGAACTAAAGCACAGTCAGTGAATATCTTTATCGCATCAAACTGAATACATGTAACTTGTAGTCAATCGTATAAAATCCTTTATAGTCAAATGTATGAAATCCTTTAAGCTAGCTATCATCCTACATTTTTAGCTATTTAGCAAGCTAGATACCTCGCTTTTTACATTTTTTTGCATGCAATCAAGCTAATATTTTCTTTTTCTGCTAGTTATCCCGCTAAATTTTGGCCTTCTTTCTAGCTAGCTAGCTTTGGTCTGGCTATTTAGATGTATTTCACTCTTAGCTAGCTAGCTCCTTTATAGTTCTTTACCTGAGTATGAATTTTACATTATTTTAATTTTTCATGTTTGGCAGTTGGATTCTATGTAAACCAAGTTACATATTTACCTTTTCCATATTTAGCTTAAAATATTCCCAATCCCACAAAATAAATAGCTGATGATATATTTGACTTATTCTTTGAGCTCTGTGCAGCCCTTTGAGACTTTTTGTGATAAAGGGCGTCACAAATAAATGACTTGACTACTTTCTTATTTATCTACCGTATTGAACTCCATTATCAGCCAACAGCTTTAAAGCCGTTTCCTGGAATTTCCTGTCCAAACATATGTGTCCTCATGATGTCGATAAGCTCCGACTTCATTATTCTACAACAGTTTTGAGTAGGTTTGGCGTAGCCAATTGTTAAAGCAGAACGGTTTACTGCACCAGATAGGAACAGCTCTAGATGGCCCAAATGATGTGCTAGCAGCAAGATTTCAGTCATCAAAGCCAACGATTGATTCCGTCTTGTTTTCCCCGCAGCATCCCCAAACGGATTCCTCGCTGATTCTCTCGTTGTCCCTGACGGAACTGCGCCAAAAACTGCAAGAAGGGCTGCTCTTACCAGAAGAGGTTTTTTATTCCTACCTGGAAAAGGTCCGGTATGCCGCCCCCACACTCTTTTTTTCGTTTTTTTGAACCCGAAGAGTCTGGATGGCGAGTGCCGTCGATTCCCCAAAAACAGTCTCCTATTTCGTAGCGGCACCGGGGATATACAATACAACTTTTACTTATATCTGTACATTCGAGGAAACTCTCGCACTTTCTGTCTCTCTCTTTCTCTCGCTCTGGCTCTCTTGCTTTCTCTTACTCTGGGTATCTCTCCTTTTATTTTCTCAATTTTTTTCTCTGCCTCTTCTTTCTTTTTCTCTCACTCACTCTCTTTCATTTCTCTCTTTGTTTCTCTCACTTTTCTTTCTTGTATTCCTTTATTTATCTCTCATTTCTTTCTCTCTTTTTTCTCCTTTTCATTCTCCCTTTCTATGTATTTCTCTCTCTTCTTTGCTCTTTCTTTTTTTCTCTCCACTTTTCTATCCCTCTTTATCTTTCACACATTTTTTTATTTCTCTCTGGTTTTTAAGTTTCTCTTTCGCTCTTTCCTTCTTTTATCTCACTATCTCTCTCACTTTCTCATTCTCTTTTTCTTTCTTTCTCTCTCTCTCTCTCTTATCTCACTCCTTTTCTCTCTCTTTCTGTCTGTGATTTTCTCTTCCTTCATTAGTTGGAGCTTTCTCTTTTTCTCACTTTCTTTCTCTTTATTTTGTTTTTTTGTTTCTGTCCTTTTCTCTTTCTTTCTCTCTCTCATTTTTTCACCCTTTCTCCTTCTATTGCTCTCTCTTTTTCAATTGTGCTCTTTCTATTTCTCTCATTCTTCTGCCTTTTTCTGTCCCCTACCCTCTATATTTCTTCCTCAGTCTGCCTTGATCCCTCTATCTTTTTCTCTCTCTTTTTCTAGCATGAGGCGCTCGTTGACTCTCGAGTTGTTTCTGTGTGCTATTTCAATCGGCTCGATGATCTGAACCCTTTGCGAGTGATACATGTGCCAAACAAACACAGAAACCAGGAAGTGGGCAAATGCTTTTTTTTTACGGCAGATTCATTATTGCTAGTAAAAGGAGAAAGAGAGAAAGCAACAGAGAGAGAGAGAAAGGGGAGAAAGAAAGAGATAAATAGAGAGAAGGAGAAGAAAGGGAAAAGAGAAAGACAACTAAAGGAAGGAGATAGAAATAGAAAGAAATGGAAAAAGAAACAGAAAGCAGAAGAAAGTATAGAAAAAAAAAATTGGAGCAAGAAAAAAAGAGAAGTAAGAATAGGGTTAAATAGACTTAGACGAAGAATGAAAGAGAAACAGAATAAAAAGGATAGAGACTGTAAAAATCGAGAGTGAGAGAGAAATAGAGGTGGTAAGAAAGAAGCAAAAAGAGTAAGTAAGAAAGAGAGAGATAAGAAGCGCAAAACAGTGAGTGAGAGTGACAGAGAGAGAATGAGAGAGATAATGAGAGAGAGAGAGAGAAATAGAGGTGGTAAGAAATGAAAAAGACTAAGTTAGAGAGGGAGAGGTAAGAAGCACAAAACAGTGAGTGAGAGAGTGAGAGAGAGAGAGAGAGAGGTGGTAAGAAAGAAATGAAAAAGACTAAGTAAGAGAGGGAGAGGTAAGAAGCGCAAAACAGTGAGTGAGAGAGAGAGACAGAGAGAGAGAGAGAGAGAGAGAGAGAGGGAGGGGTGGTAAGAAAGAAATGAAAAAGGCTAAGTAAGAGGGAGAGGTAAGAAGCACAAAACAGTGAGTGAGAGAGATAATGAGAGAGAGAGAGAGAGAGGGGTGGTAAGAAAGAAATGAAAAAGACTAAGTAAGAGAGGGAGAGATAAGAAGCGCAAAGCAGTGAGTGAGAGAGTTAATGAGAGAAAGAGAGAGAGAGATAAATAGAGGTGGTAAGAAATAAACAAAAAAGACTAAGAGAGGGAGAGGTAAGAAGCACGAGAGAGAGAGAGAGAGAGAGAGAAGGGGGGTGGTAAGAAATAAATGAAAAAGACTAACTAAGAGAGGGAGAGGTAAGAAGCGCAAAACGGTGAGTGAGAGCGATAATTAGAGAAGGAGAGAGAGAGAGAGAAAGAAACAGTACAAAAAAGAAAGAATACAAGAAAAGAAATAGAGGTGGTAATAAAGAAACGAAAAAGAGTAAGCTGGAAAGAGAGGGATAAGAAGCGCAAAACAGTGAGTGAGAGAGAGATAATGAGAAAGAGAGAGAGAGACAGAAATAGAGGTGGTAAGAAAGAAAGAGAGAGAAGTAGGGATAAAAAAACTAAGAAAAATCATCCGACTAGAAGATCCTATTACGGCCACCTAAGCTGCCCTCGGGCGGCAGTTTGGAGACCCCCGATGATGTCATCCGACAACTGTTTCCAGGCTATCCTGGTGGACAAAGATGTGAACTGCTGCGCCACCTTCCTGTCGGAGAGTTTGGAGCAGGTGAAGAGGCCCCGCCCCTTCCGGCCGGGACCCTTGTACGGCCTTCCCGTCAGCATCAAGGATTGCCTCGCCTACAAGGTAAACTCCCGGTCGGGACGCCTGCTCGATATCCGGGCAACCTCGGGGTGTCCGGCTCCAAAACGAGCAAAGGGGTCGTCGTTACCGTCTTGCTCGCCCGTCTCGCTCTAGGACACGGGTGTCGAACGGGCGGCCCGCGGGCCGGATCAGGCCCGCTAAGGGATTGAATCTGGCCCACCAGACAACACTCAGAGAAGCGCAAGAGAAAAAAAAGAATATGTCGACTTGATGTTGCCAAAGCCAGGTGCCTCAAACAAAGACACTGTACTTGGATTTATTTCTCTCTCTCTCTCTTTCTTTTCCACCCCTTTTCCCCCACTCTCTCTTTCACTCTCTGTGTCTCTCTTTTTCTCTTCCTTTGTTGCTCTTTGTCTCTTTCTCTCTCTTTTAACCTCTTTTGCTCTAACTTCCTTTTTTACTTTTCTCTCTTCCTACCCTTCGTGCTTTCTTTTCTCTTTCCTCTCCTTCTGTCTTTCTATTTCTCTTTGGAATTCTTTCTTCCTCTCCCTTTCTTTTTCTCCTCTCTCATGACTTTTTATCTTTTGTTTCTCGCGCTCTCTCCCTCTCTCTTTTTATTTGTCCGGCCCTCTCTCCTTTTCCCTCCCTCTTTCTCTTATTTCTTTATCTCCCTTTTTCTTTCTCTTGAATCTACTTGTCTGGCCCCCGACAGAATGTTTGTTCTATCGTGTGGCCCCCCGAGTTAAAATGAGTTTGACACCCCTGCTTTAGGAAGTTGTCATGGGGTTGTCACCGCCCCCTAGCGGTCACGAATGAGAAGACAACTCTATTTAGAAAAACGGCTCACTGCCAGCTCCTCTGATTATTAGTTTTTTTTAGTGATATATTATCAATAATAGTAAAACATGATGCATTCAGTCATTGGTAAAAAAAAAGACTTTCTTGTCAATCACTTTCAATACGACTCGCAAGAAAACACTGGGAGAAGCGCAAGAGAAAAATGAGCTGCACTTTAAAATAGGACCACTTGATATGTCACACAGACTAGGCAGCAGTAGTCGTATTTCTCTCTCTCTCGCTCTTTCTTTTTCCCCCTCACTGACTGGGCTTTTTCACTCTTTCTTTTTCTCTCCATTTTCTCTCTCCCATTCTCTACCTTTATTCTGTTTCTTTCTCACCCTCTCTCTCTTTTCTCCTTTTGTTTTTCTTTCTTTTTTCTCTTTCTCCTACACTCGTTCCTTCTTTTTTCTCTCTTTCTCCCTTGAATCATTATTTGTCATTCTTTTCTCTCATTCTTTTGATCTTTCTCTCACTCTTTCTCATTTTCTTTCCCTCTTTCTTCTTCTGTCCCTTTCTTTCCCTCTCCTTTTTCCTCCGTCTCTCTCTTTTGTGCTCTCTCTATTGTGCTCTTTTTTTCTCTCACTCTTTCTCCCCTTTTCTGTAGCTCTTACATTTTCACTCTCTCTCTCTCGCACTCTTTCTTTTTGCCCTCACTAACTGGTCTCTTTCACTCTTTCTTTTTCTCTCCATTTTCTTTTTCTCTCATTCTCTCCCTTTCTTCTGTTTCTTTCTCACCCTCTCTCTCTTTTCTCTTTTTGTGTTTCTTTCTTTTTTTTCTATCTCCTATACTTGTTCCTTCTTTTTTCTCTCTTCCTCACTTCCTTTGTATCTCTCTTTATCTGTCATTCTTTTCTCTCATTCTTTTGATCTTTCTCTCCCTTTTTCTCATTTTTTTCCCTCCATCTCTCTTTTGTGCTCTCTATATTGTGCTCTTTTTTTCTCTCTCACTCTTTCTCCCCTTTTCTCTAGCTCTTACATTTTCACTCTCTCTCTCTTACTCCGTCTCCGTCGTTCTCCCTCTCTCTTTCTCTTAAAGTCCGGCCCCTGTGAGATTTATTTTTCCTAGCATGTGGCCTCTGAGCAGCTTAAATGACTTTGACGCCCCTGTTTTTGTTAAAAGCCTAGCTGCAGGAATTTTCACCAGCCACAGGCTCTTGATGCCAGACTTGGGGAGACCGGAGAGCAGGGCATCACAGTAACAGAGACGGGAGGTCACAAAGGAACAAATTCTAATCCCCGCATCAGACTGGGACAACACAGGGCGAATGTTACCAAGATGGAGTAAAGCTACTGTTTCTAAAACATCCAAATCTGTATTTGTAAGTAGTTTTCGAAAGATTGATTGTAATTATTAACAAACTACGTTTTATTTGCCGACTACAATGAGTTTATGAGCACATACCTCCGTTGGAACTCGGCAAGATGAAGTCCAATTGGACGCTGACCTTTTTAGTGAGCGAGAGTTTTATAAAGCGTAACAGCCATCAAAGTGATGACAACAGTCAAGTTACTCATTGACAGATTGCTTTGAAATCTCTTTGTAGCCAAAATGAATCCGTTATCGCCTTATCTATCGTAAATTCCGGACTACCGGGCGCACCCGGTTAAAAGCGGCGAATTTAAGGAAGAAACTCGACGCGCCGGATTTGAAGACGCAGGCTTAATAAAAAATGGATTTGTTTACGTCCATTTCCCAAAAATCCCTGGGGAAATGTCTAGCACGCTAAAGTAACACGCGAAAAAGACACGCGTCGCTGTCCATCTCAGTCAACTAGCACAGCAGTCAAAATGAATGAAGACTGGCATTGGCCTATATGACGAAAAACCTACTCAAAACTGTAGCAGGATAATGAAGTCGGAGCTTATCGACATAATGAGGACACATTCGTTTAGACAGGAAATTCCAGGCTTGTTTCTCCAGATTTTAAATGTCAGCGATTAAATTACTTGTATTAAGTTAGTAACTATGGGACAGCACCCTCCACCTTTGCTATTTCTCCCCCTGCTGGTAAACAATCATAAAACTGCTCATCTGAGTCCACGAAAAACTTATAATAGCGTTCTGTTTTGCGATGTCATAAACAGGATGAAACAATGTACATCGAATACTATGTTGGAATGCGATCGTTCAAAGTGATGATTAGTCGGACGCGGCACTGGGCGTGAATCGAAACGAAGGACCTTCCAGGTTGCCTTGACAATCATTTGAGTCGCGTTGATTTTTATAGCCCTTAATCACAAAATGTCTCCCATTTTTAAGCTCTCTCATCCCTCGCACTCATGACAAAGTGATAGAGAGGAGACCAAGTAGTGATACTACATAAAAACATTATTCACGCACTAGATACTCACAAAGGATAACGGCTTCAGTTTTCCGCTCGATAATTTGTCTCCTGCTGCCACGCTAACATTTTCGATCAACCGACACTAATTGATTCCAAGCATTTTTTTTTCATTTTCCTTACGCTGAGGTTTTGGAGTTTTCCCTTGCCCTGATGAAGGTTTTAGATCGGGGGATTGTGTCATGGTGGTCTATGCTGCCCTTTGAGATATTTTGTGATGAAGAGTGTCTCAAATAAGCAGGACTTGACTTACAGTGGCTTGCGAAACTATTCGGCCCCCTGGAACTTTTTCCACATTTCGGACTTCAAACATTGAGATATAAAAGTGGAATTTCTTGCAAGCGTCAACAATAAGTGGGACACAATCAAGAAGCGGAACACACTTTATTGGATATTTTCATCTTTTGTAGCAAATAAAAAACGAAAAAAGTGCAAAATGATTTATCTCCTTTACTTTCAGTGCAGCAAACTCTGTCCAGAAGTTCAGTGAGGATCTCTGAATGATTCAATGTTGATCTAAATGACCGACGATGATAAATGGAATCCTCCCATGTGTTATCAAGTCTCTGTATAAATGCTCCTGCACTGTGATGGTCTCAGAGGTCTGTTTAAAGCGCAGAGAGCATCGTGAAGAACGAGGAACACACCAGGCAGGTCCGAGATACTGTTGTGGAGAGGTTTGCAGCTGGATTTGGATCCTAAAATATTTCCCAAGCTTTAAACATCCCAAGGAGCACTGTGCAAGCAAAAATATTGAAATGGAAGGAGTATCAGACCACTGCAAATCGACCAAGATCGGGCTGTCCCCCTAAATTTTCAGCTCAAGGAGAAAACTAATCAGAGGTGCAGCCAAGAGGCCCATGATCACTCTGGATGAACTGCAGAGGTCTACAGCTGAGGTGGGAGAATCGGTCCATAGGACAACAATCGGCCGTATACTGCAGAAATCTGGCCTTTATGGAAGAGTGGCAAGAAGGAAGCCATTTCTTAAAGCTATCCATAAAAAGTCTTGTTTAAAGTTTGCCACCGGTCACCTGGGAGACACACCAAACATGTGGAAGAAGGTGCTCTGGTCAGAGGAGACCAAAATCCAACTTTTTGGCAATAATGCAAGACGTTATGTTTGGCGTAGAGGCAGCACAGCTCATCACCACTGTCAAACATGGTGGTGGCAGCATCATGGTTCGGGCCTGCTCTTCTTCAGCAGGGACAGGGAAGATGGTTAAAATTGATGAGAAGATGGATGGAGCCAAATACAGGACCATTCTGGAAGAAAACCTGATTGAGTCCGCAAAAGACCTGAGGCTGGGACGGAGATTTGTCTTCCAACAAGACAATGATCCAAAACATAAAGCAAAAGCTTCAACGAAATGGTTCACCAAAAAACATATCAAGGTGTTAGAATGGCCAAGTCAAAAGTCCAGACCTCAATCCAATTGAGGATCTGTGGAAAAGAACTGAAAACTGCTGTTCCATCCAACCTCACTGTTTTGCAAGGAGGAATGGGCCAAAATATAAGTTTCTCCATGTGCAAAATCGATAGAGACAGCTGTCATCGCAGCAAAAGGTGGCGCTACAAAGTATGAACTCAATGGGGCTGAATTATTTTGCACACCCATTTTTTTCGTTTTTTATTTGTTAAAAAATGTAAAAATATCCAATAAAGTGTGTTCCACTTCATGATGGTATCCCACTTCTTGTTGATGCTTCACGAGAATTTCCAGTTTTATATCTTTAAGTCTGAAATGTGGCAAAAGGTCACAAAATTCAAGGGGGCCAATAGTTTCGCAAGCCACTGTATCTAGTAAAAGCAATACCCTGTCCCCTTTTTATCACGTTGTCATGTGCGCAAGGGATGGGAGATCTTAAGATCAGCATGTGACCAGGCTGTTGTGATCGTACGGGCTTCTGAACTTTAGTCGGTTTTGATCCGAGAATGTTTTTATCGCTCTCCCGCGTATACCAGATTCAAGATTGTTTTTATTGTCGGTATCATAAAACGCCAATGACATTTCCTTTTCGGTGTACAGTGTTGAGAGAGAGAGGAGAGAGAGAGAGAGAGAGAGAGAGAGAGAGAGAGAGAGAGAGAGAGAGAGAGAGAGAGAGAGAGAGAGAGAGAGAGAGAGAGAGAGAGAGAGAGAGAGAGAGAGAGAGAGAGAGAGAGAGAGAGAGAGAGAGAGAGAGAGAGAGAGAGAGTGTTCAGAAGAGGATAGAATAAAATCAACGATACATGTGCAAAAAGGTTTTTGTTTGGTTCTGACAGTTTTATTGTTGTTTTTGAGTTTCTTGCCATGCTTCTCGCTTCCTGCGTTTGGGTCCACCCTGAAATCAAAACAGTTTTAAATAGAGTCCAAATGCAAACCCACACCCTGAAAAAGATTGTAAAAAATTTGAGCGCGTCTTAGAGAGACACGTACGTGAACGCGCAACAAAAGCAGCCTAACGGGGGCTGCAATGATGATTCCGGCCAGTAGGTGGTGTCAACAAGTAGAACATTTTGAACTTATCTACCTTTTTTAATTTGAGCCTGTGTTTTTTAATGAAGTGCGCTTTGTAGTCAGGAAAATATGGTCATGTCTTTGAATGAATGAATGAATGAAAACTTTATTCGAACATTAAAATAAAAACAGGACAAAAACAATAACTCGACAATATATATTCCCTACCCCTTCATCTTCTCTATTACATACACTAGGGGGTGTCAAAGTCATTTGAACTCGGGGGCCACACGAGAGAACAAACATTCTGTCGGGGGCCGGACTAGTAGATTCAAGAGAAAGGAAAAGAGAGAAAAAAAATAAGAGAAAGAGGGAGGGAGGGAAAAGGAGAGAGGGCGAGACAAAGAAAGAAAATGAGAGAGAGGGAGAGAGCGTGGGAAACAAAAGATAAAAAGTCGTGAGAAAGGCGGAAAAGAAAGGGAGAGGAAGAAAGAAATCCAAAGAGAAATAGAAAGACAGAAGGAGAGAAAAGAGAAAAGAAAGCGCGAAGGGTAGGAAGAGAGTAAGAGAAAAGAGAGAAAAGGAAAAAAGGAAGTTAGAGCAAAAGAACTTAAAAAGACACAGAGAGAGAAAGAGACAAAGAGCAACAAAGGAAGAGAAAAAGAGAGAGACAGAGAGTGGGAGAAAAGGGATGGAAATGAGGGAGAGAGAGAGAGAGAGAAAAAAATAAATACAAGTACAGTGTCCTTGTGAGAGGCAACTTTCTTTAGCAACATCAAGTGGACATATTTCAACCTGCAGCTTGTTTTTCTCTTGCGCTTCTCTGAGTGTTGTCTGGCGGGCCGGATTCAACCCCTTAGCGGACCTGATCTGGCCCGCGGGCCGCCTCTTCGACACCTGTGTTCTAAACGCACTATTCCCAATCTCTCGCATCACTCATCCCATTTTCTTGTCTCGGTTTTTTGTATTTAAATTTGAAGACGTGAATCGTTGGACGTTGTTTGATCTGGTCTTGTAAATTGTTCCAAAGTTGGACTCCGCACACAGACACACACATACTTTTCCTGGTGGTTCTCACCACGGTCACGTCTTTCTTGATTTCCTCCAGAATTACGATTCCTCTTGCGGCATGGTCTCCTACCTCGACCGTCCGGCCGCGGAGGACTCCGTGATCGTGGAGGTCTTGAAGAGACAAGGCGCCATTCCCTTTGTGAAAACCAACGTGTCCCAATCCATGCTGAGGTAATCCTTCCTCAAGACAAAGAACAATCCCCCTTCGTCCGGTTTTTGACTTTTCCCCGCGTCCCCCGAAAGTTACGACTGCAGTAACCCGGTCTACGGTCAGACGAGGAACCCGCGAAACCTCCGGAAAACCAGCGGCGGTTCCTCCGGCGGCGAAGGCGCTCTCATCGGGGCCGGCGGATCCGTCCTGGGCATCGGCACCGATATCGGGGGCAGCGTCCGGATCCCGGCCGCCTTCTGCGGCATCTGCGGGTTCAAACCCACCGCCGGACGATTGAGGTCTTTCGGTTTAGCGACGTTTGGCCAAAGTGTCGGTCCTCCCAGAACCTTCTGCCATGTTGCCAAGTTTCAAGCTAGCTAAGGTAAAAAAAACAACATTTTTCGAAGAATCTACAACATGTAAGGCACCATCGTGAAGAGAAAACTTACTTACATACTTAATTACCTACCTATTTACCCACTTACCTACCTACTTACTTACTTACTTACCCACCTACGCACCTACCTACTTACTTACTTACTTACCTACTTACTTAATTACCTACCTACTTACTTACTTACCCACCTACTTACCCACCTACATACCCACCTACTTACCGACCTACTTACTTACTTACTTACTTACCTACCGACCTACTTACTTACTTACTTACTTACTTACCTACTTACCTACCTACCTACTTACCTACCTACCTACTTACTTACCTACCTACTTACCCACCTACTTACTTACCTACTTACTTAATTACCTACCTACTTACTTACTTACCCACCTACTTGCTTACCTACTTACCCACCTACTTACCCACCTACTTACCTACCTACTTACTTACTGACCTACCTACCTACTTACTTACCTACCTACTTACCCACCTACTTACTTACCTACTTACTTAATTACCTACCTACTTACTTACTTACCCACCTACTTGCTTACCTACTTACCCACCTACTTACCCACCTACTTACCTACCTACTTACTTACTGACCTACCTACCTACTTACTTACCTACCTACTTACCCACCTACTTACTTACCTACTTACTTAATTACCTACCTACTTACTTACTTACCCACCTACTTGCTTACCTACTTACCCACCTACTTACCTACCTACTTACTTACTGACCTACTTACTTACTTACCTACCTACCTACCTACCTTCTTACCTACTTACTTACCTACCTACCTACCTTCTTACCTACTTACTTACTTACTTACCCACCTACTTACTTACCTACTTATTTACCTACTTATTTACCTACTTACTTACTTACCTACTTACCCACCTACATACCCACCTACTTACCTACCTACTTACTTACTTACTCACCTACTTACCCACCTACTTACCGACCTACTTATTTACCTACTTACTTACCTACTTACCTACTTACCTACTTACTTACTTACCTACTTACCTACCTAACTACCTACTTACCTACTTACCTACTTACTTACTTTACGATGAAAAAAAATGAAAACCGATTCAAGAATATTTTCTCTCGGTTCAGCCAACTGACTCCAGACCTGATGATTTTGACCTAAATGACTAACAATGACAGCCTGAGTGTCATGCAGAGGTCTGTGAAGAGAGACACTGGAGAACAGACAGTACGATGAAGACCAAAGAACACACCAGCCGGGTCCGGAATAAAGTTGTGGGAAAGCAGGAATGGGATACAAACATTTCGCAACATTTTGACATCTTCGGGAGCACCGTGCGAGCGATGATATCAAACTAGAAAGAGCATGAAACCACTTCAAAACTACCCAGACCTTGCTGTCCCTTTAAACGTTCGGCCCAAACAAGGAGAAAACTAATCAGAGAAGCAACCAATAGGTCCGTGATCGCATCGGATGACTTACAAGCATACACAGCTGAGGCGGAACAGTTTGAGCATAAGATAACTATTAGTCATACTTTGCACGAATCTGCCCTTCATGGAAAAGTGGCCCAAAAAGCCCTTTATAAAAGAATACCATAAAAAGGCTCTTTTGGCATTTGCAAGAAGCCACATGGGAGACACAAAAACATGTGGAACAAGATGCTGTGGTCAGATGAGACCGTGATTCAACTCTTCGGGCTGAATTTGGCATAATAGTAACACCCTGAAAACACCATCTGCACTGTCAAACATGGTGGTGGCAGCATCAAGCTCTGGGGTTGCTTGTCTTCATCAGGGAACAGGAAGATAGAGTTGATGGGAGGATGGACGGAGCTACGTTTGGTTTCTTTTCACGATGGTGTCTCACATGTTGTCGATTCCTAAGAAATAATTTTGAGTTTTTTCAATCCATAAATTCGAAACCTGAAATATGCCAGTATGTTCTAGGTGGGGGCAATACTTTTGCAAGGCACCGTCGCAGTTAAACTTGCTCAAAATGTCTCGTTTTGTGCTTTAGCAAACGAGGGTTGGCAGGCGTCTCTCCTGGGCAACGATCAGGTGAGTAACGGTGTGGTGTCCTCCGTCCATACGTGTGGATCGTGTTAGGGTTTCCTGGACCTATTGAATGTCCTTTGGTCGTCTTCCGGATTTTCGGACGTAACGGCGCACCAACATACCCGATGGATCGTTATTTGCTCAAATTTGGATCAAGAGTTGCACATCTTTTCTCGAACAAAATTTATATTCCCTGACCAAAACGACCCCACTCATGAAAGGGTGTAGGTACGGGTAGGCCCTGCATCCAAGGGTTTGATAGCCCTAACCCTTGTTAGGAATTTAATATCAAAATGTAGCGTTTACCAAATTGTTCAAATGAGTTATCTGACTCCATGAACCAAACACAACCTACATTCGTCTAACAATGCGCGCTCATTTCTCGATGGGGGCAGATTTAATTTCTTAAATCATTTAACTAAGTGAACTCCCTCGAATTAGCCGAATTAGTGTCGCTCGAGTCTCTGTCCAGCCTCCTCTCTCGATCTTCTGCCTTTCTTTCTCTCACGACGTTTTTTCCGCAAGCTGGTGTGCCGGCTCCTCTCATGGGCGTGCCAGGAAAGCCCCCACGTAGGGTACACCCCCTCGCCTCGATGTCTGAAAAACTCATAACAGCAGAGCGCTTATCAAGACAATGCCTGACGTCCTTCGTCAGAGTCCTGTTATCAAATTCCCCAGCCATAACCTGAAGCCCACTCAGTGAAAATCTTCATTGCACTTGATAAATGTAACTTGTATTTAATCGTATAAAATCCTTTATAGTAAAATGTATAAAATCCTTCACCGTGAACTCTTTCTTTTTATTAAATCTCTTAGGTCAGGAAAACAGATCTGCTCTAAAGAGTGCGGATATCAAAGAACAGAAACGTCATTGGCCGATAGTGACAAGTCAAGTCCCATTTATTTGTGACGCCCTTATTACAAAATGCAGCTTTTTCTTTAGGCACAGTACAAAAGAAGGACTGCACAGGTTGCAATGTCAATATCCCTGGTGGGAACGCAACATGGGGGCAAGGAAAAACTCAAAACCTCAGCACGAGTAAAATAATGTTTAGGGATTCTTCTAGCTTTAATTTTGAAAATCTTTACAATTGAAATGTATTTATTCTTTAATGCAATTGGCAGACAAATTTGCCTCTAGGTGTTGCTTGTGCGCCACCATAAATCTTTTTTTCTCTGAAGGATGCTAGAATTTCCTACACTGATGAAAAAAGTAACTTACTTTGAGTTCTTTGAGTTCTGATATGAATGACTAAACCCAAGAAAATGGATTCAATGAATAAGGCCGATTGAAACATCACACGCAATTTATTAACACAGAGAATTAACGATAGGAAAAAAAGGCGAGGGGAAAGTGCCGGAGATTATGGCAGTTTTCGACCGCTGAAAGTTACTAGCACAAAAAGAAAGATTCCCGTTATAATGCTGGTCGATTTGGGGACAGAAAAAAAAACATCTCATTTCCAAGAACCAGCAAACATGGTGTTAAATCTGAAACCATCCTCTTGGCGCGGCCGTTGTGAGAGACCAACCGGCCGGGCAGAAGAAAAGAGGACGAGCTATCGATCAGCTCCTTTTTTATACGGACCAGTGACGCTTGACCTAATCATGCCTCTTTGGGTATATCTGAGACTACCAGGATCGGATGACGGTGTTTGAAGTTGCTAAAAGAAGAGATAAATTTGCGTAATGTTCTGTACTTGTCCCTCTAATTGACATAGTTACGTAGGGCTTCCATTTCAGCCGTCTGGTCGACGATGAAGTCAATAGTACATCGTGGTCAAAACGATAATAGTCAAAATAACGACCTGGCATCCTATGCGATCTCTTTTGCACTACATTCACATACACACACACACGCCAGAAAGTACATTTCTCGTTCTCCCCCATCTTAATGTGTGAACTGTATTTTTCAATGTTTAGCATTCAAAGCGGAGACATCATTTTGCTGTAATCAGTCATTTGAATGCAATTGTTAGGCTTTGGGGGGTGATGGACCCATGTGGGGGAGGCGGGAACTGGGAACGAGAGGTGCTCAAAACAATGATTTTGAACAAAACTTGGACCAAAGTAACAACTGAACAAAGGGGCACGGAACAAATGACATGTCTACAAAAAAACCTGACAAAGTTCAAATAAGAAAGGAAGATCAAAACTGGAAATGGAAACGGCAACGGGCAAAGTAACAAAGTAACAAACAAACTTGGCACTGCGGCGGAATGAAATGATAATGATTTGCGGATCAAAATGTCCTTTTTAACAGGTTCGGGATAACTGGGCACAGGTGTGTGATAATGGGACATACCTGTGTCCAGTTCAAACCCAGGTTGGGGCCCTCTGGTGGTCGGATGTATGTCAGAACCTAACTGCAAGCAGCGAATTGCATATTTTTCTGGTGTAAACAGTGTCGTCATCTGCCGGCCCCATGGCCAAGGACGTGGACAGCCTGGCTTTGTGTATGCAGGCGCTGCTCTGCGATCACATGTTCAAACTGGACCCCACTCTCCCGCCCATCCCTTTTAATACGGAGGTGAGTCCTAGCCTCATTGTCGCTTGCTCAATTTTAAGAACCAAACTCTGTTGTGTCTTTGTACAAGCCGCACTCGATTTTAGAAACAGGAGAATTTGAAGGGACTCATACATTTGGTTAACTTGTGAGTCTCACTAGTACCTTGCTCTTTATTTTTTGGCATCTGAAACGTGGCAAGACGAGCACATTGATGGAACCATAGATTTAGAGAAGAGAAAAAAACAAAGTGAAAGAGAGAAGAATAAGCATGAAAAGAGGAGAGGGAAAGACGGAGTGAGGAAGGCAGAGAGAAAGTGAGAAAAAAGAAGGGAAGCGAAATAGAAAATGGGAGAGAGAAAAAGAGGGTACAAAAAGAAAGAAGGAAGAAAGAAAGAAAGAAGGAGAAAAGAAAAAAGGAAGAGAGAAAGAAAGGGTGAAAAGGAAAGAGAATAGAGATAAAAATGAAAGAGTGATAAAAAGAGAAAATGAAGAAATAAAGAAGAAAAGAAAAAAGGAAGAGAGAAGGAGTGAAAAGGAGGAGAGAGAATAGAGAGAAAAATGAAAGAGTGATAAAAAAGAGGAGAAAAAGAAAGAAAAGAAGGAAGAGAGAAAGAAAGAGTGAAAAGGAGAGAGAATAGAGAGAAAAATGAAAGAGTGATAAAAAGAGGAGAAAAGAAAGATAGAAGACGCGAAGAAAAAAGGAAGAGAGAAAGAGAGGGTGAAAAGTAGAAGGAGAGATAAAAATAAAAGAGTGATAAGATAGAGGAAAAAAAGGAAAGAGAGCAAGAAGGATGGAGAAACAGATGAAGAGAAAGAAAGTGAAAAGGAGAAGGAGAAAGAATAGAGAGAAACATGAAAGAATGATAGAAAGAGGAGAAAAGAAAGATAGAAGACGCGAAGAAAAAAGGAAGAGAGAAAGAGAGGGTGAAAAGTAGAAGGAGAAAGAATAGAGAGAAACATGAAAGAGTGATAAAAAGAGGAGAAAAGAAAGATAGAAGACGCGAAGAAAAAAGGAAGAGAGAAAGAGAGGGTGAAAAGTAGAAGGAGAGATAAAAATAAAAGAGTGATAAGATAGAGGAAAAAAAGGAAAGAGAGCAAGAAGGATGGAGAAACAGATGAAGAGAAAGAAAGTGAAAAGGAGAAGGAGAAAGAATAGAGAGAAACATGAAAGAATGATTGAAAGAGGAGAAAAGGACGAAAGAAAGAAGAAGAAAAGAAAAAGGAAGAGCGAAAGAGAGAGTGAAAAGAAGGAGAGAGAATAGAGAGAAAAATGAAAGTGTGATAAAAAAGAGGAGAAAAGAAAGAAAGATAGAAGACGCGAAGAAAAAAGGAAGAGAGAAAGAGAGGGTGAAAAGGAGAAGGAGAGATAAAAATAAAAGAGTGATAAGATAGAGGGAAAAAAAGGAAAGAGAGCAAGAAGGATGTAAAACAGATAAAGAGAAAGAAAGTGAAAAGGAGAAGGAGAAAGAATAGAGAGAAACATGAAAGAATGGTAGAAAGAGGAGAAAAGGAAGAAAGAAAGAAGGAAAGAAAAAGGAAGAGAGAAAGAAAGAGAGTGAAAAGAAGGAGAGAGAATAGAGAGAAAAAGGAAATGGTGATAAAAAGAGGAGAAAATGAAGAAAGAAAGAAGAAGAAAAGTAAAAGGAAGAGGGTTTAGAAAAAGAGTGAAAAGGAGAAGGAGAGAGAATAGAGAGAAAAAGGAAATGGTGATAAAAAAAGAGGAGAAAAAGGAAAGAGATGGAGAAACAGATCGAGAGAGAGTGAAATATTACTACAGTGGCTTCAGGAACGGTGCTTGGCTGGCATGACTTATCAAGCGGTAACATTTCAAAGCGCGGCTCATTTTCCTCCGGCGCTTCTCTCAGTGCGGTCCGAAGGGCGGGATTCAAACCCGCGACGGGCCGTCTGACACTCGCTCTTGAATCCTTTCAGACGTACGAGAGCAGGAAGCCTCTCCGGATCGGCTACCTGGAAAGCGACGGCATCAACCTGCCGACGCCGAGCGTGATCCGAAGCCTGAGGGGAGTCAGGACTTTGTTGGAGGAGGCGGGACACACTGTGAGTCAAACCCAAGACTAAATAGATTCCGCTTCACCCATTACCGTTATTTTCACGATCCGTGAATCCTTTTACTTCACTTTATTCGATTCTGGTGCCGGCGTGATGGGGGGGCCCTATCGTGGAGCTAAGGCTAAGTGGCTAGCGCCGTTACAACGGTACCAAATAAAACCGACCAACTGGCTGTGAAAAACATCAAAGCGTACAGGGAGTGCAGTTTGTTGTGTTTTAGGAAACTTGGCTAGCATCCGGGATACTAACGTGGAGCTACCCAGCTTCGGCGCTGTTAGGGCAGACAGACAAAAAAGCCTGCGGGAAGCGGAGAGGAGGCTTTTGCAGGAGGTGATGTAACCCTGGGCACAAAGATTTCCATCTGCCGCAGGGACGTCCAACTTTTGGACTAGCGTGTGACCTCATCCACTCCGCTGTTGCTAAACGACAACACAGTACCCCGAGGCCATCCTGTTGATTTGTTAATAATCAACACAAGGATCCTGCTGGAAGTGTGAATTTCCCTACGGGGATGAATAAAGTATCCATCTATCTAAACATCTACCTATTTAGACATCTATCTATCTAGACATCTATCTATCTAGACATATATCTATCTAGACATCTATCTATCTATCCACACATCTATCTATCTATCTAGACATCTATCTAACTATCTAGACATATATTTATCTATCTATCGATCTAGACAACTATCTAGCTAGACATCTATCTACACATCTATCCATCTATGTATCTAGACATCTAGACATCTATCTAGATATCTATCTATCTCTCTAGACATCTATCTATCTAGACATCTATCTATCTACACATCTATCCATATATGTATCTAGACATATATCTATCTAGACATCTATCTATCAAGACATCTATCTAACTAGACTATCTGTTTATCTATCTCTATCTATCCAGACATCCATCTATCTAGACATCTATCTATCTAGATATCTAGACATCTATCTATCCCTCTATCTATCTAGACATCTATCTATCTCTATCTATCTATCTAGACAACTATCTATCTATACATCTATCTACACATCTATCTGTCTAGACATCTATCTATCTAGACATCTATCTAGACATCTAGACATCTATCTAGACATCTATCTAGACATCTATCATCTAGACATATATCTGTCAATCTATATCTAATAGGATAGGAAAAGAGTGCAATTCAACAGAATATTCTGTAATAAAAAAAACAAGTGTTTGTCAAATTCACTAGACAATAAACAAGAAAAAAATAGAAATATACACACCTGTAAACATGTAAGCTACATAGATATTATAATATATATATATATATATATATATATATATATATATATATATTATTTTTTGACTTATACAATAAAAAGAAAGAACAATACATTTCATTTTATGTGCTGCATTTTTGTCTATCCACAAAAGAAATATATCATAAATGTAAACCCACTTTTCTCGGTGAAATCTTTAAATATGAAAAACGTTCCCATATGTAAAATATACTTAAGAATTCGTCCCTCATTATTAATAATTTTCCTTTCAACTTATTTTCTGATTTTTTTTTTTAGCTGTACTTCTACAGCACATTCTGTTCCCTTGATGAATCAAACACTAGATATTTGAAACATTCGTGCCCATTTTGTTTGAAAAGGATCAAAACGGTCTTGGCCCCCTCTGCCAGAGCAAAGTGGTACTACAACTCCAAGCGTCACCATGAAATTTGCACGGATTTATCGTACTCTGTGGTTCAAAACTCACGTTCGTATCGATGCGTTGGTGCAGCCCCAGCCCTTTGAATATGTTGTCCTCATCCTGTAGGTGGTGCCGTACAGTCCTCCGAGGTTGACGGACGCCGTCATGCTCGCCACCAAAGGGATCTTTGCAGACGCGGGGGCCACGCTGCTTCGAAAATTGTGAGTCTGTTTGTTCCATGGGCATCACCTGCCCAGTTTTTTTGGGGGGGGGGGGCTAAATTCAAGCACCCCTCAAAAATTATTGTTTTTTTTTTTTTAATAACTCTAAGATAGATTTAACTATCATGAAATATGCTACATAGAAACAGAAATATTCCACTGCTTTGAAATGGTTCAGTCCATTTCATTCCTAGCACTGCATCCTAGTATTTCTGCAGTATTTGTCTAGTACAATTTTTGTAATATATCTGTAGTATTACTGTAGCTGTATTTTTGGCGTATAAGTTTGCAGTACAATACTGCTGTAGTATCACTGTAGTTTTTTTTTTTGTATTTTTGTAGTACTTTTGTAGTCATCATTTTGTAGTATTGCTGTGCTTTTATGTTTGTAGTATTTCCATAGCAGAATCTTTCTAGTATTTCTGTAGTATTTTTAAAATATTAGTCTACTTTTATTCTGTAGTAAATTTGTGTACTCTATCTAGAATTATTTTAGTTGTATTTTTGTAGTATTTCTTTATTTCTTTTAGAATATTACTTTACCTTTGTTTTGGAGTATTTCTTTAGTAGTATTTATGTAGTATTTCCATAGGATCAGTTTTGAAGTATTTCTGTAGTCATAATTGGTAGTATTACTGTAGTTTTTTTATAATATTTTCATAGAATATTTTTAGTGTATATATACACACACATATATATATATATATATATATATATATATATATATATATAAAATGTATTTTTTGTA
This sequence comes from Urocampus carinirostris, assembly GCF_059441175.1. Lineage (NCBI taxonomy): Eukaryota > Metazoa > Chordata > Actinopteri > Syngnathiformes > Syngnathidae > Urocampus > Urocampus carinirostris. The sequence continues at coordinate 40,861,335 of NC_142360.1, read as the reverse complement.
GTATTAGTTTTATATTACTTTTATTTACTTTCATTTTGTAGTTTTTCTACAGTAGTATTTTTCTATTATTCCCATAGTAGTTTCTGTAGTATTACTGTAGTTGTATTTGAATAGTACTTCTGCAGGTGAATTTTGAAATAGTTCCATACTAGAATCTTCATAGTATTATTGTATATAATGTATATAAATATATTTCACCTCCCTTTGTGTCTTCCTGAAACTTTTTTCATGATCAAACATGTTGGGAAAAGCCCCAGGGAGCCACTAGGGAGCGCCAAATAGCAGGTTTAGCAGGTGGAGAGGTCCGAGTGTGTTGGCCATCTAAAGCATCTTCCTCTGTTTAGCTAACAGGAATGTAGAAGGCATGAGGCACCATGAAAAATGGCAATAAGTCAACCGCCATACAGCAAAGGAATTCCTGTCCCGGCAAAAATTCCCGTTCCCCTCACTGTAAGCTTTTCCGTTTCCTACTTTTTAGAAAAGGTTCCCCGCTCGATCCATCGCTACGGCAGCAAGTCTTTGCTCTTTGTGTCCCCAACTGGCTGAAGAAGGCCCTCGTCTTCCTGATGAGACCTCTGGTGAGTCCGTTGGCCCACCGAGGCCCCTTTCTTTCTTTGCGGCTTTTTCTTGAGGCACAGTACAAAAAACAAACTCACAAAACGGCTGTACAAACATGTGATCGAAGGGAGTAGGCCAGGGGTGTCCAACTCATTTTAGCTGAGGGCCAACGGAAAAAAACAATCTCACAGGGGCAAGACTAGAAGATGAAATAGAAAGAGGGAGAGAAAAAGAGAGAGAGAGAACCACGGAGAGATGGAGAAAGCACAATAGAGAGACCATGATACACAGAGAAGGATAAAAAAGGTAGAGAGAGAGAGAGAGACAGAGAGAGGGAAAGAGAGATAGTTAGAGAGAGATAAAGACAGGGAGAGCGAGAGCGATAGCTAGGAAGAGATAAAGACAGGGAAAGGGAGAGAAATAACTGGGGAGAGATTAAGACAGAGAGAGGGAGGGATAAAGAAAGGGAGAGAGCAAGAGCAAGGGAGGAAGAGTGAGAGAGAGAGAAAGAAAGAAAGAAACAGAGTGAAATGGTGAAAGAGAGAGAGAGAGAGATAAAGAGAGATAAAGACAGAGAGAGGGAAAGAGATAACTAGGAAGGGATAAAGACAGGGAGAGGGAGAGAAATAACTGGGGAGAGATAAAGACAGAGAGAGGAAGGGATAAAGAAAGGGAGAGAGCAAGAGCAAGGGAGGAAGAGTGAGAGAGAGAGAAAAAAGAAAGAAACAGAGAGAGAGAGACACGGAAAGATGGAGGAAAGCACAATAGAGAGACCACAATACACAGACAAGGATAAAAAAGGTGAAGAGAAAAAGAGAAAGGAGGCGGGAAAAAGGAAGAGAAAAAAATTTAGGAAGAAAAAGTGAGAGAGAGAGATGAAGAGATAGACAGAAAAGAGGGGAAAGAACGAGAGAACTTAAAGTGAGAGAGAGAGAGAGAGAAAGAAAGTGAGCATGGAAGAAACTGAGAAAGATAGAATGAGATAGAAAGAGAGAGACAGTGAGAAAGAGAGTAAAAAAGATTCACAAAGAGTGAGAAAGAGAGGGAAAGAAAGTGAGAAAGACTGACAGAGAGAAAGAGAAAAATAGTTATATCAAGAAAAGGATAAAAAGAAAGACATAAGGAGAGAGTAAAAAAGAGATGAAAGCACAAGATCAAATGAGAGATAGAAAAAAGAAGGCTTGAATAAGAGAAAGAGAGGAGATAAAGAGAAACAAAGAGGGAAAAAGGACAGAAAAAGAAGAAAGAAAGAGAGAGAAATACGGCTTCAATTGCCTGGTTTTGTCAACATCATGTCTAATCATCACTCTGAAACTTTTTCTATTTGAACCTTAACTTTTTTTATTACATATAAACTTCAATGTCTTTTTTAGATCCCCCCCATCCTTAAATGATATTCTCCTCCAACATTGAAAATAAGGAGTTTTCTCTTTTCCCATCCAACTTTCATTTGTCTGCAGTCTCCACGCGGTTCCTGGCTCCTCGAAGGCATTACCGGAGTCGGGTGAGAATTTCCAAGATTTTTGGGGCTAAAAAGGACAAACCGCAGCCATTCTCCTTTCTCTGCCGATCTTCCAGATCCATTACAGAGCTCTGGGATCAGCACACTGCCGTGCAGGTACGACTCTATTACCTTCCGTCTCCGAATAAAACACAAAGTAAGAGAGACGAGCGACGCCGCTATTTTCTCATGAGGAGATGCTTCGCGGTCAAAGCTTCTCTTCTCTGGTGAATGGTTGAGCGGTTCACGAGGTGATAAGAGTCTTTGAAGCGAGAAAAGCATTTTACTCCACTTTTGGAACCCTTTGAAATGAAGACAATTCATAGTCCAATTCTTGTTTTAACATTGTAGTGAAAGAATAATAGCATTACTCTGGAAGTAACTATCTATATACTCTCATAGAAGCCTACCCCCTGAAACTTGACAATAGCCACATCATAAAAGAATCGAAGAAAACGAGTACACCAACCTGCGGAAGCGGTTCACCCTTTACATCTTTCTCGGCTCGTGCAATCCCCAGAGCTTGTGAATCGACGCTTGGTTGAGGGACTCCGTATCTATTTTGGCTTCAAACTACTCCAAGATCTCCTTCTCCATTTCTGGGTACTGAAATTGAGCCGATAGCTGAAAAGTCACTGATGTGAGGGAACGGATAAAACCAAAAAAGAAAAATAAAGAAAACCCAAAATGCACGACGAGGGACGTCCTGAAAGATTATTCAAATCGAGAGCATGTCTAGGGACATCCTGAAAGGTAAGTAATACCCCAAAAGCATTTCGAGGGACATCCTGAAAGGTAAATAAAACCAAAAAAGCTAGACCAGGGACGTCCTGAAAGGTAAATAAAACCAAAAAGCTCGACCAGGGAAGTTCTGAAAAGTAAAAAACTAAACAAAAAGAATGACTAAGGACGTCCTGAAAGGTAGATAAAACAAAAAAGCTAGACCAGGGACGTCCTGAAAGGTAAATAAAACCAAAAGAATGACTAGGGGTGTCCTGAAAGGTAAATAAAACCAAAAAGCTCGACCAGGGACGTCCTGGAAGGTAAATAAAACAAAAAGAAGCATGTCGAGGGACATCCTAAAAGGTAAATAAAACCAAAAAGCACTACTAGGGACGTTCTGAAAGGTAAATAAAACCAAAAAGCTCGACCAGGGACGTCCTGAAAGGTAAATAAAACCAAAAACAATGACTAGGGGCGTCCCGAAAGGTAAATAAAACCCCCAAAACGAAGCGGGGAAACAACTCATGGTAAAAGCCGTTCCTTCTGTTCTGGTTCAGGACTACACGAACGAGACCCTGGCCGAATGGCGCCGGCGCGACATGGACGTGCTGCTGTACCCCATGTTCGGACCCGCCTTCAACTTCTCCTACTGCGGCAGGCTGAGCTGTACGCCGGCGTCCCGAACGGTAGGTTTTCGGCCCGGTTCCGTCTCATCCCAGATGTCTTCTGCGTCCAGTTCCTCTGGCTTACACGGCCATCTACAACCTGCTCAACTTCCCCGCCGGCGTGGTCCCCGTCTCCGTGGTGACCGCCCAGGACGAAGAGGAACTCGGTCGGTACCGAGGTCTTCACCGGGACCTGTGGGACAGACTTCTGAAACGGGTAACGCTTCCTTAAAGGCGCCTCACCGTACGAATTCTTCCCGTCCGATCCCGACTCCTTCCTGTACGCGTTTACGTTATCGGATAGGAGCTTATTTATAGCTCCTGAGAAAATCTCACTCATTAGTCACCCAAAAAAATCATTTTCATCAAAATGAAATTGCACCTCAATGACTCGAATCAAGTCCTGTTTCTTTGTTTGGCCCTTAATCACTAGAAGCCTCAAAGGGCTGCACAGACCACAGACTATATAGACAGCATCCCCTGATCTAGAACATGCATGAGGGCAAGGAAAACTTAAAAACTTGTCAAGTCCTGTTTATTTGTTTGGTCCTTAATCACAAAGAGTCTCAAAGGGCTGCACAGACCACAGACTATTGCAAACTACAGACTATGTAGACACCATTCCCTGATCTAAAATCGACATGAAGGCAAGGAAAATCTCAAAACAGGTCAAGTTAAGTCATCTATGTTTGTGACACCCTTAATCACAAGGAACCTCAAAGGGCTGCACAGACCAGAGATTATTGCAAACTACAGACTATGTAGACACCATCCCCTGATCTAAAACCGACAGGAGGGCAAAAACTCAAAAACATGTCAAGTCATGTCTACTTGTGACACCCTTAATCACAAGGAGTCTGAAAGGGCTGTACAGACCACAGACTATGTAGACAGCACCCCCTGATCTAAAACTCAAAACCCAAGGTCATCCCCCTTCCAGGTTGAGCAGGCCGCAATGGACGCCGCAATAAGAAATAATACACAGATATGGAATCCCATTATTAAAAACTAAAAGCTCAGGAGGTAGAGCGCTCGTCTTGGGATCAAGAGGTGGCAGGTTCGAATCCCGGCTCCTCCGTGTTATATGTGGAAGTGTTCTTGGCCAAGACACTGAATCCCTAATGCGCTATATAAATGCGGTCCATATGCCATTTTTACATTTGTTTGTATGCTATCTGGCTAAAATTTGAACTTTTTCAAATTTGGCCTCCTTTTTAGCTAACTGTCTAGCTTTGATTCTAGCTCTCCTTTAGCTGTTTACCTTTTTAGCTAACTATCAAGCCGCTTTTTAGAAAACTATGTAAGCTAGATTTTTACATTGTTTGCATGCTATCAAGCTCACATTTGACCTTTTCTCTTTTGATAGTTATCAAGCTACCTTTTTAGCTATTTAGCAAGATGTCTAGCTAGCTTTTTACATTTCTTGCTAATCTTTTTAGCTACTTATCAAGCTAGATTTTAGCCTCGTCTTGCCTAAGTAGCTAGCAAGCTTTTTTCTTTTACTTTCTTTCTGATGATTCCATGACTTTTTACTCATTAACTACCTAGCTAGGTTCCTTTTAGTCTTATTTCAGCTTTCTAGCTAACTATCAAACCACCTTTTTAGCTGTTTAGAAAATGTATGTAAGCTAGATTTTTTTGGCTAACATTTTAGCTTTTTTGTTTTGATAGTTATCAGGCTATTTTTTAGCTATTTAGCAAGCTGTCTAGCTAGCTTTTTACATTTCTTGCATGCTATCAAGATAACATTTAATCTTTTTAGCTAGTTATCAAGCTAAATTTTAGCCTCGTTTCTACCTAAGTAGCTAGGTAGCTTTCTTTTTTAACTTTCTTTCTGACGATTCGATGACTTTTTATTCGTTTAGCTATCTAGCTAGCTCCCTTTTAGTTATTTTTTCCCGTTTAGCTTTCTAGCTAGCGATCAAGCCACCTTTTTAGCTGTTTAGAAAACTATGTAAGCTAGATTTTTTACATGCTATCAAGCTCACATTTTATCTTTTTTGTTTTGCTAGTTATTTAGCTATTTTTTAGCTATTTAGCAAGCTGTCTAGCTAGCTTTTTACATTTCTTGCACGCTATCAAGCTAACGTTTAATCTTTTTAGCTAGTTATCAAGCTAAATTTTAGATAGTTTCTACCTAAGTAGCGAGTTAGCTTTTTTTAACTGTCTTTTTACTCGTTTAGCTATCTAGCTAGCTCCTTTTTAGTTATTATTTTTCCCGTTTAGCGTTTCTAGCTAAATATCAAGCCACCTTTTTAGCTGTTTAGAAAACTATGTAAGCTGGATTTTTTTTGCATGCTATCAAGCTCACATTTTTGTTTTGCTAGTTATCACGCTACGTTTTTAGCTATTTAGCAAGCTGTCTAGCTAGCTTTTTACATTTCTGGCACGCTATCAAGCTAACATTTAATCTTTTTAGCTCGTTATAAAGCTAAATTTTAGCTTAACTGTCTTTTTACTCGTTTAGCTATCTAGCTAGCCCCCTTTTAGTTTTTTTTTTCCCCCGTTTAGCTTTCTAGCTAACTATCAAGCTGCCTTTTTAAGGCATTTAGATAGCCATTTTCGAAAGTTCGGTCGGAGATCGAGGAAGGAAACCAAACAAGATGCAATCCTTTTCTCAGCCAGCAGGCGGAGACGGCTAAGGTGTTTTTTGTGCGCAGGCGATATCGGGGGGCCAGGGTCTCCCCATGGCCGTCCAGTGCGTGGCCCCCCCCTGGCAGGACGAGTTGTGTCTTCGCTTCATGAAGGAAGTGGAGGAGCTGGTCGGACGGAACCCCATCCAGTGAGGCCTCAAGTAGAGCTCCCTCTAGTGGACACTTAAAGGGACAGTGTGGAAATTGGACTACTGAATCTCACTCCACTGCAGGGGTCCCCGACCCCATTGAGTCTGGGGCCGCTGAAGCTACGATTCAGCCAAATTGGCTTTTCCACAAAAACATGCCGCCCTTTTCTTAAAGGGACAGTGTTTTATATTGGTCCACTAGATGTCGCTGTCGTGTGGAGTGCAACCGAGGAAGACTACAAACTACAGATACCGAAAGGAAGCAAAAAGTAGCCTTTTTCTTCTGGATTTTCCAAATAGCGAAGAAGAAATAAGAGGGAGGACGAAAAGGAAAATGGGAAAATGAAAGTGAAAATGGAAAGATGGAGAAAAAGAAAGAAAAAGGAAATTCCTATTTTTTCCATTTTTCTCTTTCTTGTTTTATCCTACTTATCTTTCATTTTTTCTTCTCTTTTTTCATTTTCTCACCTTTTTTCTTGAGTTGCACTTTGTTTTAATTCTCCTTTTTATTTTTGTTTCCTTTTTTTCCCTCAAGATTTACTTTTTGTCCTATTTTTTTTCATTTTTCTCTTCTCTTGTTTCATCCCTTTTTTCCTTTTTTTTTATTTCACTTTTTTCTTCCTTCTATTTTGATTCTTCTTTTCCTTTTTTCTTCTATTTTACTCTTTGATGTGTGTTTTCTTGTCTTTTTCATTTTTTTCCTCTCTTTTCTTTCTTTTTTCTTTTCTTTTTTTCTTGAGTTTTACTTTGTTTTAATTTTTCTTTTTTTTCCCCAATATTTACTTTTAGTATTTTCTTCTCTTGTTTCATTCCTTTTTTCCTCTTTTTTCTTTCCCTTTTTTAATTTCAGTTTTTTTCCTTCCTTCTTTTTTAATTTCCTTTTTTTCACGAGTTTTACTTTTTGTCTTCCTTCTTTTTTTAATGTTCTCTTCCTTTCTTCTTAAATTTTACTCTGTTGTGTGTTTTTTGTCTTTTTTCTTTTTTTCTGCTCTATTTTTCTTCTTTTCAGTTTTATTTCTTTTATCTTTGCATTCTCGTTTTCTTCTTTCTCTCCTTTTCAAAAGTAATATTTTGGTCCTTTCCGAATACGGCGACATCTAGTGGGAGAAACCCTACTTACTGTCCTTTTTTAACTTTCATATAGTTTGAGACTCACCCTCTCATTTAAATAACACCTTCACGTGACAAAAAACACAGCCGAATAAAGAAATGACCAAATGCATCAATAGATGAATAAATTGCATTGAAGTCATGACTGGATACCGTATTTTCCCAACTATAAGCCGCGCCCAATTTGGGACAGAAATGTGAGAACCCCGGAACACGGTGGACGAAATGGGTATTGCATACAGTCATTCTAGATTCTAGTTTACCAAACAAATTCAGACAGTAGAAGGATGTCCGACGATCCATCGAGTTTGCTGAAATGCCAATATTAACCACCAGGGGTACGAGTGAACTCCGTTGAGCTATTTTAGCATATCTCGTTACCGCCCGACTTTACGCCTAGTGCGTTCTTCACCGACGAATTTTAGAGAACGAAGAAAACGACAACATCAGCGCCAATGAAATTTTGACTGTTTCACATTGTAAAGTAGGCTTAAACGTATTTGCTCAAGGTGTGTACTTCTAATCAGTTTGATGTTCCTTTTGGCGTCTCTTAGTCTTCCTGTCTTTGTTTAAAGGTGTTGGTACTTTACCAGGGGGTGGTCTTTTGTCTTTGTCTCAACATACCAGTACTTTTCCATGTCTTGTGATTTCAATAAAACACAGAGGCAGACAGGGAGTGGACCCAGAGGGAGTGTGACCAGCGAGCCAAGAGTGAGTTAATTTTCCACCCCTCCCCCCACTCCCTCCAGCTGTAGTTGTTTAAAAACTAAACAAGTCTTTGCCTGAATTTTCTTCTACAGTTAGCCAATTTTCATAGCTCTCCCACACGTCAGTGGCCTACCTTTTAGACCCCACACACATATCAGAACGGAACGCAGTATGCAAATCCCTGTTTCCGGCACCCTCAGTCAATATAGCGCCATCACCAGATAAGCTTGAATGCGTTTGCGTAGTTCATCTCTGCCACCGTCTAGTGGTAAAGTGTCAGCGCTCTCTCCGTCCATACCCGGGTTCGATGACTGTTGCGTCAATTGGCTGGAGCGGGCCCTCTTTTGCAGCCCGGGAGTTTAGAACTTAGAGGCTTAGCACGTACAGTGGCTTGCAAAACTATTCGGCCCCCTTTGTGAGCTTTTGCCACATTTCAGACTTCAAGATATAAAACTGGAATTTCTTGTGAAGCATCAACAATAAGTGGAACACACTTTATTGGATATTTTCAACTTTTTTAACAAATAAAAAATGAAAAAGTGGGTGTGCAAAATGATTCAGCCCCATCGAGTTAATACTTTGTAGAGCCACCTTTTGCTGCGATGACAGCTGTCTCTATCCACATGGAGAAACTGATATTTTGGCCCATTCCTCCTCGCAAAACAGCTCGAGCTCATTGAGGTTGGATGGAACAGCGGTTTTCAGTTCTTTCCACAGATTCTCAATTGGATTGAGGTCTGGACATGGCCTTTCGAAAACCTTGATATTTTTCCATTGTAGCTTTTGCTTTATGTTTCAGATCATTTGTCTTGTTGGAAGACAAATTTCCATCCCAGCCTCAGCTCTTTTGAGGACTCTGTCAGGTTTTCTTCCAGAAGGGTCCTGTATTTGGCTCCATCCATCTTCCCATCAATTTGAACCATCTTCCCTGTCCCTGCTGAAGAAGAGCAGGCCCAAACCATGATGCCGCCACCACTATGTTTGACGGTCGGGATGGTGCGTTGAAGGTGATGAGCTGTGCTGCTTCTACGCCTAACATAACGTCTTGCATTGTTGCCAAAAAGTTGGATTTTGGTCTCCTCTGACCAGAGCACCTTCTTCCACATGTTTGGTGTGTCTCCCAGGTGACCGGTGGCAAACTTTAAACAAGACTTTTTATGGATAGCTTTAAGAAATGGCTTCCTTCTTGCCACTCTTCCATAAAGGCCAGATTTCTGCAGAATACGGCTGATTGTTGTCCTATGGACCGATTCTCCCACCTCATCTGTAGACCTCTGCAGTTCATCCAGAGTGATCATGGGCCTCTTGGCTGCACCTCTGATTAGTTTTCTCCTTGTATGAGCTGAAAGTTTTAGGGGGACGGCCCGATCTTGGTCGATTTGCAGGGGTCTGATACTACTTCCATTTCAATATTATTGCCCCTTGTGATGATTAAAGCTTGGGAAATCTTTTTGTATCCAGATCCAGCTTCAAACCTCTCCACAACAGTATCTCGGACCTGCCTGGTGTGTTCCTCGTTCTTCACGATGCTCTCTGCGCTTTAAACAGACCTCTGAGACCATCACAGTGCAGATGCATTTATACAGAGACTTGATGACACACGGGTGGATTCCATTTATCATCGTTAGTCATTTAGATCAACATTGAATCATTCAGATATCTTCACTGAACTTTTGGACAGTTTCCTGCACTGGATCGTTTTGCACACCCACTTTTTTGTTTTTTAATTGCTATGGAGGAGGAATTTCAGGGAATGGAACGGCAACCAGCTCTTAAGATGCTTTATTCATTCTTGCTTTCTCTTTCTCTTTTATTTTTTTTTATTTGGAACCATTTTCTTTTTTTAAAAATTAAATTTTTTGATTGAGTTTTGATTTTGTATGTATTTGTAACAGTTCAGGCAGCACGGCGGCGCAGTGGTTAGCGCGTGTGCGCCACAGTTCTGAGGTCATGAGATGGAACCTTCCTGTGTGGAGTTTGCATGTTCTCCCCGTGCTTGCCTGGGGTTTCCACTGGGCACATTCCAAAAACATGCATGTCAGGTGGATTGGCTTCACTGAAATCTCCCTGGGTGTGAATGGGCCAGTGAGTTTGACTCTGTTCCCCCGAAAAATCCAAATTTGTTTGGTTTTTCATTGAAAGTTTTGTTTTTGGGGAAAAACGATTTCTGACTGTTTCACGGACAAAAGAACTCCCGGACGATCCTCGGTCAAGAAAAGGTCAAGGAGAAGAAAAGAAAGCGGACAGCGGGTGAAAAATCGAAAGTGGTACGCTACGAAAGGATTTGTCTTCTTTTCCCCCTCATTGCTCTCGCTCTCATCTCGCTTAAAGCTCCATTTGGCATACGACTTCTCGATGTAGTTATTAGGACGCGGCCGTTCCCGTCCCGCCCTCGGCCGCGTCCGCTTCCTGCGCTCCCGGAGCCGATCGGCCCGTCGATTAGAGCGCCAAACGCCTCATTTTCACAAACCTTCGAAAAGCATTCTCTCCCCCGCCGATCTTGGCTTTCTCCCCGACTAACCTGGGATGATTCTGTCCTAATGTTCCATTTCAAGACCGAGGCGCACGCGGTCGTTAGGGACCGCGGGGTAATAGGTGACCCAGCGGGGGCCATTTTGTATTTGCTTTTGCTTTGATTGAAGGAGGTGCGCTCGTTCAACTGAGAAGCCTAGAAATGATTTTAAAGGGACAGTGTGTCATATTTAGTGCCTCCTTCATTCCGATGGATTCAAATGTGGGAATGTGGATGTTGTCACTCAAGCACAGGGGTGTCAAAGAGGCGGCCCGCGGGCCGGATCAGGCCCGCTACGGGATTGAATCCAGGCAGGCGAGACAACGCTGAGGGAAGCGCAAGAGATAAACGAGCTGCACGTTGAAATGTGTCCACTTGATGTTGCCAAAGCCAGGAGCCTCTCACAAACGCTGTACTTGTATTTCTCTCTCTCTCTCTCTCTCTGTCTTTTTACCTTCTTTTGCTCTCTTTTTTCCTTTGCTCTTTCTCTCTTTTAATCTCTCTCTTTCTCTTTACCCCTTTCTTTGATCCTCTGTCTCTTTCTCTCTGTGTCCTTTTACCTTCTTTTGCTCTCTTTTTTCCTTTTCTCTCTCTTTTCTCTCTTGCTTTTTTCTCTTTCTCTGCTTCCCTTTCTTTCCATTTTTTTTCTCTTTCTTCTTATCTCTCTTTCTCTCTCTCTCTTTCTCTCTCTCTCTTGGTTCCTCTGTCTCTTTCTCTCTGTCTTTTTACCTTCTTTCGCTCTCTTTTTTTCTCATTCTCCCCTTCTCTCATTCTATTTCTCTTTTTATCTCTTTTGTTCTCTCTTTTTCTTTCTCCCTTTCTCTCTTTCCTTGTCCCGCCCTCTCTCCTTTTCCCTCCCTCTGTCTCTTATTTCTTTATCTCTTTTTCTTTCTCTTTTATCTACAAGTCCGGCCCCCGACAGAATGTTTGTTCTATCGTGTGGCACCCGAGTTCAAATGAGTCTGACACCCCTGCTCTACCATGTGTTTTGAGTTAGTTTGATGATTGAACCCAGTAAAGCCCTTTATAAAGAAAAAAAAATCTCTTGCAATATTTTTCTGGACCTTTCAGATATTCTTGTAGGAGACCTCCGATGTCACGGTTGCCATGGCGCCCAATCGGCCCCGCCCGTGTGGCGCCAGCGGCGGCTCATTGACAGATTGGCTTTCCGTCTATTTAAGCTCAGTGCTCTCATTTTTCCTTTGTCAGTCCGTCAACAAACCTCTGCCCCGCAAGACGTGTGTTTTGACTCAGTCCTGTTTCCTGCTGGTGTCTGGTGTTGTTCCCGTTTATTTTTGTCCTGTTTAACATCGGTTTCCAGTTTCGTTCCTGTCTAGTTATGTCCTGTTTATTATTCTTTCCCGTTTTCGTTCCCGTCTAGCTTGTCCTGTTTATTTTCGTTATCCTGTTTCATTATCTATCCTGTCTGTCCCGTTGTCTAATATCGGTTTCCAGTTTCATTCCCGTCTAGTTTGTCCTCTTTATTTTCGATATCCTGTTTCATTATCTATCCTGTCTGTCTGTCCTGTCCCGTATCGACCCCATCCGTCCGATATCAACTCAGGCAATCGGTATCGATCTCCTCGGCCTCTGGCTTCCCATCATTTCACGCCAGACCGCTGTCTAACGTGCATGACTCCCCATTTCCAGTCAAATAAAAGGCTTGTGTGAGAAACGTCACGCGTTTGGGTCCTGATCCTGTTCTGGTTCATGACATCTGATGCAGAAATGAAAGAGTATTTAAAGATTTTTTTTTCCAAATGTTGCCGTATGACATCATAGGGCCAATTTGACAGTTTCGGAGCAGGACGTATATGGGCCTCGCCCCAAAACATACACAAAAGAGCAGAAAGTTGACGGAGAGGGAGACGTCGTTTATTAAGATTCATCAGCGTTCAAACAGCGTTCTCCTTCGTCTAAGAGACAATCAGCTTTTTTATACCCTGTGTTCAACAGGATCGGCCAGCGATGACGTGTTGTTTTCGTCCTCTTTCGATTCTCCAGAATGATGCGATTTCCTCGAAGACAGTTGGAGAAGTCGCCTTGACCCAGCCAACTTCCTGTCAGTTTCGCCAGCTGTTCTAAATCAGAGTGTTATTCTCTCCTCAATTCTATCGGCAAGCTCTGACTTAACTATTCCACGACAATAGGAACGATAAAGGGTTCAAATCTGCGTTCGTGGTGCTCTCTGTCGTCCGGATTTGACGACATTCGTTTTTTTTTTTAGCCTTCGCTGGGTATCAGCGCTGTAGTGGGAGGAGGCAAGCGGAGGCGCTATTGAACAGCATCCGTCCATCCAGCAGATTTGGCCCGCCGAGTTTTTTTCCCCCTCCGCCGGCGAAAAGGATTTAGAAGCGAGCCGGCGAGGATTCCGTGACTCGACAAATCGGTGATCCGCTCTCCGTGGGCTTTAAAGGCCCCTAACCCAACTTTCAAAAGCTTACCCTTCGGACAAGGGACGGCCTTTCTTCGGGTGGGTTCCGCTTTGTCCCCCGCCCTTCCTAGTTTTCCCGGTCTCGCCCCTTTCCATGCACTTGCGCCTTGTTGGGGTTTTCCGTTCTCCCCCTCCGAGGTCTTGATTGGCCCCGGGCAAATTGGTTTACGTGGCAGAGATAAATGCTCTGCAAATGCGCTTAAAGTGCAAAAAACGCAGACGCGGCGTGTCGGGATTAAAAAAAAGAAGAGCGTCAAAGGGAGAGCGAGCGAAGCCTGCGGACAGAGTCCGTCTCGGGCGGAAACCACGGGAGGATTTGCTATTTGAGTCCTAAACTCTAAGACCCGCCATGGTAGCTCTTGTCGCCCAACAATCGTTCCCAAGTCGTGTTTGGTGAAGAAAAGTCAAGTCAAGTCCTGTTTCTTTGTTTGGCCCTTAATCACAAAGAGTCTCAAAGGGCTGCACAGATCAAAGACTATATGGCAAACTACAGACTATTAAGACACCATCCCCTCATCTAAAACCCACATGAGGGCAAGGAAAACTCAAAAACTTCAAGTCATGTTTATTTGTATAGCCCTTAATCATGCGGGTCACTGACCCACAAGAAATATAACCATAGGCAAATGGTGGATGCTATAGAGCGGATGCTAACGAATACATGCTAACAGATAGGTGTGCAGCTAGGAAAGTGTTGGACTGGCAGATCCATCACGACTCTTACAATTGCCTCAGGGATTGTCTAGTTTTCTTTATATTTATGACTCCAAAACATTGTGCTGAATCAATTCCTTTAAAGCTTAGCACTCTGTGTTCCTGAATCCTAGTATTCTGTAGAGACATATATTTATGTATTGGGTGTAACAATAACTTTTGTTTTGTTGAAATTCTTGCGGATATACGTTTGTATAGGTTGTGTATAAGTGTCCTGCAATGACGAGTCCAACAGCGCCACCTGCAGGTACGGGGTAAGGTTTAGTTTAGCCTCTGATTTGATGACCGGAAGGCGGTTGTTGTTGTTGTTGAGACACTCAAGGCGCCTAAGGTAATCCTTAGTAGCGCTATACTCGCTCGTGGGGGGCTCCGTAGTTCTCCGAAGGAGAGGGGGCTGCGACTGTCCTGTGCCGCCAGACCTGACGGGGTGCGACCCAAGCAAACCAAGCAGACCAAGCCTCTGAAGTCCTTAGTACGTTGTATGGGCAGGTAGTACAGGTGATCGGGGTGCGGTCGCAGCGAACGGTTCGAAAGCACCACTGGCATTCGGACCGGGGGCCAGGGTTGCTCTCCAAGTCGCCCGCCCTAAGAAGAACAGAGAGAGTGTAGGAGAAAATACAGGTTCGATATCTTTTAAGTCTTCTTACGTGATTTAATAAAGTACACCGAGGCTTGCCATGAGGGGGAGCTCTTTATTTCGTCATCCCAAAGAACTCAGAGAACTCCAGACATAACAATGCTTTTATCGCTTCAGTTTGAGTACAACCCAAAAGGCGGCCCTAGTCCTCAGTAACAACAAGGAAGATGCTGTCGTACCCTTATTAGGACATGTTGTTGGCCTCAGTTTGCTCAGAGAGTCCTTGAAGGTCCCAAGGACCTTCCCGAAATGATGTCAACATTCTGTCACACTGTAAGCAAGTCTTTCTACATTTCTTTCTAAATGTATGCAACTCTATTCTACAAATGCAAGTCTATTTTCCACAACAAGAGGAGAGTAGAAGAAAGAGAAAGGGAGGGACAGATAGAAAGAGAGAAAGACAGAGTAAAACGCAAAAAGGGGGAAAAGAGAGTGAGAGAGGTGGGGAGAGAGTAGGAAAGAGAGGGATAGAGAAAATGAGAGACAAGAGTGTAAAGGGGGAAGAGAGAAAAGGAGAGAGAAAGAAGGAGAGAGGACCAAGAAAGAAAGAGAGAGCGAGTCTGAGTGCATTGAGTTGGATTCCTAAGGCTCCCCCAGGAGAGAGCCCTTCGCAGGACACCGCGGGAAGGTTCCTAGTCTTTGTCCTGCGGCGGATGTTGTTAGCATTCTCCGGCGCGCTGCTAACGTAACTGAAATAAAAGCCTCATCGTCCTTTTTATGTATTTGTGAAAATAGAAATAATGACAATAACGAGTATAAAAACAGGAACAATTGACCCGCAATGAGCGACACAACATACACACGCCACGGGGTTAGCACCTCCGCTGGTTCTCAACATCAATAAGAGGAATTAGCATTTTAGTACACCGTATGGCAAAACGAACCAATGGCCACGGAAACAAAACGAAAATCAATCCAAACAGCTTGACAACATCGATGACATTACTGTGTATGTTGCAAGATTTGTAAACCTTACCCCATACCAGAAGGTGGCGCTGTTGGACTCGTCATTGCAGGACACTTCTACACAAACTATACAAACATATTTCAGCAGGAATTTCAATAAAAGAAAAGTTATTATTAAACAAAAAAGTCCAATTTCTGTGTTACTTGACTTTAAAGTCGCTTAGTTTAAAACAGTTCAAACCGGTTAAAAAATCTATGCCTGCATGACACAGGTGCCAAACGGGCGGCCCGCGGGCCGGATCAGGCTCGCTGAGGGATTGAATCCGGCCCGCCAGACAACACTCAGAGAAGTGCAAGAGAAAAACGAGCTGCAGGTTGAAATATGTCAACTTGCCAAAGCCAAGTGCCTCTCACAAAGACTCTGTACTTGTATTTATTTTTCTCTTCGTCTCTCTCTCTCTCTCTTTTCCACCCCTTTTTCTCCCACTCTCTGTCTCTGTCTCTTTCACTCTCTTTGTCTCTCTTTTTCTCTTCCTTTGTCGCTCTTTGTCTCTTTCTCACTCTGTGTCTTTTAACCTCTTTTACTCTAACTTCTTTTTTTCTTTTCTCTCTTTTCTCTTTCTCTCTTCCTACCCTTTGTGCTTTCTTATCTCTTTTCTCTCCTAGTGTCATTCTATTTTTCTTTGGATTTCTTTCTTCAGGTCCCTTTCTTTCCCCTTCTCTCACGACTTCTCTTTTTATCTTTTGTTTCTCACGCTCTCTCCCCTTCTCTCTATTTTTCTTTCTCACCCCCCCCTCGCTCCTTTTCCCTCCCCCGTTCTCTTATTTCTCTCTCTCTCTTTTTCTTTCTCTTTAATCTAGTAGTCTGGCCCCCGACAGAATGTTTGTTCTATCGTGTGGCCCCTCGAGTTCAAATGAGTTTGACGCCCCTGCTGTATGATATAGTAGTATAATACATAATACGTGGGTTGGGCAATGCAAGGGGACCCACCCCCTGACACGCCCCTGGGCGTGCCCCCCAGAAGCCCCTAGACGCCAATTTTCAGCTTGTTATCGGGCTTTGAGAGCGCTCGATAACAATCCAGGTGATGGGAATCACCTGGACGGGAGCAGAGAAACCTCCAAAACATGCAGGATGTGCTGCTCTCCAGGACCGGGTTCGCCACCCTAGACCGTCCACCCACCGGGGTCACAAAACTCAAAGGGAAAACCGGGTTGGTGAGTTATCAATCTTTATTCTTTCCCAAACATTTTCCACGATCCGCTGTTGTCTTTTGTAACTGCGAGTCCTCCTTCAAGAGCTTGCCTCCCTACATTCCTGATGCGTTCCTTTTGTGTTACAAAGTTTCACTGTCCTTACTGCTTATTTATGATGCTCACACGCCATCCTGCCAACAGCATTATTCACTTCGTTTAAACCTGTTTTCTGTCTAAACCAGGGGTGTCCAACTGCTTTTAGCCGGGGGCCACAAATGCTATAAAAAAATCTCACGGGGGCCAGACTGGACTGGTAAGTTTAAGAGAAAGAGAGGGAGGGAAAGAGAGCGATAAACAGATGGGGAGAACAAGGTAGACAGAGTAAAAGAGAGAGCAGAATAGAGGTATGAATGGAGAAGAAGGGGGAAATGAATATAGAAGGAAAAAGAAAGTGAAAAAAGAGAAAGATAAAAAGAATAAGAGAAGTGAAACGACAGAAAGAAAAAGAGTCGGCAGGAGAAAAAGAGACAAAGTGAGGTGAGAGAGAGAGAGAGCGAGAGAGCAAGACAGAGAAAAAGAGAGTGAGAGAGAAATAGAGTAAGGGGAAAAAGAGAGGGTGAACAGGAGAAAGAAAAAGAGGGATGAATAAATAAAAAAGAAGTGAGACAGAGAGACATGGAGAAATACTACCACAAGTGTTACCTGGCTTTGGTAACATCCAGTGGAAATATTTAAAACTACAGCTCATTTTCCTCTTGCACTTCTCTCACTGTTGTCTTGCAGGCCGGATTTAAACCATTGGCGGGCCTGATCTGGCCCGCGGGCCGCCTGTTTGACACTTGTGGCCTAAACCAATCTATTTCTCTTTGGATTTCTTTCGTCCTCTCCCTTTCTCGTGACTTCTCGTTTTATCTCTTTTGTTTCTCACGTTCTCTCCCTCTCTGTCTTTTTCTTTCTTTGTCCCGCCCTCTCTCCTTTTCCCTCCCTCTCTCTCTTTTTTCTTTCTCTTTTGTCTACAAGTCCGGCCCCCGACAGAATGTTTGTTCTATGGTGTGGCCCCCGAGTTCCAATGAGGTGGACACCCCTGGTCTAAACCAATCAGATTTGTTTCTTGTATTCATGTGATCTCGCTGAAGCCAATCCGATGTGTTGTTCTATGCCTGAGTTTTTCATGTGCATTGAAAAAGGAATCCCCCTCTCCGACCTCCTCGCTCGAAGCCCCCCCCCCACCGAAACCGCCCTAGAAATCATTGTGTCGCGGTACCCCCTTTTCCCTGGCCCCTCCCTCCCTCAACCCCTTTATGGTCCCACTAAAGGTCTTAGTGCGGCGGAGAAGGAGGCCCGTCACCGAGAAAACCCCGGCCGTTGAGGAAGTGACGGGCGGGCGCCACGGAATCGGATCCCGATCCCGTTTCCGGCATTCGTCGCGATTCCTCCGAGCCGCGGAGCGGGAAAATCCTTCCGACGCGATACGCATCAAAGAGCTCCCGCCGACCTTCTTCGGATTAGCGCGCTAGCGCACGCTTGCGTTAGCCGCCGCCCTACCCGGGGACTCCAAATGGACCTCCTTTTTAAGAGGGTCTGAAGTGCGGACGCCAAAGACGGTTGAGTCTTGAGCAGGGGTGTCCAACTCATTTGAACTCAGGGGCCACACCATAGAACAATTATTCTGTCGGGGGCCGGACGAGTAGATTCAAGAGAAAGAGAAAAGAGAGAGAAAGAAATAAGAGAAAGAGGGAGGGAAAAGGAGAGAGGGCGGGACAAAGAAAGAGAGAGAGGGAGAAAAGCGTAAGAAACAAAAGATATAAAGTCGTGAGAGAGGGGGAAAAGAAAGGGAGAGGAAGAAAGAAATCCAAAGAGAAATAGAAAGACAGAAGAAGAGAAAGGAAAGTGCAAAGGGTAGGAAGAGAGAAAGAGAAAAGGGAAAAAGGAAGTTAGAGCCAAAGAAGTTAAAAAGACACAGAGAGAGAAAGAGTCAAAGAGCAATAAAAGAAGAGAAAAAGAGAGAGAGTGAAAGAGACAGAGCTAGAGAGTGGGAGAAAAAGGACGGAAAAGAGAGAGAGAGAGAGCATGAGAAACAAAAGATAAAAAGTCGTGAGAGAGGGGGAAAAGAAAGGGAGAGGAAGAAAGAAATCCAAAGAGAAATAGAAAGAAGGAGAGAAAAGAAAGCGCGAAGGGTAGGAAGAGAGAAAGAGAAAACGAAAAAAGGAAGTTAGAGCAAAAGAGGTTAAAAGACACAGAGAGAGAAAGAGCAACAAAGGAAGAGAAAAAGAGAGACACAGAGACAGAGAGTGGGAGAAAAAGGACGGAAAAGAGAGAGAGAGAGAGAGAGCATGAGAAACAAAAGATAAAAAGTTGTGAGAGAGGGGGAAAAGAAAGGGAGAGGAAGAAAGAAATCCAAAGAGAAATAGAGAGACAGAAGAGAGAAAAGGGAAAAGAAAGCACAAAGGGTAGGAAGAGAGAAAGAGGAAACGAAAAAAGGAAGTTAGAGCAAAAGAGGTTAAAAGACACACAGAGAGAAAGAGCAACAAAGGAAGAGAAAAAGAGAGACACAGAGAGTGAAAGAGACAGAGACAGAGAGTGGGAGAAAAGGGATGGAAAAGAGGGAGAGAGAGAGAAATAAATACAAGTACAGTGTCTTTGATCGAGGCACCTGGCTTTGGCAACATCAAGTGGACATATTTCAACCTGCAGCTTGTTTTTCTCTTGCGTGTCTCTGAGTGTTGTCTGGCAGGCCGGATTCAATCCCTTAGCAGGCCAAATCTGGCCCGCAGGCCACCTGTTGGACACCTTTGAGTAAACGTGTCTCATTGATGGAACAAGGAGCGCCCATCTAATGTGGTTAATAGTCCGAGCGAGCCTCAATGGCGACTTAGTCCGGCTTGTTAGTTACCTTCTCATTCGTCTAAGAGACAATCAGCTTTTTGCTACCCTCTGGAGCAGACACATCTCATCCAGGAATTGACAATGTTTTTGCAATGCTTCTCATCAAAAGTCGCCGTGACCCAGCCAAGTTCCTGACAGCTTGTTCCAAAACAAGCCGAATGATATTACTTTGCTGATATTTAAACTTGGGAGAAACAAGCCAGGAATTTCCTGTCCAAACAAATGTGTCCTCATTATGTCGATAAGCTCTGACTTCCACAACAGAGTGCCAAAATGTGAAATTACCTTTTGTTTTCATAGACTATTGTAGAGGGTTTGGCTCCTCAGTCGGTATCCATCCTCAAGGAGGGCCTCACTTCTTAGTGTTGCTTCCTGTATCCAGCAATTGAGAGTGAGTGGAGGTTCATACGGCGAGTAGGCCAAGTGAAGCAGCGTGTCAACGTGTCCCAATCATTTGATGTAGTTTACAAGTCCGAGCGAGCCTCAATGGCGACTCAATCTGGCTTGTAACCTTGTTGAGTGCCATACAACATTAACTAAGCGTTAAAACATATAAAAACATGTTTTTTGGTTTGTTTTACCTTTAAAAAACTTTTAAGGGCAGCTCATCAAGCCTCTGGGAATGATTTCAGTTTTTAAAAATCATTGTTAGATGGCAGGAGTGGCTTTGAATGGATCTTTGTCCACATATCAGGGAAGCCCCCACTCATTTTTTCCACTATCTAGCAATTGACTGTGTAGGTGGCCCTATATGACGATGATGTAGTGAAGCAGTGTGGTAAGGAAAGTCAAATTAGAAGTACAGACAGTTATTATTAAACTTATTTTTTTGTTTGTTTTATCTTTAAAAAAACTTTTGAGGGCAGCTCATCAAGCCTCTGGGAATGATTTCAGTGTGAAAAATCACCGTTAGATGGCAGGAGTGGCTTTGATGGGATCTTTGTCCACACATCAGGGAAGCCCCCACTCATTTTTCCAGTATCTAACGATTGACTGTGTAGGTGGCGACTATGTAGTGAAGCAGTGTGGTAAGGAGAGTCAAATTAGAAGTACGGACAATTAACACTTCTTTTTGGCATCGTCAGGGCAGAGAGGGATGACGTTTCGTGCACGTCCGCGATCGCCATGGTGACCGAAACGAGAAACCTCAAACGCTGTAAAATGGCCATCGTTATTTCATATTTGAATGTGCACATTTTAAGAATGTAGGTCAGTAGAGAGAAGGTCTCGCCGGAAAGGAAAAAAAGAAAAATAGGTGCGTGAACATTGCTGACGGCACAAACCCTTTCCCTCTACTTTTTTATTTTGATTTTATTTTTTAATCTTCTTCTCTTCTTCCTTAATCCATCCAAGATAGGTAATCTCTGTTTTCATTTTGGGTGCGGCCGAACCCGACACAGTGGATTGAGGGAGGGGGTGATTCTTCTTCCGGGGGGGCCAGGGGGTTATGCCGGGGCTGCATTTATCTGCCCCCCCCCACCCGTTTTCGTTCGGGATTAGCTTCCCCGCGGCGGCACAACCAGCGAATTTTTTTTCTCCCGTTTTGTCGGGAATTATTTTCGGGTGGCCGCATGAAAAGAGCAAACGGGGAACGAGGTGGGGCATGAGTATGTGCGGCACACCTGCTTGGTGGAGCGGCAAACACAAACGGTTTGTCGGTCATCAAAATGCTTTTTGGCACTTAAGTAGGAAAAAGAAACGGAGGCCTCTGGTTTTCACGCATACGGTGCCTTGCAAAAGGATTGAAAAGTAGGAGTTGCGAAAATGTTGCCCCCTGCCCCCCTTAACACTTTGTACAATCTCCACTTACAAAGCAACTGGAGCTGTATTTCTTACTCTCTCTTTATCTGTCTCCGCCCCTCTCTTCTTCTCTCACTTTCTCTTTCTGTATCGCTTTCTTTTTCTCTCTTCATCTAATCTCTTTATTTTATTCTTACTTCAATTCCCTTTTTCTCTCTCCCTCCCAATCTTACTTTCTTTCTTTTTTTCCTCTCAAATTTTATTCTTGCACTTTGTTTCCCTCTTATCTCTTTCTTTTTCTATTTCTTATCTATTTCTCTCTCCATTATTTTCTTCTTTTATGTATTTATTTTGATCTCTTTCTTCCTCTCTTTATCGCTCTCTCTCTCACTCACTCTTTTTTGGGAATTTTCTCTTTCTTTTTTCACTTCCTCCATTTTTCTTCCTCTCTCTCCCCCCTCTCTTTTCTTTTTCTTTTTTACCATCTCTCTCTCTCTCTCTTCTCCCCCTTTTTCTATTTCTCTCTCTCTCGTTGTCTCATTTTTCACTTTCTCTTTCACATTCCCTTTCTCAAGCTCACTCTTTTTCTCTTTCTCCTTTTCTCTTCTCACATTATTTTTCTCTTTCTATTTCTTTCTCTTTCTCTTCTCTCTCTTTCTCACCTTTTTTATTTTCCCCTTCACTTTTCTGTTTTCTTTTCCCCTCTGTTTGCCCGCTTTCTCTTCCTCTCTCCTTTTCTCTCCCCTTCTGTGTATTGTAGTCTGCCCCTTCTCTTTTGTTCATTCTCTCTCTCTTTTTCTTCTCTTTTTTCTCTCTTTCTCTTTTATCTTTTATCACCGTGAGATTTTTTTTCCTCCAGAATGTGGCCCCCCAACTCAAATGAGGTTGTCACTCCTTCTCTAAAGGATTTAGGAATGTGCCTGGCCATTCTAACGCCTCTAATTTTGTGAGTTTGAAACCATTCCATTGTCAATTTTGAAGGAAAAAAAACAGAGCATGATACTACCACCACTATGCGTGACGGTGGTCTCATCCTTAGGATTTCTTCGCGTTGAAAAAGGTTATATTTATAATTTCATATATAAATCTTCATCCCTAAAAAATGGAGCAAAAAATAGAAAATGGCTGCAGGCATCCTGTCCAAAAAAGAGGAAAGGCACTTTTTCTTCCGTCGGGCTCGATTTATTTTTCTTACATTTCACAGATAAACGACTCACTTTGTTTTAAACAATCAGAAGATAAACATTTGTATCTACAAATATCATACACGTACACTTAGCCTGCTCTTATTTGTTTGTGGTTAAAGGGACAGCGTGTAGTGCGAGCGAAATCGAGTGCTAAGAAGGGCAAGGGAGAATACAAACCACAGAAACTCAAAGTGACCCAACTGCACTATTTTTTCCTTCTTTTTTTAAGGTACTTTTCTTTCGATGTTTTTGCTTATTCTTTAAAGGTACCGTGTGTGATATTGGACCACTAGATGGCAATGTATTGTCTAATGAGAGCACAGTGTAGCAGCAAGATGCCAGACCAACATGGTACTGTACTAGGTAGGATTCCACTATGGATATATTGCTATGATAGTTCATGTGTTTTTGCTTGATTATTGAAATCCATAGTTTTTTTTGTACCACTAGGAGGCGCTAAATATTCCACACTGTCCCTTTAAGCCAGTGGTTCTCAACGGGTGGGGCCGGCCTCCCCGGGAAGAGAGGTTTTCTTCTTCCAAGGGGGTGCATGAGAGAAAAGAATTGAGAAGCACAGCTTTCAGTCAATGTGGATGAATGAATTGATTTGACCACTAGGGGGTGCTCAAAAATACACGCTGTCCCTTTATGGCAGGAAGTTTTGACAGCGTTTGTAGATTTCGTTTGGATGGACGTTGGCTCTCGTGTCCTTTTTCTCCGTTTTGCTCCGTCGGGACTCTCAAAGTCGTTGGAGGTGCTCAGGGGGCCACGCCAGTAGGTTCGAGAGGAAGAGAGAGAAGGAAAGAGAGATGAAAAGAAAGAGAGATGAAAAGAAAGGGATAGAGAGAAGGAAAGAGAGAGAAAAAGAAAAAGAGAGAGAGATGAAAAGAAGGAGAAAGAGAGACAGGAGAGGAGAGGAGAAGTGAGACAAGTAGAGGGAGGGAGCACATTTCATTTTTGTTTCTTTCTTTCTTTTCTTTCTTTCTTTCTTTCTTTCTTTCTCTCTTCCTGTATCCCTCTATCACTCTTTTCTCTTTTTCTATCTGTCTCTTTTTCCCTCGTCTATATATCTCTTTCTTTCACACTCCTTTCTTTCACTTTCTCTCTCTCTCTCTCCCTCTGTCTATCATTCTTCTCTCCCTATCCCTCTCTTTCTGTCTCTCTTTATCTCTCTCTCTCTCTCTCTCTCTCGTTTTCTCATTTTCACTGTCTCCCTTCTCTTTGTCTTTGTTTTTCCCTCCCTTTTTCTCTTTCTTTCAGTATCTCACTGTCTTTTTCTCTGTCCCTTTTTCTTCTTTTCTCTCTCTGACTCTCTTGCGTTCTCTTTTTTTGTTACTGCCTGTTTTCTCCTTCTTCTCGTTCTCCGTTTACTCTCTCTTTCGTTCTTTTTCTCTTTCTCCTTTTCTAGCCGCGCTCATTTTCTTCCTCTCTCCAATCTCGTGGCGCGGCCCCCCGCGATTGGGCCCCAGGGGTCAAGCTTCTGGCCTTTCAGTTGGGGAGGGTGTCCAAGCCCAGGGAGGCGGCGTGCTGCTTGGCCCTCATCCGCAGGTTCTCGATGCTGCTGGTCTTGCTGCGGAGGCCCCCGGGGGCCGGACCGCCGGGGGCCAGACCGCCGGGGGCCAGCGCCGGGGGGGGCCCGCTCCAGACCCGCTGGGCCTGAGACAGGCTCTGGTAGTAGGACGGGCAGGGAAGCGGAGCCAAATGGGACCCGGCGTTGACCCCCAGGTAGGGCAGCGGGGGAGGGGCGCTCATCTCGAAGGACGGGTAGGCCACCTGCGCAAAACCGTAGCACCGTTAGGACAAAGGACTATTACGAGTGAGAAAGAGAGAAAAAAAAGAGAGAAAAAGAGAGAAAGAAAGAGAAAGACACAAAGAAAGAGAGAGAGAGAGAGAGAGAGAAGAAAGAAAAAAAAGGGAGGGAAAAAGGAACAGAGACAAAATCATAGAGAAAGAGAGAGAAAGAAAGAGAGAAAGACTCTGAGGGACAGAGATGGAAAGACAGAAAGAGAGAGAGAAGGAGAAAGAAACAGAGAAAAAGAGAGCACGGGAGAAAAAGGAACAGAGAGAAAGAGGGCAAGAAGGAGAGTGAGAGAGAGAGAGAGAGAGAGAGAGAGAGAAAGAAAGCGAGAAAGACACAGAGGGACAGAGATAGAAACACAGAAAGAGAGAAAAGGAGAAAGAAAAAATGGAGGGAAAAAGAAACAGAGAAAAAGAGAGCACAAGAGAAAAAAACAAAGAGATAGAGAGCAAGAAGGAGCGAGAAAGAAAGAGAGAAAGACTCTGAGCGACAGAAATGGAAACACAGAGAGAGAAGGAGAAAGAAACAGAGAAAAAGAGAGCATGGGAGAAAAAGGAACAGAGAGAAAGAGAGCAAGAAGGAGAGAGAGAGAGAGAGAGAAAGAAAGTGAGAAAGACACAGAGGGACAGAGATAGAAACACAGAAAGAGAAAGAAGGAGAAAGAAAAAAGGGAGGGGGAAAAGAAACAGAGAAAAAGAGAGCACAAGAGAAAAAAACAGAGAGAAAGAGAGCAAAAAGGAGAGAGAAAGAAAGAAAGTGAGAAAGACACAGAGGGACAGAGATAGAAACACCGAAAGAGAGAGAAAGAAGAAAGAAAAAAGGGAGGAAAAAAAACAGAGAAAAAGAGAACACAGGAGCAAAAAATAGAGAGAAAGAAGGAAAGAGAGAGAAAGACAGAGAGAAAGACACAGAGGGACAGAGATAGAAACACAGAAAGAGAGACAAGGAGAAAGAAAAAAGAAAGGGAAGAAGAAAGAAACAAAGAAAAAGGGAGCATGAGAAAAAAAAAAACGAGAAAGAGGTCCCTAGTGGTAGCCTCTGGGACTGCATGCACGTGAGGTAGATATTTATTTATACAAATATACAAAGTGTGTGTGTATTCTTCCGTGTGGAGGTGCTTGTATAAAGCAGTATAGTGGTACCTCTACTTACATTTGCTGCCTGGCAACCAGTGCCTATGTCTGAATCCCAGCATGCTCTTCGTGTCCCCCTCCCGCTCTATAAACAGTCTACTCTACGATAGCGCTACAAAGAGCTCTTATTCAATCCCAACGGAGCCCACCAAAGACATGAAGAAAAGTGAACAAGAAGAAAAGAAGAGGAAAAGACTTTTTCTGGCCAATGAAACAAAATAAGAGATAATAGAAAGGGATAAAAAAGGGAAGCTTTTGAAGGATGCAGCCATCAATTCAGTAGCGAAATAGCACAAAGTTTTAGGATTTGTGGAAAGAAATCACCCAGAAAAAGGCATATCGCCTATTATGATGACGTCTCTTCCGACCGATTGTAAAAGCAGACGTCGTTGGATCAGTTTTTCAAGAAATTTCAGGTGAAAAACTACTTTGTTATTTCCTTTATTCTTTGTTTTTTACATGATGTGCTTCTTGTTTGATGTTTCGTTGTGCGGTCGTTCATTTTATTTCAAGTTCTGATGTATTTTTTATGATTTATTAGAAAAATATAGATCATACTTTTGCTGGGCTAAGAACAGATTTCTACTTACAAATGTTTCAGGTTACAAAGCGATTCCCGGGACCATTTCAATTCCCGAGTAGCGGTACCGCCGTATTACTGCGTGACGCGTTCGGGGACGAGCGGGAGGGTGGGAAAAAAACGATTCGCCCCGGTTTACCCACCAGATTGTTGGTGGCGGCCATGTGTTGACGAAACTGCTCCTGCAGCCGGAAGAGGCTCAGGGGCGAAGACGCGTAGGAATTGCCTTGAGACGCTAAGATAGGCGGACTCAGCCGGGAATCTGAAAAAGACGGAATAGGAGAGGGGGAAAGGAGAGAAAAAAAGAAAGAGAGAAAAATAAAGAGAGAGAGAGAGAGAGAACAACGCAAGAGACAGAGAAGAGGAGAGAGACAGAAACAAGGAGAAAAAGTCCGACAAATAAACAGGGAGAACACAATAGAAAGAACGCAAGAAAAAAGGAGAGAGAGAAACACATAGAGGAAAAAAGAGACAGAAAAAGAAAATTAAAGAAAGAAAGAAGGAAAGAGAAAGGAGAAAAAGAAAGAGTGGGCATTAGAAAGAGAGCGAGGAAGAGTGAGACCAAGTGAGAAAAAAGAAGGGAAGAGCAAAACAGAAATATAAAAAATGAGAAAAAGAGAGAGTGAGAATGAAAGAGAAAAAGAGATAGAAAGATAAAGATAGAGAACATGAGAGACAGCGTAAGAGACAGAGAAGATGAGGGAGACAGAAACACGGAGAAAAAGTCAGACAAATAAACAGGGAGAACACAATAGAGAGAATGTGAGAAAAAAGGAGAGAGAAACACATAGAGAGAAAAAAAAGAGTAAAAAGAGACCGAAAAAGAAAATTAAAGAAAGAAAGAAAGAAAGAAAGAAAGAAAGGACAAAAAAACAGAGAGAACAAGAGTGGGCATCAGAAAGAGAGCGAGGAAGAGTGAGACCATGTGAGAAAAAAGAAGGGAAGAGCAAAACAATATAAAAAATGAGAAAAAGAGAGAGTGAAAATGAAAGAGAAAGAAAGAGAAAGATAAAGAGAGAGAGAACATGAGAAACAGCATAAGAGACAGAAAAGATGAGAGAGACAGAAACATGGAGAAAAAGTCAGACAAATAAACAGGGAGAACACAATAGAGAGAACGCGAGAAAAAAGGAAGGGAGAAATACATAGAGAGGAAAAAAGAGACCGAAAAAGAAAATTAAAGAAAGAGAAAGGAGAAAAAGAGAGAGTAAGAAAAAGAGAGAACAAGAGTGGGCATTAGAGTCTTTTTTCCTGTATACTCTTTTTTTCACCAACCCTCTTCAACTCTCTCTCTCTCTCTCTCTCTCTCTCTCTCTCGCTCTCTCTCTCTCTCTCTCTCTCTCTCTGCCTATGTCCTCTTTTTTCTCTTTATCTGTCTTTCATTTCTTTTTTCTTTTCCCTTTTTCTCTTTTGTTCTTTCTCTCTCTTTCTCTTCTCTTTGTCTCTCTCTTCCTTTCACTTCTCTTTTTGTATTTATCTCATTTGTTTTCATCTCATCATCAAACTATTTTTACTCATAATACTATTTTGCAATGCTTTGGCTCAACGCTTTCACATCTTGATTTATTACGTAGTCACGGAGCATTATGGGAAATAGTCCTGCCGAAACAACAGGGATTTGTCGTAACAGAGCATTATGGGAAAAAGTTCAGCCCAAACAAGGTTGTTTGAAATGGCACTGCAAGTTGGAATCATCTGATGATGAGATACATGCCCACAAGTTGCAGGCCAGGACTGCGTGCTTTCACCAACGTGATCTGGGTTCGATTCCCACGGCAAATGATGTTGGTTACGGTGTGTAACGTGCATTTCAATTTTGATTTTGTTTTTGCCTGGAAAATGTTTTTCTTGCAAATTTAAAATCCTGCGCTGTCTTCTCTCCATATTCTGACTGCCTACTATACTATAAACTCATCATTTATTTTACAAAGGGAATTGAACTTGGTCTCGTCAGACCGCGGCCGGTCCTACCTGAGGCGGGACTGAGTCGCTTGTAGAGCGGCGAAGCGCCTCCGCCGCCGCCGGGGTGGGAGTCTCGGTGGCCCCGCCCCTCCTCCTCGCTCCTCCCCCTCCCGGCCTCCCCGTTGTCCTCCGACGCCGACTCTCCCTCTGACGCTTCGGGGGAGGTGACGTTCACCTCCGTGCTCGTCTTGGGGGCTTCCTGGGAGGGAGGGGGCGTGGTTTCCTCGGCAGGGGGCGTGGCCTCGGCGGGGGGTGCAGCTTCCTCGGGGTCCTCAATGGGGGTCTGCTTCTGGAGTTGTTCCTTCTGGAGGCTTCGCTGCTTCTTGCGAAATTTGGCACGTCGGTTTTTAAACCAGACCTGGAGGTGACAGGCGCTCGCTCCGTCAGTCTCTTCCGTGATTGGCCGACGAAAAAAAACAAATTTTATGCTTTTCGTTCGCTGTTAGTTGTGTTTTTCATTCCTGTCCTGCCGGAGCCCCCTAGTTCAAGGGTGTCGAGCATGCGGCCCGCGGGCAGAATCAGGGCCGCCAAAACTTTTAACCTGGCCCGCGAGACAACCATGAGAGAAGCTCTCTCTCTCTCTCTCTCTCTCTCTCTCTCTCTCTCTCTCTCTCTCTTTCTCAATTTCTCTCTCACTCTGTTTCTATATCTCTTTTTGCTTTCATCCTGTCTCTCATTTTCTCCCTCCTGCTCTCTCTATCTATCCATCTATATCTCTTTCTTGCTCTCTTTCTTTATCCCTTTCTCTTTTTAGATCTCTCTCTCTTTTCTCTCTTTTTATTCATTTTTCTCTTCCTCTCTCCTTTATTCTCTTTCCCTCTCAATCTCTCTTTCCTTCTCTCTCTTTATTCATTTAGATCTTTTTCTTTCTCTCTTTATGTCTCTTTCTCTTTTTGTCTCTATATCTTTTATCTCTTTCATTCTCTTTGTATTCATTTTTCTCTTTCTTTCTCCTCTTTTCTCTTTCTCACTCACTCTCTCACTCTTCTCTTTTTCACACCTGCTCTCTCTTCATCCATCTATATCTCCGTCTCTCTCTCTTTCTTTCTCCCTATCTCTTTTTTATCTCTTTCCTTTTCCTATATCACCCTCTCTTTCTTTCCCTCTCTCTCTTTATCCATTTAGATCCCTTTCTTTCTCTTTTTATGTCTCCCGCTATCTTTTTAGAGCTCTCTCTCTCTCTCTCTGTCTTTTTCTTTTTCAATACCTCTCTCTTTCTCACTTTTTAATTCCTTTTCTTTCTTTCTCCTCTTTTCCTTTTCTCTCTTTCTCTTTCATCTCTCTTTCACACCTCTCTATGTATCCATCTATATATCTGTCTTTCTCTCTTTCTCCCTTTCTCTTTTCTATATAACCCTCTGTTTCTTACCCTCTGTCTTGATCCATTTAGATCTCTTTCTTTCTTTCTCTCTTTATGTCTCTCTCTTTCACTCTGTCTGTTTCTCTTGTTACATGCTAGTAACATTTAGTGGATTGATTGAGTCGGTCGTAGTATTTAGTCCCACTTTTGAGCGGAAGTACAATTTGGGCAGAAAGATGACGAGAATATTTTTGCATATTATTGTTTTTTACTTTTCCCCTATTTTCTTTCTGTTTTTCTTCTGTTTCTTTTTTTCCTAACATTTTACTCTTTTTTGCCTTTTTTATGGTCTCTAGTTTCCTTTTTGTTTGATGTGTTGCTTGCTTTTTTCTTCCTTTTTACATGTTCGCCCTGTTTTTTTCTCTTTTTCCTTTTTTTCTTTTCTTTTATTTCTTTTTTAATTCTTGTCTTTTTTCGTTTATCATTCATGTCTTTTTTATCCTCATTGGCTTTACTTTTACCCTTTTTCTTCCATTCCCCACCCTGCCTCTCTCTCACGGCACAAGAACTTGAGCTCGCACGCACGCTTTCTTTCATGTACTCGATCTCGTCCTAACACTGACTTCAAAATACCGCGCTTAAAACACCGCAGAAGGAACTCGCGAATGAATTTGGCAGCTTGAAGGAAAAATCGTCCAGCGCTTACCTGAACTCGGGCCTCGGGCAGGTTGGTGCACATGGCCAGCCTTTCCCTCATGACCACATCCGGGTAGTGCGTTTTCTGGAAAGTCTTCTCTAGCGCCTCCAACTGTTGGGCGGTGAAGGCCGTGCGGCTTCGGCGCTGCTTCCGATGCTGAGAACCGTAACGGGCTTCCAAGATGATGTCTTCAAACGGGCAACCGTTAAGAGAGGAAAAACAAAATGCGTGGCACGTTTAAGTGGGGTCCGCAAGGAAGTTTAGTCAAAACTTGGTTCTGATTTGAGGAGTGTCGCCTTCTGATGTAATTGTGTTACCGTAGTGTAACGCTATCTCTGATCATTCTTTAGTTCCATTTAAGGTGCTGGCTCAATATTACGTTAAGGAAACCAAAGGATATAGAAGGCACAATTACTGCCCTGCAACATCATTTGCCCTCTTGGATCTTTTACCGGGGGTAACGAAGTTGTGTCCTTTATTGAAGTGCTCTGTTGACTCACTTACGAACGGTTTAAATGCTGCTGTGGTAAGTGTCCTGGATTCTGTGGCGCCCCTACGGCATACGTCTCGGCCAA
Source organism: Urocampus carinirostris (assembly GCF_059441175.1). NCBI lineage: Eukaryota > Metazoa > Chordata > Actinopteri > Syngnathiformes > Syngnathidae > Urocampus > Urocampus carinirostris. The sequence continues at coordinate 40,831,030 of NC_142360.1, read as the reverse complement.
AAATTGTTTACTAAAAAAAATGAGATCACTTAAACAATGCTGCTTGAAATTTGGACAAAATGGCGCACTACCAAGCTTAAGTGTTTTGTGAGAACTGGTGCGACAGCTTCAACCCTTTTCTCTAAGGGGAATTACTGCACATAAAAAGAACCTCCAAATCCGGTTTGACACTGTTGCATCCCTCACAAGGCAACAGATTATTGCAGATGACCTAAATATCTCATGACTTTAGCGTCTTCTGTCATCTGAAAATTCGAAGCACCCAAGAAGAGATTTGTGATGACCACGTTAGGTTCCCTTAAACAACCCGATCTCGACTGGGCAGGAAACAGAAAACTTCTTTAATACCTTTCCGCTTTCTTGCCAACGGAACTGGAGGGTGCATGAATCCCTAAGTCGAGAACAGGAGACCGAGACCACATAACACCAACAAGCCTTCGGTGGGGTTGCTTCATAATGTGAGTTTTATTTTGAAGGACCTGGCAGGCGGTGTGACCTTTTGCAATTTAACTACAGCGACCAGAGTGTGTTGCTCTTAGCTCGTCTGCCCCACAGATCAGAGGTCCTGGGTTCGATTCCAGCTACCGGCCTCCTTGTGTGGAGTTTGCATGTTCTCCCCGTGCCCTCGGGCCCTCTGGTTTCCTCTCACATTAGTGTGCTTAAAATCCATCCTTTCGCAAAAATCCGTTTCCTCAGAAAATGAGAATTTCCAAGAAACTCATGAATGATTAACTGTCGTTCACTAAACAATGGTAAAAGCCATTCATAATAACAAAAGTGCATTGGCTTGTCATCGTTCCTCGAGGATTAAAGGGAACTCCGGCGACCGAACGTTGAGGGATTACATGACTTGAGTTACTGTAAACACTGAAGGAAATTCAACGCGTTTGTCATTGAGGGGCGTGGCCTGGCGAAAAAAACCTTGACTTCAACTTCTTGGCCAATGGGTATATAGGCATCAGTTAAAAGGGCGTGTACATTTGCAATATTCAATTGTTGTTTACGTAACAATGGTAAAATCAAAAATGGAGTAAAGGATTAGGGGTTTCTTTTGTTATGTGCTATACCAACTGGGTGCCTATCTATCTATCTCTCTGTCTTTCTCTTGTTCTCTTTCGATTCTTCCTATCTTTTTTTCTGTCCCTATCTATCTTTCTGTGCTTTTTTTTTTTGACCAAATGCAAGGGACCCCCCCCCAAACCTGTCCTTTTTAAATTTGCTTTCTTCTTTTTTTCTCAATTGTCCTTTCCTTTTTTTTTTGCCATGACTTATTTTAATTCTTTTTTTCCTGCATTTTGACATCTTTTTCTTGCTTTTTCCTTTATTTTTTTGTCACTGCTCATTTTCTTCATTGTTTCATTTTCCTTTCTTTCTTTTTTGTTTCTTCCCCTCTCGTTTTTTCCCTCTGTTTTCTTGCTTTATTTCTTATTTTCTTTCTTTCTTCTTTTCATTTTCTTTTTTCATTTTTATGCACACTGACCTAATGACTGCATCCGGTTTTCTTTGGGTGGGTAGGGTGTGTCAGTGGGGGGGCCACTGCCCACCTCTGACCCCTACCAGGTAATGCCCCTGGTCCAAATGGCAAAAATGGTGTGGCACCGGAACTTCATTTTTGAGGGAAACATCTTGATGAGTTATGAATATTATAAATATTAGAAGTGGGATTATTTTATTAAGAGTAGAAGCGGAGTGGATAGCGCCTCACACGCCAAAGGTCCCTGGTTCGAGACCGGGTAGAAACATTTGTTTGCCCTACAAGCATTTTTCCTTACCAGCGAGTCTTTCCGCCAAGGTGAGCGCGTGCACGGAAGGCCTGTAGTCGGGCGCGTGTTGGGCCTGTTGCGCCGCCTGCTGGTGGAGATTGTACATGGCGCTCAGAGAGTTCATGGCGTGCAGAGAATAGCCGTTGACTCCGTAGTGCTGCATGGCCTGAAAAGGGGGCCAAATACAAAAATAACCTTTTGTATTCATGATACGAATGAAAATGATTTTTTTTGTTTGGACGATTCTGCTTTTTTTGTGTTGTGTATTAGATTACGAATAGAAACTGGTGGAATCAGATAGAGAGATGGATAGAGATAGAGATAGACGGATAGGTAGATGGATAGAGAAATATAGATAGATGAATAGAATAGATAGGGAGATAGATATGGAGAGATAGATGGAATGGATGGAGGATAGATAAATAGATAAATAGAGAGACAGAGATAGAATAGATAGAGATATTGATAGAGAGCATATAGATAAAGAGATAGACGGATAGATAGATGGATAGATAAATATAGATAGATATAGATAGATGAATAGAATAGATAGGAAAATAGATATAGAGAGATAGATGGAATGGATGGAAGATACATTAATAGAGAGACAGAGATAGAATAGATAGAGATATTGATAGAGAGCATATAGATAAAGAGATAGATGAATATAGATGGAGAGATAGATAGTCGGATATAGATAGAAAGATAGAGCTGGATAGATAGCTAGATGGACAGATAGATAGACAAATGGATAGATAAATATAGATATAGAAAAATAGATGGATCAAGATATATATAGATAGGCAGATAGAGATAGAGAGATATAGATAGAGAGATAGATAGATGGATATAGATAGATAGATGGACGGATATATAGATCAATGGATAGATAAATATAGATAGAAAAAGATAGGGAGATATAGATAGAGATAGAGATAGAGAGATAGATAGATATAGATAGAGAGATAGATAGAGATGGATGGATAGGTAAATATAGATAGATAGATAGATATAGATATAGATAGAGAGATAGAGATATAGATAGATCAAGATAGATAGAGAGATGAATATAGATGTCTAGATAGATGGATAGATAGATGGATACTTCATTCATCCCGGTGGGGAAATTCAGACCTCCAGCAGTATCCTTGTGTTGAAAAATAAAATCATAAAACAAAAGATGTAGAATACAGAAATGCCAAATATAAAGTATTTAAATAGTCCTACGGAAAATACACACTGTCATAAAAATAGGGTCATATGCAAATGTGGGGGTGGGGTTTCATGTGGGCTTTGACTCCCCCGGGTGGAGTTCAAGAGCCTCATGGCATGAGGAAGAAATAAAATTAAGAAATTAAGTACAATCTTTACTGTTTACGCCGCATGACAAATTTGTGCAGGTTGTTTTTAAACGCATAATAAGCAACATACCATTTTCTGCAGGTTGGGGACAGAAAAGCTAAAAATGAGGCTGAAAGAAGTTTTCGTTTGATAAATACAAATGAATTTTCATTTTATTCTACAATTCTGTGTGAGTAAATAGGAGCGGCGTTGTGTTTATTCTTATCACTTTATTGCAATAAAATATCCAAAATAGGTTGCATATTAAGCAAAATTGCTAATATTTACTAATAAGCCAGTCCACAAGTACTACCTTGAAAATATATAAAAATATAAAAAATATCCTATTTTCTTCCTTTCTTTTAAAGTATTTGATTATATATATTTATGTTGGAGTGCCATATCTAATCTCGCTGTAAGCAAGGTATCAATGACAATAAAAACAGTTTTAATTCTAAATGGCCTATTTATATATATATATATATATATATATATATTCATTGCAATAATACATCCGTCATAATTTGCACAAAATACTACATAAAGCAGTTTTCAAGTACTTGAACATATTTCCCATCCTAATATTCTTTTTCCTTATCATTTCCTTCAAAGTTTTTCATAACATGTTTATCCTGGAGTGTTACGTCTAATCTCGTTGTAAACAATGTTCACTATCAATAATGAAAATAAGTACGATTTTAATTAAAGGTGGACGAATGCATAAATCCAATTCCAGTATTATTTAGGCACAAATTATCTCCTTAAAACAGAATAAATATAATGTTAGTTTTATTTGGCTTTTAAATTTGAATTAAACGTGCGTGTTTTTAATTCATATTTCAAATATTGATCAGATTTAGGCACCGCAAAACATAATAATTGTAACGCGAAATGAAAGAGTATTTTCAACGTTTCTTTATTGTCGATCAATAGTTTTGAAATAATAATTATAATGAGGCACACGATGTAAAGAGCATCATTTATCACGCAAAATAGATCATAAACGTAGATGTATTCTTTATATACTGTCAATATTATCATCATTTTGTTATGATTTTCCCCTCGTTCGCATTTTTTTTTCATAGCAATAAATCATTTTCGTATAATGACTTCATGGAATCATGCTTTTCTCTTTTTTCTTATCTTTTATATATATTTTTAATCTTATTTTGTAGGTTTATCTTGGAATTCCGCGTCTAATCTCGGTGTCACGATGTTTACTACGTTATTATCAGTGACAACAAAGACTATTTTAATTCGAAATATTTTAATGAATGATAAAAAAAAGCACCACAATACAGTTTTCAGGACTAACATTTTTATACAAATAAGAAATAATATGACATCCAATTATTTCTATATCTTCGTCAATATGAAATATGACATATTCCACAAAAATTAAGGGAATCATTGTCACGAAACAATAGTGATTTTGGAATATACACAAAATGATGTAGTTCATTGTGACGTCATATTTTAATCCTGATGAAGCCTTTACGTAATAAATTAATATATTTCTCCTTTAACCCAGTGCTCTAAATTTGCTCCGGTAATAATGATTATTAATAATGAATTATTATTTGCTGTCTTGCAGTTTGTAAGCAAATTCTAATAATCTAGTAAAAACGTCTCCAAATTGATCTTATTAATCGCATTTTTCTTTAAATATGTTCTCAGAATTTATTATATTTGATAACGATCTTGTAGAATCATTATTTTTCTTGAAACTTGAAATAATTGTTGTCATTTGTATCTGCAAATTCCGATAGAATAAAATGTCTCCTTTAGTTAACTCACCTATATATTCTTAAGAGAGTACTCTTCTTTAAATCTGTTCCCTAAATCTGCTATATTTTATAATGATCTTTAAGAATAATTTTTTTTCTTCCATTTTTTTCCTTGTCTTTTGTATCTGCAAATTCTGATAGAATAAAACTTCTCCTTTAGTTAATTCACCTATCTATTGTTTTTAAGAGAGTATTTTTCTTTAAATCTGATTTCTGAATCTGTTATAATTCATAACAATCTTAAAGAATAATTATTTTTCTTCCATTTTTTTCTTTTGTATCTGCAAATTCTGATAGAATAAAGCGTCTCCTGTAGTTAATTCACCTATATATTGTTTTAAAGAGAGTATTCTTCTTTAAATCTGTTCTCTAAATCTGCTATAATTCATAACAATTGGAAATAATAATTATTTTTCTTCCATTTTTTCCATTTTTTTTATTTTGTATCTGCAAATTCTGATAGAATAAAGCGTCTCCTTTAGTTAATTCACCTATACATTGTTCTTAAATGAGTATTCTTCTTTAAATCTGTTCTCTAAATCTGCTATAATTCATAACTATTGTAAAGAATAATTATTTTTCTTCCATTTTTTTACTTTTGTATCTGCAAATTCTGATAGAATAAAGCGTCTCTTTTAGTTAATTCACCTAAATATTGTTTTTAAGAGAGTATTCTTCTTTAAACCTGTTCTCTAAATCTGCTATAATTCATAACTATTGTAAAGAATAATTATTTTTCTTCCATTTTTTTACTTTTGTATCTGCAAATTCTGATAGAATAAAGCGTCTCTTTTAGTTAATTCACCTAAATATTGTTTTTAAGAGAGTATTCTTCTTTAAACCTGTTCTCTAAATCTGCTATAATTCATAACGATTGTAAAGAATAATTCTTTTTCCTTCCATTTTTTTCTTTTGTATCTGCAAATAGATAGAATAGATAGATAGATAGAATAAAGCGTCTCCTTTCGTTAATTCACTTATATATTGTTTTAAGAGAGTATTCTTCTTTAAATCCGTTCCTTAAATCTGCTATTATTAATAATAATTAAAGATGCATTTTATTTTCCGTCTGGCAATTTGAAAAACTTAAAATCATTTTATGATCAAGTCAAACGATTCCTCCAATCTGCTCTCATTCGTAACGATCGCCAAGAATAAATATTTCTCTTTGTCGTCTGGCAGTTTAAGCCCTTTTTTTTCTTTAGCGTTTCGGTGCGATCGCCCGCAGGCAAACTGCCACATTTCCATGGGGTCCCCGAGGACTCGGGTCTAGAATAATGCCATATTAATGTGAGAGGAAATGGGTCCCAACGATTCATTTATCATGCGTCCGACACGCGAGCTGGAAAATGGGTTTTTCACCTCCCCATTTGCGACGATTCGGCTTTTATCAACACGAAGCGTGACTGTAAATCTGCGCGGCTTTTGTAAAAATCCACATGATTCAATAAGTTCCTCGTGTTTCTGACGATTGGCCGCGGGCGACGATTTCACGCTCGTTATGTTAATTGCTGCGGATTTATGATTTGGCTCGGAGTCTAAAATTCGGATTGAAAAGTTGCCAGAAGCGGGAGGAAAAACGCACGCCGAATTCGATTTACAACAGCGAAGCGGACGCGCGTGGAAAATGTATCAAAATGCATATCATGTATAAGCCGCACGCATACGATGCGAGTTTCTGGAAAACAAACTCAACTTTATTAGCATTTTATCACTACAACAAAATTACAGTTTCATTCCAGTCGGCAAAATATACAATAAAAAGGCTCATAAACATAGAAAAATAGAAAATATTCGCCAGTCAAAAAAACTATTATGCATAAGCTGCATGCTTACGAAGCAAGTTTCTGGAAGACAAACTCAACTTCAGAATCAGTTTTATTAGTATTCTATTGCTACAACGACATTTTAGATGCATCCCGATCGGCAAAATATATTATAAAAAGGCTCATATACATAGAAAAATAGAAAATATTCGCCAGTAATATAAAAAACTATTATGTATATGCCGCATGCATACGAAGCGAGTTTCTGTAAAACAAACTCAACTTCAGAATCAGCTTTATTAGCATTTTATTGCTACAACGAAATTTTAGTTGCATCCTGATCTGCAAAATATAATGTAAAAAGGCTCATATACATAGAAAAATAGAAAATATTCGCCAGTTAAAAAAATACTATTATGTATAAGCCGCATGCATACGAAACGAGTTTCTGTAAAACAAACTCAACTTCAGAATCGGTTTTATTAGCATTTTATTGCTACAACGACATTTTAGATGCATCCCGATCGGCAAAATATACAATAAAAAGGCTCATATACATAGAAAAATAGAAAATATTCGCCAATAAAATAAAAACTATACACAACTGGGCTATTGCACTTAAAACTGTAACCAAGTCAACATGCCCACTAAAATATTTTCCATTTATCTGCACGATATTTTAGAAATGATGTCAAAGTGTAAATAAACTAATTAATAAAATGCAAAAACATATCTATATGGAAATATATGCACAACATACAACACAAATAAAATGACGTGCAATCAATAAAGCGCAATACAAGTAACCAATAGCTACCAGTTGTTTTTCTTTCTCTTTCATTTTCTCTTTTTTATCAAAAAAGTGAAAAATATGCATATAAAAATAGATATGTTTCGGGGAAAATGTGCAAACTGTAGCCAGAATCTAATCAAAGTTTTTAGAATAAATTGTAACGAAATAAACGGCTCAGTCTTGGTTTTGGGAAGTTAACAAGGCTTAAGATAAATATTTTTTTAGTTTATATTTCCAAAGATTCACTGTAAATACTGTTTCTTCCTCAAGGCTATCACCACCCTAAACGGGAGCATACCGTTTTGAAAATATATTTTTCGACTTATCTTTTTTATTCATTTGTTTTTTTGTTGTTATTGTTGCTAAATGTTATTGCAGAAAACTGAATTTATATATACTTTGCGACTTATTGGTGATTTATGTTGCTGCAAAACGTTAACGCACTTCTTTTCACCGCACAATGCGCTACTCTCTTTTTATTCACCGCACTACAATTAGAATTGACTACCTTCTAAATATTTTTTCCTATTCATCCTGACAGTCTTTTCTCTCTTTATGACATATTTACCCAGGAGTGCCATGTCTAATCTCGTTGCACACAAAATTTCTCAGCGCGTTTGACCCAAAATATCATATAGTTCAATTTACAGGAGTTAAATATGCATCGTTGAATTGTTTTAACTCCTCTGGTGTTCTCCCAACAACGGACAGACAAAAAGGGAACAAAAAACTTGCAGTGTTGGTGAAAAAAAAATCGAATTTGCATAGGTTTTACACTGTCACTCTTACAATTTTAGAGTGGATGCCACAACACTTGGAGTAAAATGCCATTTCAGTGTATAAATGAATCGACTTTTGAAAGCTAATAGGTTTTAGTGCAGTGCAGTTTAAAATAATTAACTCTGAAAATATAACTCTACGTCCAGTGCAGAATTTAAACTTTGCAGAAAGGAATATATATTCACTGTGTTAAACTGTACTCTTATAAAGTAACACCGGTTATTAAACTGTGCTCGATTTATGTATTGCTTTTCATCTTAATTTCCATTTTAAAATATTTGATTACATGCTTATACCGGAGTGCCACGTCTAATCTCTCTGTAAACAATAGTTATGACGTTGTTATCAATGACAATTTGGATCATTCTAACTACCATAATATTAAATATTCAGATTACTTACACTAGTCAGAACGAACGTTTTCATCCAAAATAAAATGTGAGAAATTTAAAAGGGACAATTTGGAAGAATAGAAATTATATATATTTGTTATAACGTGTCCTTACTTACCTTTGTCGCTTTCAAAATAAAAGATAGGAAATATCTCCACCCGTTCTGGATTATTCTCTTCTTATATCGCGGCAGAAAAAATCCTCATGATTTTAGTAACTTCATTCAGATATTTTCTTTGCGTATCCCGAAAAAAATCCGTTCGGTTTGTGAAAAAGTAAAACTGATGTTGAAGCCTCCATCTCCGCCCTTTTTAAAGAGCAATAGGTGATGTGACGTCACTTCATGTGTCGCCCAATCACGTCGTTCTGCTTCGGACGCAGTACCGCCCCCTTCTAACACCAAAATAAACTTATAAATAAAAAAACATTTTTGTTTTACTAACATTCCACAGTGACTTTCGATTGTTTCAATGAATTGTTTTGAGCGGATAAATATGATTCAATTTAATTGCTGTTAAATCAAGGTAACTAATTAAAAAAAAAACTTTTGTATCTCAATTTCCGCACCCGCACTTTCGTGCCATTTTAAGATCACGTCTTATTAAAATGAGTATTTATAAACATTATAAACACTCACTAACAATATCATTTTAAGCTTTGGGTTAGCTCCTTATCTTCCCTTTTAAATGTACTGTTTTAATAAATTAACTCGAATAAACCCTCTCCATCGATTGCAGTGATTTTCCTTTTTTCGTTTCTGTTCCAAGTTCTCCACTTCCGGTTTTAAACAAGCACGTTTTTTTCATTTTTGTTTAAAAAATATGTTTTTAAATATATTCTGAAGAGGGATTGCGTTTCACACGTAAAAATAGTAACAATTACCGCTTTTTAATATAAAAAGGTTGATCTGTATACAATTACTTGTTTAAATTTATTTCTGCGGTGGTATTTTGGTAGCATTCTTGTAGTATTTCCACAGTAATATTTTGGTAGTATTCCCGTAGTAATTTTTTTTGTAGTATTTCTCCAGTAGTACTTTGGTAGGATTCTTGTAGTATTTCCACAGTGTGAAATAACGGGTGCCATTTCGCATTTGCAGGGAATTATGGCCATCTACTGTTCAGGAGTGTAATTTACCCTCTGTTACGATTTGCGGGTATGGACCCAAATGAAGGGAAGCATGCACAAAATAAAAACCAGGAACAAAGTAACAAACAAACAAGGGGGAAATAAAACAAATAACACGACCGAACAAAAGCAAACCCGGTGGTATCTAAATTAGAAGCAAAGACCAAACCCGAAATGAAAATTCAAGGAACAAAGTAACAAACAAACAAGGGGCGACAAGCCAAATGACATGTCCAAGCAAAGTCAAACTTGAAAATATCCATACCTGAAACGAAGACCGAAAGGGAAATTCAATTTTTTGCCAAAGACAGGGCTCATGACCCACTAAAAACAGGTCCACGACCCACTTTTGGGTCACCGCCCCACCAGTTGAAAAACCCTGCTTTAGCCTAGATTTGTGCCGTCATTTCTGTATCCGCACTCTTCAGGACCACGTCCTCTTAAAATGAGAATTTAGAAGCATCACATTCCAAATAGGAGGCCCAATAGAAGATTGGAATAATGCGCTGCTTGGAGTGGTCAGTGTTTGGGATCTACAGTACCCAATCTGGCCGCCAGAGGGAAAGTGGACCCCACAAAAGCAAATATTTATTGATTTTGTTGGAATTTTTTCGGGGTGCCTCGACACAAAACCTAGTTAAAGACACGCACAACCGTGTACATGTTACATTCTTGTAAAATGATGGAACGATGTAGTGGAGGCAGGAACTGGCTTGGTGGTGGAGATAAAATGAGAATGACCCGACGATGTGTGATGTTCAAAATGTCCTTTTAATGGTTTCAGGATAATTGGGCACAGGTGTGTGATGATTGGACACACCGGTGTCCAGTTCGAACCCCTGTTGGGGCTCTCTAGTGGTAGGAGGCGTGTCAGACCCTAACATAACCTCCCCCTCAAGGACTGGATATTTGATGGCCCCAACAAAACAAAAAGGTTTTTTTACAAAGGTTGTAGTAACGAGAACGGGATGGCTGACAGTCCTTGCCCCTTGCTGTCGGGACAGGAAACTAGGGCGCGGCCGAGGGGCTTTCTCCTGGCACTCAGGACTGGGAACCAGGCCACGGTTACAGGGCTTTCTAGGACAGGACACCAGGGCGTGGCTTGGGGGGCTTTCTTCCTGCCACCAGGACAGGAAACAAAGGTGCTGCTGAGGAGCCTCCTCCTCACCATCAGGACAGAAAACCATGGTGTGGCAGAGGGCCTTTCTGCCACAAAGACAGGAACCAGGGGCGGTTGAGGGACCATCTTTTCGCCGCCGAGACAAAACACATGCGCGGTCGAGGGGCCTTCTTGTTGCCGCCGAGACAGGAACCAGAGGTGCTGCCGAGGAGCCTTCTCCTTGCCACCAGGACAGGAAACCATGGTGTGGCAGAGGGCCTTTTTGCCACAAAGACAGGAACCAGGGGCGGCCGAGGGACCATCTTCTCGCCACCCAGACAAAACACATGCGTGGCCGAGGGGCCTTCTCGTTGCCGCCGAGACAGGAACCAAAGGTGCTGCCGAGGAGCCTTCTCCTCCCCGCCAGGACAGGAAACCATGGTGTGGCAGAGGGCCTTTCTGCCGCAAGGACATGAACCAGGGCCGGTCGAGGGACCATCTTCTCGCCGCTGAGACAAATACATGCGTGGCCGAGGGGCCTTCTCGTCGCCGCGGGACAGGAACCAAAAACTGCTACTGGGATAGGGGAGCCTTCCCCTGGGTCCTCTGATGATCACAATGGGGGAGAAGCAGGAATTGGCTTGATGAAATGAAAATGACCTGAAAATGTGTAATGTTCAAAATGTCCTTTTAAAGTATTAGGGATGATTGGGCTAGGTTGTCTGATAACCGGACACACCAGTGCCCAGTTCAAACCCTGGTTGGGGGCTCTCTGGTGGTAATAGGCGTATAATTTTGAGGAAAATCGTCTTAGGTGTTTTGGAGCCTATAAGTCACATAGAAACACACACACACACACGTCAAGATTTATAATATTGTTTGTACCGGTATTTAGAAAGAATGAAAAATAATAAATAATAAACCAATAGAATGAGTTACATTTTACAAACATTATATCATTTTTTTTCATCTTTGCTCTTTTTTTTTACTAAACAGTCACTCGTGTTAGAACTGATTTCTGATGGGCTCCTGTCGGGCCCCAGAAGGGATTTATCTAGAAGGGGGGGTGGTGGGCTATTTTGAAGACAGGACACCCCCCTTCTCCCTTCACGACTCCCCCCCAAAAAATGTCTTGAAATGACTGCTGCTAAGAGGATTAAAACAATAATGCCCAAGTCCTCTCCGAGGTTCCCCACAAACCTCAAAAGATTCCTTCTCCGTCAGGTTTTAGAATTAAGGGCAGCGAAAAGAAGGAGACCCCTTTTAAATGTAAGGAAAGCTTGAATATTTTGGGGAGACAATCGAAAAAAGAGAGATGAGATGCTAAAGTTCGCTGGGAGAGGTTTGGACTCGGCGTGGGAAAAAAAATGAAAACCATGCTCGTTTATTTTTCAGCAGAAGGCCTTTTGATAAAAGTACAAGTAGAATGCCGGGTGTTGGGTAAGGTTTTTGGGGCCGTGGTTATTTGAAAAAGTGCCCAAAAGCCCCTCCGGAGCCGCTTGTATATGAAAGCAGATGTTTATTGATTTTCTTAAAATGTATTGGGACTGTCTTGACACGACATAGCTAAAAACACACGCAGGGGCCTAAAGTACGATTGTGTTCATTTTCACGAAAATCGAGTTTGCCGTTTCGGAGCCTATAAGCCACACACGAACACACATGCAAAGCGCACACGGATATATCTTTAGATGGATTAGATTTAGATGATCAATTATCCCTTTTGGTTTGTTTTGGGGTCATTTTTTTGCTGGTTTTCCTTGGTCTTGTTGGGTCGTTTCTTCTTGGATTTTGGTTGTTGGCTCATTTTTTGTCCATATCTCGGTTAAATTTAGTTTGTGTTTTTCGGTCGTTTTTACAGTATTTTGGTTACTTTCTGGTCTAATTTTGTTCATTTTTTGGATTTTTTTCTTTCTTTTTCTTTCACAAAAGTGCTTTGTATTTTTGGTATCCTTTTGTGGTACTTTACTTGTGTCCTGGTGAATTAATTTTCTTTCGTTAATTTTGTTTGTGTTTTTGGTCATTTTCGTGGTATTTTGGTCACTTTCTGGTCTAATTTTCTTCGTTTTTTGGACATTTTTTTTCTTTAATTTTTCTTTATTTTGCCTTTCACAAAAGTGCTAGTATTTTTGGTGTCCTTTGTGGTACTTTACTTGTGTCCTGGTAAATTATTTTTGGGTCATTTTCTTTGGTCAATTTTGTCTGTGTTTTTGGTCGTTTTTGTCGTATTTTGGTCATCTTCTAGTCAACTTTTGTCCGCTTTTTTTGTGGACAATTTATTTTCTTTCCTTTTTCGTTTTTTTGTGTTTCTTTTTTTTGGGTCATTTTCTGATGGATTTTTTTTGGACAGTTTGTTTTTTGTCATTTTATTTTGTCTTTTTTTGGGTTTAATTTTTGGGTTGTTTCTTTAGTCGTTTTTTTGTTTATTTTTTGTTGATTTCTTTTCACATTTTGGTCTTTGCATGGTCAATTTTTATCAGGGTTTTGTTTAATTGATGTCAGCTTTTGGCAAACTTCAATGGATATTTGGGGTCGTTTCTTGTCATTATTTGTTCCGTTTTTGGGTCATTTTTCGTGGAATTATTTCTTTGCAACATCATTGGGTTTAAAAAAAAGGAATTTAATCACGATGTTGAGATATTTTAAGTTTTCTTGCGATTGAGCATATTTTATTTAAGTTTGCGTTGAGAAATATCGTCCTTTGAACCTGCCCTTGTATGTTCTTTCATTCCAGTTTGTTTATTGGTTCAGTTCAATTGAGGATAGTCCCAAGAATCCTCCAAACCTTCATCGATCACGGCAGTGGATAGTTTGCAGTTTTGGCTCCTTTTCAGTTCAGTTGTGAAAAAGGATCGGCTTGGAAATCCCGCGAGCATTTTTCGGTCCTCTCTTTTTTTGCATCTCGTGCAGAAGTTGCGACATTGTGTTCCCCTTCGAGCCGCTAACTTTTCCCCAAAGCTGAAATTCATCTGCGATTTCCGTGGATTTGTTGGGCGCTGGCATTGTTCTGCGCCCACTTTTAAGCCCCTTCCCCAGATCCGTCTCCATCATCCTCTTCCCGCCTGAAAAACTTTATCCCTGCATCAGGAATCCTGCAAGCGGATCAGCACGGGCGATTTATCGACTGGAGATGGAGATTACGGGTCCTTTTTAGAGAAACGGCTCTTTCGGCGCGGCTCTCAAAAGAGCCGACTCTTTCGGCTTTGAAATGGCTCTTCGGGTCATTTTTGTTGTTATGGATGATAACTGTATCGCGTTATGCACAAAATGACTTCAAACGTGGAAAAATAAAACAAAGAAAAAAACGCGTTATTTGCCATAACATAAAAATGTATCAGAATTGTCTCTGAGTGCTAAAATGTAAAAAACATGGGTTTTTGTTTTATTTAAAAATAAAATGATATTATAAATGTTTGGCGCAGTTTATCAGTAAGTATTTTGCTTGTTTCATGGTCAACTTTTGTTTGTTTTTCGGGTAAATTTAGTTTAGGTTTTTTTGACAATTTTTGTTTTATTTTTTAGATCTATTTTTTATTTTGTTATTTTTTAATCTTTTTCGTTTTTTTCTTTGGTAAATTGTTTTTTGCTAATTTTTGGGGACAAATTGTGTGTTTTTTTTTAATTGTGGTATTTTGGTTGTTTCCCTGTCAACTTTTTAAAGTTATTTGATCTTTTTTTAATTATTTTTTTAAATAATATCAATAATTCAATAATTTCTTCTATCCCCGCGACCCTACTGTTGATAAGAGGTGCAGCTAATGAGATGAATTTCTTCTATTGTTGGGAAAAAATGTTTATTTTTCTGGTAGGTTTTTTGTTGATTTTAGTTTATTGTTTGGATTTTTAATTAGTTTTTTATGGTCGATTTTTTTGACATCTGGTTAATTTTGGTATTTTTTGGGGGTTGTTTTTTTGTTTTGTTTTTTAATTTATCTTTTGTTTGATCCTTTGGTAAATTTTTTGGGCTCATTTTTTGGGACACTTGTGTTTTTTGATTTTTTTATTGTTGCATTTTGGTTGTTTCCTGGTGAACGTTTTTTAGTTTTTGCCTGATAATTAATTTGTTCTATCGTTGGAAAAAATGGTTTGTTTTTCTGATAGGTTTTGTTGTCAATTTTAGTTCATTTTTGGATTTTTGATTTGTTTTTTTATAGTCGAATTTTTTGACATCTGGATAATTTTTTTGGGGGGGGGTTGTTTTTTTGTTTTGTTTTATTCATCTTTTGTTTGATTCTTTCTATTTTTTTGGGGACAAATTGTGTTTTGTGATATTTTATTGTTTTATTGTTGTATTTTGTTTTTCAGTTTTTGGTCAATCATTTGTTTTCTGCTAGTTCTTTGTCGATTTTAGGTCATGTTTTGATTTTTAATTCGTTTTTTTTATGGTCGACTTTTTTGACATCTAGATAATTTTGATTTATTTGTTTTTTTTTTTATTTGGGTTGTTTCCTGGTCAATTTTTGTTTGTATTCCGGTCAATTTTTATTTGTTTCTTTTGGATGGTTTCTTCTCTTATTTTGTCCGTCTCCCTAATATGACCCTCGTCTGTGTTTTAATCAGGTTTTAGCTGAGTTTTGCACGTTTGTCATTCCCGCTGCAGCCATTGCACTCGCGCTGGCCTATCGCATAAAAGCGGAGAAGAAAGTTGTCGCCTTGAGCCTCGGGAGCCCATTCATTCGTATCATTAAGCTTACTTCAACTTCATGAATAAATTAGCGGGGACGTCGTGGTCCGCACCTAGCCAAGGTTAGCCTCTGCACGTGAAATTGATTATTTTGATGTATGGCCCCGAATTAAGCGCTTGCTTCCGAGGGACTTCTGTGACTGCGGTAACAAAGCAAGCTTGTCATGATGACTGATTCGGGGCACCTCAGATTGGCTGTTGGACTCTTTTTAAACTCCCGTCTTCCCAAAATTACCCGTATGCGAACCTATGCTCCCAGCTAGGCGAGCTTTTGTACTCTCCGACACTATCCTGCCCTGTTTCCTGCCTGATACCCGTTGCCAACCTTTCTCTGGACCGTCTCTGTTTTGCTCCCCCGTCCCGGCCATCAAGCTGTTTTTGCCCTGTTTTCCTACCCGATACCTTTTCCCCACCCTTTTTTTGGACCCGTTTTTGATTTTACCTGGCCATTGAGTTGTTTTGCCCTGTTTCCTGCCTGGTACCTGTTGCCGACCTTTTTCTGGACCCGTTTCAGCCTTTGCTCCTCTGTCCCGGCCATCGACCTGTTTTGCCCTGTTTCCTGCCTGATACCTGTTGCCGACCTTTTTCTGGACCCGTTTCCGCTTTTGCTCCTCCGTCCCGGCCATCGACCTGTTTTTGCCCTGTTTCCTGCCTGATACCTTTTGCCGACCTCTTTTCTGGACTTGTTACCGCCCTTGGTCCCCCGTCCCACCCATCGACCTGTTTTTGCCCTGTTTTCCTGTCTGATACCTGTTGCCGACCTCTTTTCTGGACCCGTTTCTGTTTTGCTCCTCCGTCCCGGCCATCGACCTGTTTTTGCCCCGTTTCCTGCCTGATACCTGTTGCTGACCCTTTTTCTGGACCCCTTTCTGTTTTGCTCCTCCATCCCCACTATTTACCCACCATTGAAACGTTGAGTCGAATCATCTTATAAATATTGCCGGGACCAGAACGGAGACAGGACCCACTCGCGTGACGTTTCTCACAGTTTTATTGGAAGGAAGGGAAAGGATTGCACACACGATTCGGTGATTGCTGGTCGATGGGAGCAGGTCACTCTGAACGCGGAAGTGGGACTTCTGTGGCGACCGATGGTGGTGTCGGGAACGGAAAAAAACGGGTCAGTAGCTGGGATAGAAGAGCAAAAACGTGATCGGGATCGGAAACAAGTCGAAAGCCAGGAGTCGAGAGTAGACCCGGTCGAGATCAAAAACGGATCGTTATTCGGGACGGGAGAACAGACCTGGTCGAGATAAAAACAGGTCATAATTCGGGGCGGGAGAGCAGACGTGGTCGAGATCAAAACATATCGTAACGGGAGACAAAAAGGAGCAAAAAACGTGACGGGCAAAAAAAGGCTTGCCGTGTAAAAACAGATTCGCAGACGGACCGACCAAAGGGGACTGACAAGACAGAGTTTAAATACTGACAGGGAGCCAATCTGCCAACAAGCTGCAGCTGCCGCCACACGGGCGGGGCCAATTGGGCGCCATGGCCACCGTGACAATTATATATATATTTTTTCGTAAACTTTGCATTAAGAATCTCAGCTATGCGGTTAAAACAGCTTCCAGGTGCTTCACTTTTTGACAGTGTTTGTTTAAGAATGATTAAGAAGCACTGCTTCCAACCGAGAACAGGACCATTAGCAGGAGTAGAACGGTTCATCGAACAAATATGATGCGTTTTGTGAACTCCATTCAGTGGGGAACCGCAAAGTCCGTAAAAAAAAGTAGTCAAGGATAGGACATTTTTTCTCAATGGTAGAACGTCGGTTCCTCAAGTCAGACCAGTCCAGAACCAACGCTGCAAAGACCGAATCCGTTCCACACAGTTTTTTTCTTCAGTGGTTTATCCCGAGCAGCTCGGCGGCGCAGTGGTTGGCGCGTGTGCGGCACAGTTCTTAAGTCATGAGTTCGAACTTCTGTGTGGAGTTTGCATGTTCTCCCCGTGCTTGCCTGAGTTTCCTCCCACATTCCAAAAACATGCATGTCAGGTTGATTGGCCTAACCAAATTGTCCCTAGGTGGGAATGAGCGAGCGAGTTGTCTGTTCCTGTGTGCCCTGCGACTGGCTGGCAACCAGTTGAGGGTGTCCCCTGCCCACTGCCCGGAAATGGCTGGGATGGGCTCCAGCACCCCCGCGACCCTACTGCGGATAAGCGGTGCAGATCATGGATGGATGGTTGGTCCAAATTGTCCCTAGGTGGGAATGAGCGAGTGAGTTGTCTGTCCCTGTGTGCCCTGCGACTGGCTGGCAACCAGTTGAGGGTGTCTTCTGCCCACTGCCCGAAGATAGCGGGGATGGACTCCAGCACCCCCGCGACCCTACTGCGGATAAGCGGTGCAGATCATGGATGGATGAATGGAGGGTTTACCCCGACACGATCCCGAGACGTTGACAGATCCAGGTTGGCAGGACGGTTTCCTCCCTCTTTCCTCCGGAGCCGCGTTTCACCCGTGCCCCTCGGGCCGCGGCCCAGCACAAGGGTCCCTATTGTCGGGCCCTAATCCGGGGGCTACACAGCTTTAGCAACACGGCGGGATAAAAGCCCATCAAACCACTACTTTACGGAGGAAAATCTTCCCTAATCCCTCGCTTTATCTAAACAAAAGGAACGAAACGAGGAGGAGGGAAAGAAACTGGGCAGAAGCCAGACCCCAGATGCAAAGTAGAGTTTCTGCGGAGAAGCTAAGGTCTTTTGACAGCCTTTCACTAAAAGGATTGACACAAAACGGACACCGGGATTCCTAAAGAGGCCATTCAGGGTCTCTCTTTCTTCTCAAATTGAGCTTTAAGATCCCCGGCGGGATATGTTGAAATTAGCCAGATTAAATTCCACCACGGTGAGAAGCTTGGCGAGGAACGGGGCGCTGTCAGATTTCCACGCAAATACCCGTTTTAGATGCTGAACTTTGGCGCGAGGTAGAAAGATTCCGTTCCTGAAATTCCGAGTCGATTCCGTCGAAAGGCGGCGAGTGGCAGCGACTGTTCTTAAATCGGTCTCTACGGGTTTTTAGACGTGTCGGCTTTTGTTCGGGTTGGACCTCCCTTTGGTTGTCCGTCGACTTGATGATGAACATGTTCTATTATTTGTGCGTCTGCTGGTGTTTGAAGAGTCCGATCCTAGAACCACAGATGCGGGTACTGTTGTGGAATGTGGATAATAACTCATGAAAAGTATGTAGGCATCTGGTGATGTTGTTGCAGGAGGTCATAAACTGATATGCCAGGGAAGCCAGGGTCTACGACCTTCACGAGATACCTTAACTTTATTTGAGAACACTATAAGGGCCAATATTGAACGTCTGGAACTTTGAACGTGTCCCGAATGCAATATATAGGGTTCCCTTTTTGCCATATCGCCTCTGCGCGTATATTTTGGGGCGACGCCCGACAACGATCTGTCCAAAAGTACAAGCGAGGCATGTTGAGGAATATGAATAATAACTAATGATAAGTATGCAGGCATCTGGTGAAGGTCGTGGGATGACGTTGTTGCAGGAGGTCATAAGCTAATTTGCTGATGGACGACCTTCACGAGATATCTTAACTATATTTGAGAACACTCTAAAGGCCAATGTTGAACATCTGGAACTTTGAACGTGTCCCAAATGCAATATACAGGGTTCCCTTTTTGCCATATCGCCACTCTGCGTATATTTTGGGGCGACGCCCGACAACGATCTCTCCAAAAGTACAAGCGGGGCATGTTGAGGAATATGAATAATAACTAATGATGAGTATGTAGGCATCTGGTGAAGGTCGTGGGATGACATTGTTGCAGGAGGTCACAAGCTGATAAGCCGGGGGAGCCGGGGTGGACGACCTTCACGAGATATCTTAACTATATTTGAGAACACTCTAAAGGCCAATGTTGAACATCTGGAACTTGGAACGTGTCCCGAATGCAGTAAAGAGCTTTCCCTTTTTGCCATATCGTCTCACTGCGTATAATTTAGGGCGACGCCCAACGACGATCCCTCCAAAAGTACAAGCGGGGCATGTTGAAGAGATGCTGCAGGGAACAGGAAGAGCGCCAAAGGTTTTGGCAGGAAGCAAGTTCCCCCAATGAAGAGGGCTTCATCTGGTATTTCTTCAGGGAGTTCTTCATGTGGTCTTTGAACTGCTTCTTCTGCCCACCAACTCTGGATTGGCCAAGATGTAACTTACCATAGAGCAGACCTGAGCTCTGTCTTGCCTGGTTTTTGAGGTTTTTGAGGGGTTTCCAAGCTTCTCCCAGCTTGCTAACGAGCTAAAAATTTGTATCGTAGGAGTTGAAGAGGAGAAACCTCCAAAATCATGCAGGACATGACCAGAGTGCCCAGGTCTTCTATAAAGGATTCTGCGCGGTAGTCGAATGACGTGGCCCCAGCCACCACAATTGGTGTCATCATGGATTCCACAGTACAGCTGCCTGCCCTCTCCAACACTCTGACCCTCCATGTGATGCCAAGGATCTTCTGGAGACATCCTCTGGAGACATCTTACATGGAAGGTCTCCAGGCTTCTCAAGTGGCGCCTGTAGATGATCCATGCATAATGCATCATGCTCTGAAGACCAGCATTCTCGTGTGGAGTCTGAGGTCGCTGTTCTGGAAAACCCTTCTACTTAGCAGACCAAAAGATGCTGTTGCTTGCTTGAGGCAGTTCTGGACCTCTTTATCCAATGAGCAGGTGTCTGACATTATGCTCCACAGATATTTGAAGGTGGGCACCCTGAACTGTTGTTAGGGTTATTGGGTTTGGAGTTTGCAGATGTTTCAGTTCTTGTTGGTTTCAAACTTTTTCAAAAGCCATCATGTCATCAAGACGCTATGGACCAACAAAAGCACTGAAAAGCAGAGGAAGATGCTTGCTATGACCAACAAAGATGGACTTCCCGACCGGCTAAACTTGCTCTTAAGCCAGATGTGGCTTTTTGGTGCTCCCTAGTGGCTCCCTGGCACGTTTTTAAAAATGTTTGTTAATGGTCAAATATATGGTGTCTGTAAAAGAGCAAACGCAACCCATTCTTAAAGGGACAGTGTGTTATATTGAGTGCTTTCTAATGGTACCAAAAACATTGATCTGAATAATAGGCAAAATTACATGAACGATCATGCAAATGTTAATTTTTATATACATTAATAGGTGGAGAATATTGCATTTATTTTACATGTTGTAATTTATACCTAGTAGTTGCCACCATGTTTGTCTGGCATCTTGCTGCTACGATGCGTTCATCATCATCATGAGTTCCTCGCGGCCACATATGACGGGTAAGTCCCGGTTTGGCTGCCGATTCCAGTCTTGCGTTCTGGCTTTCCCTGGTAAATGACCGAATTCGCCCGCTCCATTTTCTAAACGTGCCACCGGAGGACTGAAGGGCTCCCAAGGAGTCCGGCCGAGATGGAGAACGGGTCACTTTTGTCCTGGAGCCGTGAGTCCATCGACTCTCCATCCCTTCGAGGCTCTCGGGTGACGAGGTTGATCTACGATCCGTCCTGCTCTCCTCACGAGACGTTAAAGCTGTCCCCAAACGGAATCTTTTTTATTTTTTTTTATTTTGATATACTGCAAAATATTCCACGCACCGGGTACCACGCAAAAATATTGATTTAAGAGAAGGCACAGAGAGAAAGAGACATGTATACATACATACATATATATATATATATATATATATATATATATATATAATATATATATATACATTATCATCTTACTTTGTCAGTCCGTCAACGAACCTCTGCCCCGCAAGACGTGGGTTCTGACTCAGTCCTGCTTTCCTGTTGGTATTTCCAATCCAGTATTGTTCCTGTTTATTGTTCTCCTGTTTAATTTCGGTTTCTGAATTCATTCCCGTCTATTTTTGTCTTGTTTATTATTCTCTCCAGTTTTCGTTCCCGTCTTGTTTGTCCTGTTTATTTTTGATATCCTGTTTCATTATTAATCCTGTCTATTTGTCCTGTCCGGTATCGACCCCATCCGTCCGATATCTATTCGGGCAGTTGGTATCGATCTCATCAGCCTTTTCGATATCCTGTTCCGTTATCAATCCTGTCTGTCCGTCCTGTCCGGTATCGACCACATCTGTCCGATATCTATTCAAGCAGTTGGTATCGATCTCGTCGGCCTTTTCGATATCCTGTTTCATTATCATTCCTGCCTGATATCTATTCAAGCAGTTGGTATTGATCTCGTTGTCCTTTTCGATATCCTGTTTCATTATCAATCCTGTCTGTCTGTTTTGTCCGGTATTGATCCCATCTGTCCAAAATCTATTCAAGCAGTTGGTATCGATCTCGTCGGCCTTTTGGATATCCTGTTTCATTATCAATCCTGTCTGTCCGTCCTGTCCTGTATTGACCCCATCTGTCCGATATCTACTCGAGCAGTTGGTATCGATCTCGTCAGCCTATTGGATATCCTGTTTCATTATCAATCCTGTCTGTCCGTCTTGTCCAGTATCGACCACATCCATCCGATATCTACTCGGGCAATTGGTATCGATCTCGTCGGCCTTTTGGATATCCTGTTTCATTATCAATCCTGCCTGTCCTGTATCGACCCCATCTGTCCGATATCTATTCAAGCAGTTGGTATCAATCTCGTTGTCCTTTTGGATATCCTGTTTCATTATCAATCCTGTCTGTCCGTCCTGTCCTGTATTGACCCCATCTGTCCGATATCTACTCGAGCAGTTGGTATCGATCTCGTCAGCCTATTGGATATCCTGTTTCATTATCAATCCTGTCCGTCCGTCTTGTCCGGTATCAACCACATCTGTCCGATATCTATTCGAGCAGTTGGTATCGATCTCGTCTGCCTTTTCGATATCCTGTTTCATTATCATTCCTGCCTGTCCGTCCTGTCCTGTATCGACCCCATCTGTCCGATATCTATTCAAGCAGTTGGTATTGATCTCGTTGTCCTTTTCGATATCCTGTTTCATTATCAATCCTGTATGTCCGTCCTGTCCGGTATCGACCCCATCTGTCCGATATAAACTCGGGCAATTGGAATCGTCGGTCTCTGGCTTCCTGGCCTTCCCCACCAGACCGTCTTCCTAACGTGCATGACTCCCCATCTCC
The DNA here is from genome assembly GCF_059441175.1 of Urocampus carinirostris. Classification (NCBI taxonomy): domain Eukaryota; kingdom Metazoa; phylum Chordata; class Actinopteri; order Syngnathiformes; family Syngnathidae; genus Urocampus; species Urocampus carinirostris. The sequence continues at coordinate 40,808,422 of NC_142360.1, read as the reverse complement.
CGTATGATAAAAAGCTTGTGTAAGAACGTCACGCGATTGGGTCCTGTTCTGGTTCTGACAACAATATATGTAACAATAACTAAGTATAATAAGTATAATCCTTATTGTCCATTGTATTGATTTTGTTATATTGTCCATTGATGTCCATTATTGTATAATAAGGATCTAATAATAACTTGCAGATTTTGAAATTTCCCATTTGTACAAACGGAATTTTCCGTGAATGCTATTTGTGGTCTTGCCCCCCCACGGTGCCCTGTTACCCCCTGCCAGGGGGTAATTAAGAGATAAGAGACTGGGGATGCTCATGAGGGAATGAGTGATTAGCGATTCATTACATGAGCTTAGAAGGAACCGAAAAAAGGAGGAAGTGGTCTATTGGGGGATTCGGGGTGGGGGGGCTCTTGGTTTATCTGGGAGTAATTAACTATCACCCGAGGGAAGGGGGCTCGCAAACCTACGGCAGAGTCACCGAACGGGGTCCGTGCACGGGATTCATTTGAAGGAATCCCGGTTTAGTTACATCATCGGAGATCATGGGTGTCAACCTGTTGCCAACTTCCAGGGGGCGCCAACCAGGTAAGGAACAAGACACCTGAGATCTCAATACTCCTGTCCCCTACATTTTACTGACTTTTTATAATGACCGTCTGGACTGCCCATGGGGTCGGATCATTGCATCTTCACTGGCACGCCAGGTTTGGCTTTTCTGGTTTTTGGTTTCTTCCATGCATTATCTGCACCGCTTATCCTCAGTAGCCCATCCCAGCTATCTTCGGGCAGTGGGCAGGGGACAGACAATTCGCTCGCTCATTCACACCTAGGGACAATTTGGACCGGCCAATTAGCCCAACATGCATGTTTTTGGAATGTGGGAGGAAACCGGAGTACCCGAAGGAGACCCACGCAAGCATGGGGAGAACATGCAAACTCCACACAGGAAGTTCGATCTCATGACCTCAGAACTGTGCCGCACACGCACTAACCACTGCGGCACTTTGTGCCCGGTTTTGGTTTCTTGTTTGGACATTTTGTTTAGTGCTCACTTGTTTGTTTTATCCACTTTATTGTCAAATATTTTCTCCGCACAACACACAGCACATGTAATAATTAGGACACTGCACCGATAAACAAGATTTAAAAAACGAATGCAGATAAAAATATCAAAATATATAATAAAGATAAAAAATGTGCAAAAACCACACTTTTGGCTGACTACTGTTAAACAAAAAGAAAGGACAGAAATAAGAAAAGGCAGTGACATGCTGTGGATTTTACACTTGGGCCTTCAGGTCCAGTCTGAATTAGTGAAATGAAATTTCTTATTTTATTTGTGAGGACTCGGGCGGGGGAGCGGTGATTTCGGCCCTGTAGAGAGCTTTCAAACGCCAACTCAGAATCTGATTGGCTGAAGCAGTTTTCTCAGAGACTTATATTATGGGACATGGCCTTCGAGATTTTTTGTGAAGGCCTCTGGATAGCAACAGCCAATTTTTGAAATCTGATTGGTTAAATGCTGCACACATCTGGAGGCAGCACAACCAAGTAAAAGCAATGAAATAAATCTGACAGACAATTTGTAATGATATAAAAAGTATTCAGGGACAAAACATAATTAACATGTTATGATTCTGACATTTTGAGGTCAGCAGAGAAGGCCTTGCAAGCCCTCAGATCCCACTACTGAGCAAAATCAAGTCTGGTACTCATATTTTTAATTTTTCACTTTATGAAACTAACCGGCCATAAAATAAAATTGCAACTGGATGTAAGAAATACACCAACACAATTAAAAAATAATAATAATATAAAACCGAGTGGAGTTTAATGTAGGAATCGGCGGTGATTGTTTACCGAGTTTGGTCATGTGACTTGATAAACTGAGTTCTGATTCGTCGTTAGCTCGGAGTAACTGTGATGTCATATTCAAGCGACAGCAAGACGTTAATGGCCACTCCGGAAATAATTACAGGTGAATTTTGTTACTTCATTTACATTCCAAATACGCAATATTAGCCATATTTCTCTCTTTGGACCAGTTGTAACCAATATAACATGTTGTTGGGAAGACTATTTGGAGACTTGTCATCCCACCTAGCTCATAAAATCATTATTAACTCCTGAACGTAATTCCTTGTTAATTCAACTTTACATTGGCTCACACTATTCAGGTGTGCCGCCATCTCATGGTCAAAAGTGAAATGACGTTTAATATAAACAAGCGCCATAAAAAACACTTTTTACCCTGCTTTTATTTTTATTTCATCTTAATATCGTCATGTTGTAGCGCCCCCTATTTGCCATCAGCAATTGCTGCACGTCTAGAATTTTGTGTTAAAACATACCTGTCAACCTCACTCAATAATTCCTTATTAATGATCGCAATTTCCTTTAATAAGCGATAATAAACCTCAAAAACACAACGCGGCACCTATTTACTCACAAATTGTTTAAACACGTGTATATTATTCACCAAATTTTCAACACAAACAATTCTTTTAGGAGCTTTCTTCGTTTTTTCCCCACTTGCTGTGCATTTGGGGTTGCTTATTATACATAGCAGTGCAGAATTGGCCACAATTTAGTTTAATTTGCAACAAAGATGTCAAAAGATCAGTTCGCATTGTCTTCCTATACCATGGGTGAGCAAACTACGGCCCGCAGGCCACATGCGACCTACAGGGTTTCTGAATCCGATGTTGAAAATTTTATGATAATGTAACCCTCATTCACTGCACCTTTGCACAAACTACCCTTCATCAAATGTGTGAAATGGTAAAGTATAAAAAGTACTACATTCTAAAAGCTGGGTACGTTTTTCCATACATAAGGAAAAATTTATATTTATTTATCAAAATATTTCATGCATAAAAAAACACTTCTTAGCTACTCGTATTACATGTTGAGTTTCTCAATGCATATTATCAAATTCAGTGCTGGAAAAAGGGATGTATTATATGACTTTAAATTAATTCATAGTGTCTCAAAATAAATTTGATGAAACGGTCTACTTATCGACAAAAATATTAAATGTAAATCATGTCTACTTGTTTATTCATAAATGCATTTCATTGCTGATAGATAGATACAGTAGATAGATGGATGGATAGATAGATAGATACTTTATTCATCCAGGTAGGGAAATTCACACTTCCAGCAGTGTCCTTGTGTTGAAAAATAAAATAAGAGATAGAATACAAAAATACCCAATATAACGTGTCGATATAGAGTATTTAAATAGTGCTACGGAAAATACACACTGTCATAAAAATAGGGTCATATGCAAATGTGGGGGTGGGGTTTCATGTGGGGATTTACTCCCCCGGGTGGAGTTAAAGAGCCTCATGGCATGAGGAAGAAATGATCTCCTCAGTATGCTGTGATTAAAAACAAATAATAAAATCAATTAAGTTGTCATTTTTGCATGAATAGAATGTTCACAATGAAAAAAAAATACTTAAATAGAAATGCAGGGGATCTCGAAAATTGGATAGACCTACCAGGTATTTTATGTTCTTAATAATTCGGGTACAACAATGTGACTAAGGTAAAAATGCCAAAATCCTTCACATTTTATTTACTGTAGCTTTTGAAGCTAATTTAACGGAATACAATTTTGAAAATGGTGAACTTATTCACTTTTTTATGTTCTGAAGTAATGTGACGAAATAAGATCACTTATATAAGTTAAAAATGGTAAAGGGCTTCCCGTTTTGTTGGCCATTGTTTTGGGAAATTTGACTGAATACATTTTCCGTAAAGCCACTTCCCTTTGTTGCTATCAAATTAAACATACAGTATATTCTTACCGGTCGTATCAAATTGTGAATGAATGAATGAAAACTTTATTGTGAACATTAAAATAAAAACAGAACAAAAACAATAACTCAACAACAAAATAACGTTACATCATATGTTCGAAAAAGGGTAGTAAGAAGCAGGTGCTTCTATTACCTACCCCTTAACAGTTATGATATAACAATAAAACAAAGTTAACTAGACGCACTATCCCAATCTCTCGTACCACTCATACCCCACCCTCTTCATCTCCGTATTCAGCCAGTAATGTTTTTGTATTTAAGTTTGAACAAGTGAATAGTTGAACATTGTTTGATCTCGTCTTGGAAATTGTTCCAAAGTTTGACTCCGCACACAGACACACACATACTTTTCCTGGTGGTTCTCACCTTTGGGATTAGGAATTGACAACAGCCCCTTAAATGATAATTTCCCTCTTTCCGAAGGAGTAATTTATGGATAATTTATGGCACTATGTTTTGGTTAACCCTAAATAGCAGTTGTGCATTGAACAATTTTACTAAATCATCCAATTTGAATAATTTGGAATCCAGGAATAAAATATGAGTATGATCTCGATATGCTACCTTGTATATGGTTCTAATTGCACGTTTTTGGAGGATAAAAAGGGGGCTGAGTGAATTTTTTAATTATTGCCCCAGAATTCCGCACAATATGTTAAAGAACCAGAATGAATATTATGCCAAACGGAGGTCAGTGTTTTGGTCGGGCCCTCTGCAATATGTTCTGTTTCTCCTGTTCTGTTTTTTTTAAATTCTTATTTTTTTCCCCATACAAAAATTGTATTCACTACACAACCACCACATGAAATCCGATGTTTTTTAGGACCATGCGTATTTCAAATGTACTCGATAAAACCCCGCCTGTTGACTTACAGCGCGTTGGCTTTGTTCAAGTGTGATTGGAATGATGCATGATGGGAAATCCCCAGGCGGCAGACGCATGCGCACAGTAGCATCAAACCGGTGGCTTCGTTTGCGACGAAAAAAACGATACCGAGATAGAGGCTACCGCGGCCAACTCGTTTGGCTTGATTGATTTGCCGTTTCGTCATAGTCGGTGTATACTGGATGGTACCCATCATTGACAAATTTGCGTTTTTCTGCACAGATTTTCTTGTACGTCGTACGCGTCTTAAAGTGCATCATAAATATACTTTGTACGGCAAAAACCTACAGGTATGTAATTGTTTATAATACAGGGGAATCGTTGACAGGTATGTTAAAAACGTAGGACTTCTAAGAACAAATTGAACAAAGATCCCCTTCCTCTATTCGACTCCAGCGATCCCATAAAGTCCCCGTTCCCGTCTTCATAGTCTTCCCAAAGCCAGGATCCCCCTGCAATAGGTTCCGTTTCTCCTGTTCTATTTTTTTTTTCAAATTATTATTTTTTTTACCCCATACAAAAATGGTCATAATCCGAAAACGTTTATAATACAGGGAAAACGTTGACAAGTAGGTCAAAAAGAAGGCCCTCTAAGAACAATATGCACCCCCATCCTCTATTCGACTCCAGCGATCCCGTAAAGTCCCCGTTCCCGTCTTCATAGTCCTCCCAAAGCCAGGATCCCGTCCAGAAGTAATCCTCTCTGCTCCTTCGTGAGCCGCACAAAGCGCTCTTACACGGGGAAGTTGGGTTCTCTCCTTTTCTTTCAATCTGATTTGCCAGCGCCGGTAGACGGCTCCGAGTCTTTAGGCCGCGGAAACGGCGAGCGATAACGCCGGCTACCTCTCGACATCTGTCTTTGCTTGTCAAATCTGCGCTAAAGCATCTGCGGGTCATGTGGATTGCCATTTTTTAGAGAATTGAAGCTCATCCGTGCGGCTTAAGCGCAGGCTTCTCGCAAAGGCCTTCATCGGAATAATGGCCGTCGTTGGCATCCTTTCGTAAGCTTTATGAGCGTTGGGTGTTGTTTTGTCAAATGAGCATAAGGGATCCTTTATATTGTTGATTTATAATCTGGTTTTAGGTCCTGTTCTGCAGAAAGCCTTCTTAGAAAGGCTCTGGCTGACCTCCAGAGAAGAGCCGCGTCCCGCGTTAAGCCACCCTGTTGACGGTTGCGAGCCGATCTAAAGCCGAATGGAGCTCGACAGGTGCGTCAAAACTTAAGGTTTTCGTGTTTGATGTGTAAATATGGGGCGGCGCGGCGGTTAGCGCGTGTGCAGCGCAGTTCTGAGGTCGTGAGACCGAACCTCCTGTGTGGAGTTTGCATGTTCTCCCCGTGCTTGGATGGGTTTCCTCCACGCACTCTGGTGTCCTCCCACATTCCAAAAACATGCATGTCAGGTTCATTGGCAACCCGTTGAGGGTGTCCCCTGCCCACTGCCCGAGTTCAAATGAGATGGGCTCCAGCACCCCAGCGACCCTACTGTGGATAATGATGGATGGATGTGTAAATATGATGCAAACACTGCGGAAACTCGCGTTGAAAAAAATTGACACACAAAATAAATTAGAATAATGTAAAATAATTCAAATTCTCTTGTTGGATAATATTGGTCTCTTCAGGATGCTGTCAAGAGTTTAGAAATGTTCTACTCGCTGATGCCGTCTTCTGGCTTAAGTTATCATCGCAGCCTCTGTCAAGAAAGAAGAGACTCGCTCGTATAAACTCTTCTGTTTTTCATCTTTTCTGGGGTTTGCGTTGGTGTTTAAACTGTATTTGGAACAGTTCTTACTTTCACCATTTTCATGCTACATTAACAGAAATCCGCGAGGATGAGCATAAAATTACGCTCCACACCCCCTTTCCTGCGAGTCCCAAACAGCTCTGATGAAAGTAAGATCAGAGCAGATAGGCGCAGTGGGGAAAAAATATAAAGCCTCTATGAGCTCATTTAGGCATTGGTGTCACATATTTGATGAACAAAATATTCTACTTTTGAATTTTTAAGGACATCTCAAACAACGCACCTTTAAGTATTATTTTTCATATTAAAATATTATAAAATATTATGAAATAAATATATACCTATATATATATATATATACATATATTAAATAATAAATATTCTAAAATAAACATATATCAAATAATAAATCTAAATGAAAAAATTAGATTAAATAAAAAATCTAAGTATATATAAAATAATAAATATATATAAAATAATAAATATTAATATATAAATAAAAAAATAAAATGAAAAAATAAAAGATAAAATATAAATATAAATATATATAAAATACTAAAGATTATATTATAAAATATATACATCTCAAACGATTAGGTATTATTGCTATTATTTTTCATATTAAATATTAATATTATGTAAGTTTATTCTTCTATTAGCAACTCCACACTACAAAATGCCAATTAAAAAAAAAGAGATAAATATATAGTAAAACGAGAAAAATAATCTTCATATGAAAAAAAAACATCTGCTAAGAGAAGTGGAACTTCATTTTTGCAGTCTGAAATCGATATTACGGTTTTTCTTGCCTAATAATTTCTTCTTTTTTAATTTCTTGTTCTGGCTTTTTACTCATTTGCTTATTTTTTTCCCATTTCTGTCTTTTATTTGTTTGTTTCTTTTTTTCCAGGCTTTTTACTTTTTTCTTGCTTTTTTCTTTTCTTTTTCTGTTCTTCTCTTTTCTTTCATTTTTCTTTTCTTTTTTCGTTATTCCCGCGTGCTAAAATCACAACGGAAGAGGACAAAATACGGAGACTTAGTGACCAAAACGCTCCTTATTACTTTTGGAAAGAAGAGAAATAAGAAAAGAAGGACAAAAAAAAGAGACAAAAAGTAAAAACAGGGAAAATAAAAACAACATTGTCTTGAGAAATGATTGGGATTTAAAAACGAAATATATATACACATGTCTCACATTTTGTAGGTTTTAGAATTTGGGTATCCCCTTAAGACAGCTCTCAAAGAAGGAAGACCCGTATCAAGATCTCCTCTATTTCACTGCCTAAATATTAGGCTATCATGATTATCGGGTCGTGACCGGCAATGGGACGGGCGGTCCCGAGGGAATGTCGGGGAAGCTGATGACAGTGCAGTAAAAGGACCCTTGGGGACTTCTCACTCACGTCTGTCACCGATATGATAAAATGGCCGCCCTCTCCCGTCGGACGCTTATGAATAATGTATTGCTCGCCGGGCGCTTGCGCTATAGTCCTCTCCGGGGCCGTTCTACACATGCGTCTCATTGGGGCGGTAGTATCAACTCCAACTGTTTGCAGTGTTTCTCTGCAATCCGTGTTTGTTTTAAATGTATAGTTTATTTATTTGTTGGTGCACTGAAAATTCCCTTTTTATAAAAAAGCTAGAATGACTTAAAAGCTGAAAAAAATACATTTTATTAGAATTTAGAAGGATAATATATTTTAAAAAACAAGCGTTATTATTAGGACTATACTGGACAAAGGGACCCCCCAAACCTCTTCTTTTCCCCCTTTTTACCCTTTTCTCATTTTTTTCTCCATTTTCATATTTTATTTTTCTCCTTTTTTGTCTTTATTCCTAGCTTTTTGATTATTTTTTTTTAAATTTCTTGCTTTTACCTCGTTTTCAAATTTTTTCCTGCCATTTTTATTCTTTTACGTCTATTCTTCCTTTTGTCCTTGATTCTTTTTTCCCTTAGCTTTTAACTTCTTTTTCTCTGGCTTTTTTCTCATTTGCTTATTTTTTTCCCATTTTTGTCTTTTATTTGTTTTTTTTTCCAGGCTTTTTACTTTTTTTCTTGCTTTTTTATTTTCTTCTTTTCTTCTTCTTTTCTTCCCTTTTTTTCATTTTTCTTTTCTTTTTTCTTTTTTTTTGTTACTCCCCACTACCTCTTTACCCCTTTTTTCTTATTTTGTTCTCCATTTTCATTTTTTAATTTTTCTCCTTTTATTGTCTTTTTTTCCTAGCTTTTGATTTTTTAAATTTCTTGCTTTTACCTCGTTTTCTAATTTTTTCCTGTTATTTTTATTCTTCTTTTTCCTCTATTTTTCCTTTTTTCCTTGATTCTTTCCCCCCTTAGCTTTTAACTTATTTTTTCTTGTTTTATAATATCTTCTTCTTTTTCTCTCCTTTTTTTCATTTTTGTCTCATTTGTTTGTTTCTTTTCCTGGATTTTTACTTTTTCTTCCTTTTTTATTTTCTTCTTCTTTTCTTCTCTTTTTTTCTTTTGTCTTTTTCATTCATCAGACTGCCCTCACCACTCCATCTATTTTTCTTTGGGCGGCAGAGTGTCTCAACGGGTAAGCACGGCACACCCCTGACCCCCCCGGTAACGCCCCTGCTGTCGTATTTTGGCGTGCGTCCCGTGAGAATTGCGTGCGTGTGCGTTCCCCTTTTATTCATCAATCAGCAGGCCAAAGTGTTAAACAGCAACAATGAGTCTGTTAAGCGGCCCCTCGCTACGTGACTGCTGATAATTACCCAAACATGAAGTTGTCGCTGTTCCATTGCACCGCCTCCATTGCATCCCCTCCTATTTTTTCTCTTTTTCTTTTAATGTATGGCAAAGCAAGCGTGACTCAAAGATGGACAATCATTGGCGAGATTGATTTTGGAAATCAGGTTTATTTGGTGACTTAGCTTTTCCATGATGCTTGATAAGTCAAGTCATGTTAGTTTGTGACTCCCTTAATCACAAAGAGTCTCAAAGGGCTGCACAGACCACAGACTCTTATGACACCATCCCCTGATCTAAAACCTACATGAGGGCAAATAGTACACATATTATCAACATAAAATATCGGTTATTCATATGCTATGGAGTAGAAGTGTGTTTTAAACTTAGATTTAAACATTTCCACTGAGGTTGCAGATTGAATCTAAGGGGGAAGAGCATTCCACAGCACCAAGGCCCCCAATGGAAAACACTGTCGGATTTCTTCTTGGCTCTTGGGATCACGAGTAGACCGGCATTTTCAGAGCTAAGGCTCCGGACCGGAACACAGGGGGAAATTCAATATGAAAAATATGAGGGGGCAAGTCCATGCATGATTTTGTATACTACAAACAGACCCTTCAAATCACATCTTAAGCTAACAGGGAGCTAATGCAGGTTAGCTCAAATCGGGGTAACTTTAGTGTCTTAATTAAAAGCCTGGCTGCAGCATTTTGCACAAGCTGAAGGCTCTTGATTTTGGACTTCGGGAGACCGAAAAGTAGTGCATTACAGTCATCGAGACAGGAAGTAACAAACACGTGAATTATAATCTCTGCATCTGACTGAGACAGCATAGGGCGAATTTTAGCAATGTTGCCAAGATGGAAGAACGCTGTTCTAGTAATATTCTTCACGTGTGTTTGAAAGGACAGATGGGGGTCAAATATGACACCTACATTTTTAGCTGAGTCACTCTGGGTGACATTACATTTGTCAAAGTTCAGAGCCGTTTTTGAGAACAAGTCACGGCATTTAGATGGACCAATAACTAACATTTCGGTCTTTTCAGAGTTAAGGCACAAGAAGTAGAGTGACATCCATTCTTTGATCTCAGTGAGGCAGGCCTCCAAATTTCCACAATTTAGTGTGGCAGATTCCTCTATCGTAAGATGTAGTTGAATTTCACCTGCGTAGCAATGAAAACTGAAATTATACTTGCCAATAATATCACCTCATGGAAGCATGTCAATGCTGAAAAGAAGGGGACCAAGTACTGAACCCTGAGGAACACCACATGTAACACTAAAGGGCTCAGATGTCATTTCACCCTATTTAACACAGTGTGTCCTATCTGAGAGGTAGGATCTGAACCATACGAGGATGAATGAATGAATGAATGAAAACTTTATTTCGAACATAAAAATAATGGATAATAATGGAAGGATGGTTCCTGAGAGATGTGTTTTTTTGTCACCAACACTTTATTTCATAGCTGTAAAGTGTTTTATTTGTTTCTAGAAAATTAACTTTTCACTCATTGTCTTGTAATTTTACTGAGTTACATTTCTCTTAGTTAGGCATTGATTGACTTATTTAGCATAAGATTTAGCTTTGGCCAATTGGATCATAAATAGAGCATTACACAGCACCGGGGCCCGAATGGAGAACGGTTCTCTACTTGGCTCTTGGGATCACTAGTAGACCAGCATTGTCCGAGCAAAGAATTTGAGCAGGAACATAGGGGCAAATTAAATCTGAAAGATATGAGGGAGCAAGTCCATGCATGATTTGGTATAATACCAACAAAACCTTTTAAATCACATCTTAAACTGACAGGGATCCAAAACTTGTACTATCACTGCCTTTACAAATGCACAACTTTTATCCTACTACCATTAATAGTTAAGGAGATAATGAGTACTTCAAATGTGCCCAGGACTTATGGAATACCCTGTTTATGTACCTTCACCTGTATTTTGATAGGGACTATTAGACAATAAATGAAGCTGGAAAACACACATCAGACACATACAAAGTAAAGTATCTAAAAGCATTTCATTGATGAATAAAGCCAAATTCCTTTTAAACTATAATGCATTGTATTTATGATATTGTTCTCTAGTTCTGCCATACTTAACATATTGTGCAGAAATCTGGGGCAATCATGACAAAAGTTCACTTTGGCCCCTTTTTATCCTCCAAAAACGTGCAATTAGAACCATACAAAAGGGTAGGATATCGGGATCATACTCATATTTTATTCCTGCAGTCCAAATTATTAAAATTAGATGATTTAGTCAAATTTTTTCACTGCACAACTGCCATTTAAGGTCAACAAAAACATAGTGCCAGAAAACATCCATCAATGATTCATTCGGAAAGAGGGAAATTATAATTTAAGGGGCTGTTGTCAATTCCTAATCCCAAAGGTGAGAACCACCAGGAAAAGTATGTGTGTGTCTGTGTGCGGAGTCAAACTTTGGGACAATTTCCAAGACGAGATCAAACAATGTTCAACGATTCACGTCTTCAATTTAAAATACAAAAACATTACTGGCGGAATACAGAGATGAAGAAAATGGGGTATGAGTGATACGAGGGATTAGGAATAGCACTTTATGTTATTCTTGCGATTGTTATATCATAACTGTTATTATTAATATTATTAAAATTGTTGTTATATCATTGGTGTATTTAAGAGGGAAGATGAAGGGGAAGGGAATATAAGCATTTGTTTCTGACTACCCCTTTTCGGATATATTATATAACATTATTTTGTTGTTGAGTTTTTGTTCTGTTTTCATTTTAATGTTTGAATAAAGTTTTCTTCTATTCTGTGACCCATACACAAGAAAGAAAACTTTTGGAAGTTTCACTTTTATCGAAGTGCAACCATGTTCCGCTACTATGTTCAAAAGGCTCATTCGGAGTTCTTCATTAGCAACAAACAGCAAAAAGCGCGATGGCATAGCCTGGAAACTCGGGAAGCTAATCCATGATATTGATCAGTGCGTTTCCTATGGGTCCAGGTAATCCATCAAGCCAACACTGTGGGATAGGCCTAATTTATATCATCTGAAAGCTGTAATCAAAGATGAATGAGCCCCGACCCCGTAGAAATGTGCACTGGGTCATAATTTCCAGTTCTGTGAGTAACGATAGAAGAGCAAAGGAGTACGAACAGCATCCCAACTTCAGCAGAAACGCCAACGACGGTGGAGAAATCGCAACCGCCGTAGTGCCAGTTTAGTCACAAAGGTAAATCTGAAAGATATGAAGGAGGAAATCGATGTACGATTTTGTATACTACCGACAAAACCTTCAAATCACAATGTGCATTTAAAGTATTTTATCTTTATAATAAAAGATATAAAAACATCAAAATGTTTGAATAAAAACTACGTATTTTCCGCACTATAAGGCGCACCGGGTTATAGGGCGCACCCCCAAAAAATAGTTTTTGGTCCAATTTTTGACATACATAAGACGCACCGAATTATAAGGCGCTACAATGGGAACGTGGACAAAACAGTCAGATGGTTCAGTCCAACTTCTTACCCCCTTAACATTCCCAAAGCTTGCAAAGAAGCAAATACGTGTCGAGAACACGTGCGGATGCGGTGTCCGTAAGATGTCACTCAAATGCATCGTTGCATCATTCGGAAGATTAAAGTCTTGGGATTCAAGAAATGCCAACCATTCCTCAGTTTCTATTTTCGCTCGCAACTTTACTGTGCATATGACAATAAACACTTGGAATTGAGTTGAATTTAAAAATAGACACTCCATTCCATCCATTATCTGCACCGCTTATCACAGAAACATCGAGTTCAGTCCGAAACAAGATACAGGGAAAATATATAGCCGAAGTAGCTCACCAAAGTCGTTGTGTTCAATAATAATGTGCAGCCATGGTCCTCTTATATCCGTGAGTTTAGTAAATCCAGGAGAATAAAATATTTACAAATACAGAATAGTAAAAAAAATGCTTTCTGTATGCCGTCAACCACGTGCTATACGCATTCATCTTTTTTGGCCAATTGCAGGCTTTGTTTTGCCGTTCAAGTCAATGCCAGCCTGTAAATGTTAAAAAGGATCCTCCCCTTGACTGCTGAATAACTTAAGCCAATAGTGATCGATTCAAATGATGATTGACACATTGGTTAGCCAATGAAACGCCGGCATATGTATCCCAGCATACACCGCAGACTACTCCACGTTCGGGGGAAAATCGAGTCGGCGGCTGCTTGCATTAGTTGCAAGATTTTGCGACTTAATATTGATCCATATATAAGGCGCACTGTATTATAAGGCGCATGGTCAGCTTTTGAAAAAAATAAAGGCTTTTAGGTGCGCCTTATAGTGTGGAAAATACGGTACATAGGTCAGATATCAATAATGATCATACACCCGAAGCCTCATTCCGCCGCCTTAATCCCACACGTCAAGGTATGCACGCCGTATTAGCGAACAACAAGTCGAAGCGTGGTACACAAGGCGGGCCCGTGTAACGCGTTGACCCCCGAAGGTAACAAGACGCCGACGGCGCCCGTAAATACCATGGTAAATATATACGGACGTCAACCCCCCCCCCCTTAAGAAGTGCAACCCTGGAAATAAGGCCGGGAATGATCGCTTTCCCCGGTCGCGGCGGATCCGGCGGAGGGATTTAGCCAAACGTTTGCCAGTTTTGACACAGATCTACATAATCATTTTAAGTTCCTCGCCGCTTCCTGCGATGATTCTGCTGCTGTCACTTTAGATACCGCTAAAAGTGATTTGGGCGCCCTAATCTCCCGCTATTTCTTAGACTGGGGGAAAAATCTCTAATATTTTAAGGAGATTATTTCATTTATAATTGATTGAGTGCATTTGCCGGAGCGCCACTTCAAAGTTGGCTGAATTAAAGGCGCCTTTAAGACGCCCCGGCGCTGCTGCCCAGTTCGGGTTTGTGTTTGAGAGGAGGCGTGAGGCTGGATGTGGGTGATATTGGGGGGGTGTGTGTGTGGAGTGGGGGGGTCTTGCAGATTTCATAAAATGGGCTCAGGGAAAGTACCCTATAGGGGCAGGGTGGGCCATTTTTTGCAGCGGCGGGCTGCGTTCAGGTAAAAGAATTGACAGAAAGGCTGGGTTATAAGGAAAAATGATATTCATTTGAATGTTTGTATTGTGGCAGCATGGCGGCGCAGTGGTTAGCGCGTGTGCGGCAGAGTTCTGAGGTCGTGTGAACCTCCTGCATGGGTTCAAATCCAGCTAACGGCCTAACAGTGCGGAGTTTATATGTTCTCCCCGTGCTTGCGTGGGTTTCCTCCGGGCACTCCAGTTTCCTCCCACATTCCAAAAACATTTCAGGTGAATCGGCCGGTCCAAATTGTCCCTAGGTGTGAATGAGCGAGTGAGTTGTCTGTCCCCGTGTGCCCTGCGATTGGCTGGCAACCAGTTCAGGGTGTCCCCTGCCCACTGCCCGAAGATGGCTTTACCCTAGACCTGTTGTCGAGTCTAGCGAGATTTTATCCAGATCCGCCAAGAACATGATGCTTGAAAACGACTAAATATATATACATTTCTGGCCTTTTGAACCATGCATGCTAGAATCATGATTCTTGTTCTCCCGGGTTGGAAAGCTTCTAAATTTTCGATGTTTTCTATATTTAGTGCACGTGTTTTGAAGCGAACGATTCGACGAAAGAAAATAAGGAGTAACGGGATGGGCTCCAGCACCCCCGCGACCCTAATAATGATAGGCGGGACAGCTAATGAGACGAGATGAGATGTTTGTATTGGGCAGCACGGTGGCGCAGTGGTTAGCGTGTGTGCGACACAGTTCTGAGGTCATGAGATCGAACCTCCTGTGTGGAGTTTGCATGTTCTCCCCGTGCTTGCTTGGGTTTCCTCCCACATTCCAAAAACATGCATGTCAGGTTAATTGCCTGGTCCAAATTGTGAATTAGCGAGTGAATTGTCTGTCTCTGGTTAGCAAGCAGTTCAGGGTGTCCTCTGCCCACTGCCCGAAGATAGCTGGGATGGGCTCCAGCACCCCCGCGACCCTACTGAGGATAAGCTGTGCAGATAATGGATGGATGTTCCTCATAATGTTTCAGATGTTATGTGGCATGACATGTTTCAGTGACTGGTGACATCTTAAAGACTTAACAACCGGCTATCGGTTTTTGCAGAAGTCTGGTCAAAAGACTGCAATTCATTTGTGGATAGATAGATAGATACATTATTCATCCCCATAGGGAAATTCACACTTCCAGCAGTATCCTTTTGTTGTTTATAAACAGGATGGCCTCGGGGTGCTGTGTTGTAGTTTAGCCACAGCGGAGTGGATGACGTCACACGTTAGGCCAAAAGTTCCACGTCCCTGCAGCAGATGAAAATCTTTGTGCCCGGGGTTACACCGCCTCGTGTCCATGTAGATAGCGAGTCCGCCTCCTCTCTGAATGGGGCGGAATAAAACCTCGTTTTACAAATGGACCCTGATGAGTCGTTTCCTACGGCGCCGGTATTTGCGAGGGGTGACGGGGAGGGGGACGTAAGAGGGATCAAGCGATGCCCAATTTCCCAAATTGAATAAGTCAAAAGCCACTCGGATCAGCGGCGTATTCATGGTCTGCCCTGCCGTCTTAATTGGAATTCAATTTAGCGTCTGCTCTGGGCTAAATTGGCTCCGCTTGATGGGCTCTAAAGTACATTTGAGCGGACTTAGATACACTTGTCACACCATCAAATTGGGGGAATTCCAAGCAACTTTCTTCTGGGGGGCACCTTTTGCTTTTTACGCACCCCTCCCGAGTAAAAAACAGCCGTACAACCGCCACGGCCGTCCTTCTCACACGCTTTTGCGCCGGTCGAGATGAATGTTTAATAAGGCCCGGCTTTAAGAGGATTAGCATGCAATCGGGCTATTGCACCGCTGCTGCTGATGGACAGGGGGGGTGGGGGTCCGAGAGTTTAAGAGATATATCCTAGATGATGTTGAAGGAGGGGGCTGGCATGAACTGGTTACAATACAGTATCCCATACCTGGCGTCCTGTACGTTTTTAGAATAGAATAGAATATACCTTTATTGTCATTGTTACAACATAGGATATATTGTGACAACGAAATTGGACGTGGCACTCCAGGTCCACATTTTACAGTGAGGATAAGCAAAACAAAGAGATAAAGGAACAAAGAAGATGTTTGTACTGTCCTTGTTGTATAGGCTTTGTTTTCCTCCGGAGGGGGGGTGTATGAGGGGGTGAGGGACAGACAGAGATGGGCGGATCCAACTAGATGTTTGATCTTACTGTACACACGCTCCAGTGTTTTTTCCCTAATTGCCGTACAAAGTACGTTTATTATGCATTTTTAGACGAGTACGACGTACGAGGAAATCTGTACGGAAAATGCAAATTTGTCAATGATGGGTACCATCCAATAAACACCGACTATGACGAAACGGCAAATCAATCGAGTCAAACGAGGTCGCCGCGGTAGCCTCCATCTCGGTATCGTTTTTTTCGTTGCAAACGAAGCGAGCGGTTTGATGCTACTGTGCTCATGCGTCTGGCGCCTCGGATTTCATGTGGTAGTTGTGTGGTGAAAGGCAGTCCGTCTCTTTTTAGAGAACCGGCTTTTTCGGCTCGACTCATTGAAGAGAGCCGTCTCTCAAACGGCTCACTTGCATTATATTACAAATCATGATGTTGTATACAGAAGTTAAGAAAAATAAGAAGTATAAAACAGGGGCTGGCTCTCAAGCCGCATGCGGCTCTTGGCCAATCAAAATGCAGCTCTTTGCCTCACCATATTTTCTATATACTGATGTTTATTTTTTTCCCCCCTCTTAAAACACACTTGAATCCATCAGAGTTAATAATAAATAATAGTTTGAAATTAATTTGGCAGATTTGTTGTTTTTATGCTGCTCCGGACACATAACTGACTGCCAATCCTCTGCTTCGGTTACGTCTAATGCCGGGAAATTAAGTAAACATTTCATGAGCGTGCAGACTGTTCCCCTCATGGTCAAAATGGCAAAATGCAAACAGAAATATGAAGATGAACACAGAGCATTTCAGAAAGAATGGGAAGACGCTTACTTTTTATTGAACAGAATGGTAAATCACTCCGTTTATTATGCAGTAGTACGATATCCCATTCCAAGACTTTAGCGTCATTTTAGCACAGCCCATGCTAATATTGACACGGAATTCCCCAAAGGGACTGAACTACGCAAGCAAAAATGGAGCACCTTGAAAAGCCAGGTCAAAAGACGGCCTCAAGTGCGTGGTGTGGCTCTTAAAGTTAAAAATTTCGGCTCTTTGTGTCAAACTTGTTCGCCACCCCTGGTAGAAAAGGAGAAAATGAAAAAAGATAGAGAGATACTTTATTCATCCCCGTAGGGAAATTCACACTTCCAGCAGTCTACCCTGTTGTTTAGTAACAGATGAACATGATGCCCAAGGGGTGCTTGTAGCAGAGTGGATGACGTCACGCTAGTCCAAAAGTTCAACATCCCTGCAGCAGATGGAAATCTTTTCTTTGTGTCCAGGGATACACCACCTCGTGTTAGCAAGTCCGCCTCCTCTCCGATTCCCCCCAGCTTTCGTGTCTCTGTATAGCGGCGTTGAAGCCGGATAGCTCCGGGTGGCTACACGTTAGCGTCCGGAATGCTAAACGTGAGCCACGTTTCCGCAAAACACGGCAACTGCGCTCCCTGTGCGCTTCCATGTTTTCCACCAGCACTCGATGATCTTATTTGGTCGTGAGTTCGCATTAACCATGATTACGGATGGTACAGAAGACTTATAACGCCGCTAGCCACTTCGCTAGCTCCGGCTCTTCTTCCACGATAGGCCCCTTCATGACGCCGGCACGAGAATTCTTCAGGGCAAGGAGTTGATTCCTTGAATACACGCATTTTTGTGCGCTAAAACCCATGTCCATAGGTTAGAAAGTCATCCAAAGTGTAGTTGTCAAACGGGAAGAAAAACACCAAAGATATAGGAGCAGACAATAAAACAATAAATCACAAAAAGTGAGAGATAACAGGGCAGCTGCTAAAAAGACGGGTCTGTGGTTATCCCTTTAATCAGTATATTACCAACAATAGTTGAATGCTGAAAATAAGAAAATGTATTATTCTACTTCATTCTTTTTGCATGTATGTTTTCCTTCTACAGTGAACGTCCAAGCGACTTCATTTTGGAACTTTTTTTTTTATAATAAAGCTCATTCATGTCGAGCAACTCGGTATCTCACAATGAACAATATATATGATATAAAGAAACACATGTACAATATAACACGTTAAACTAAATAAATAAAAAAATATGGTGAAAGATTATTTTGTAAGGGAAAATACGACAGTTTGTATGAACATGGAGACCTGGAGCTCGACAGGTATGGACTATCCTCACTGTCAGGACTCATTTAGTCAGAACGAAGCATTCCAATAGGACAGGCTGTCTTCCCTTTCTTTGGGCCAATGTGCCTTTAAAGACTCTTTCACTGCATTAATAAAGAAGTGGACCAATGAGAGGTGATCTCCCCCCCAAAAGATGGAATCTGAGGAAAAGGGGGTTCACATTTTTTGGGGGTCTGGTGTAGATCTGCAGAAGGAGCTTAAGAAGAAGAAAGGCCTTTTAAAGATGGCGAATTCTCTTCCTTTTGGAGTCTTCGTTTCAAGTAATTATGAGGACAGACAAAGCCCAGAGCTTGCTCTGTCCTCTAATGCCTCCTGCAAAGTGCGATCTATCTATCTATCTCTATCTAGACATCTAGACATCTATCTAGACATCTATCTATCTAGTCATCTATCTCTATCTAATTCCACCAGTTTCTATTTGTAATCTGACCTTGGTCATATCCCTCAAGAAGGGTGACCGACAGCAAGAAAAACACATACAATAACAAAGAAAATTAAAAAAGGGTAAAAAGTAGCAAAAAAACACAGACAAAAATTTTTGGACCATGCCCAAACACCCAAACAAGTTAGGCACCTCGTTACCCAAGTCGATCACGAAACTGGACACGAGAAAGCAGCCATGTCACTCAGGTCAGGGTGACACGACACACTCTTCTGTTCGACAGCAGGGCCCGACAGCTTTCGCTGGTTTACCCCTGCCGCATCATACGATTGCCCTGCCCATCTCTAAGAACGGGTCCAAACATCCCACTATCCTTGTACAGCACCTCTCCTCTCCTTTACCTTTCCCTCGGCTGAGGGATGCGATGAAAGGGACAGAGAGACTTGTCTGAAGAAGGGTTTTTTTTCCCCCCTCCATGAATATAATCTAAAGCAATTTTTCCACATATAGGGTAACCCACCTGACTGCCTGTGAAAGAGGGTGTTCATATCTAAATTCCTGGAGGCTCCTCAGAGAGTTCCTTGCCATGGTGTGCCATATTGGGAGTTTAAGTGACCAAAGTAAAAAAGTAGTGACTGATTCAAATGATGATTGACACATTGGTTAGCCAATGATATTCCCAACATAAATGCATGCATATTCACGATGTGTTTTCGAATCAGAGCCGACAATAAACGTACGTAATGCCACTCGGGATTCCTTTAGACAGGCGATTATCGGGTGTGCACAATCCGTAAATGACTTTTGGAAAGAGAAGTACATTCACGACTCTTTCACAATGTCTAAACATTTGACCAAAGTAGACTTTTGGAAACTCTTTGACATTTCTTTAGAAAAATGTTATACATAATATATATATATATATATATATATATATATATATATATATACTTCGATCCCTAACGAAAACGATATAACCACCCTTGTTTTGCTCCCTGATGATAAATAGCTGCCAAAAACTGGACTGTTTTTGAAACGGGCGGTTTCTTACTTT
Source organism: Urocampus carinirostris (assembly GCF_059441175.1). Lineage (NCBI taxonomy): Eukaryota > Metazoa > Chordata > Actinopteri > Syngnathiformes > Syngnathidae > Urocampus > Urocampus carinirostris. The sequence goes on along the minus strand of NC_142360.1, from coordinate 40,788,420 downwards.
TACCACTTCTCTGCTACACTAACAAAAAACTGCAATGACGAGCATAAAGTCACTCATTCGTGCAGGCGGGAGGAGTTGCCTTCTGCAGTTTTAACCAATCAGGGTGGAGAATGGACAACTGAAAACCCATAAATCATGATCCATTGATTGGATCCTTAAAAAACGAGAAGGATGCTAATTGCTAAGATCGATCTTTGCAGTTCATGGAAAATCCCTACATCGAGAAGAAACGCGCCGACACACTTATTGATTTATTTGGTTGGAGCAGTGCGTCTCAATTATTTTCCGTCATGACCCCCCTCGGAAGAAGAAAACCTCTACGATCGATCTTTTTTTTTCAGATAATAATGGTGGGGACAAAACAACGATTGCTCGATATTAGTGATAAACGGTCCAGAACTGCTATGAACCCTTAAATTTTTCTCAAGCGAGACGATAGAAGTGTCATGTATCTCTTGGAATAAACTGATAGTTAGCCTGGTCAGAAGCAGGCTAGAGGAAGAGAATAAATCGGCACAGATCTGGTCCAAGCTAAAATTAACCTGCTTTTATGCAAGCCACTTGAGGCTAAATTCAGCCAAGGTCATAAACATAAATATTCTGTTAGGAATCTCCTCCACTACCACCTTATTTCCATGCCTGCGTCAAAATCAGTTCTCTTTGTTGTTTAGTTCCACACACTTAGGGTCAATCCTCAAATACAACAGAAGTCATACCCGTCTAGTCGGCGTGTTCAAAGTCTATCTCGGGGGCCAGTTACGGCCCGCGATCAAATTTTCACTTCAAAAAGCTAACTGGAAAGGAACGTTGTGAAAAGGTGAAGCAACAGGAAGCTGTTTTAACGGCACAGGAGCCAGCCAGTGTTGGAATTTAACCATCAAAATGTAGCGTTTACTAAATTGTTCGAATTAGATTTATTTTCCCTGACGGAAGAACTAAGTGTATTTCATCGGAGACGGCTGAAGAAGTGACGTTGAAGTCTGTGTGAAGCCTTCTTCTGAAGTCCTTTAGCTTTTTCTTATTGGCCCACGTCTCCCCGCAAGATGGCGTCTCAGCTCCTCCCATAGGCGTGCCAAGGAATTGTTTGCGGCCATCGTTCTCACAACACAGCACCTTGATGTCTGGCTTCCCAAAACAAATTCGCCTCCACGAGTCCCGTTATCAAAATTTCCGAGCCAAAATATTATGAATTTCCAACAGCCTGCCTTGACCTTGTACATTGAACTCAAGCCCACTCAGTGAAAATCTTCATTGCATTATGAGTCAATCGTATAAAATCCTTTACTGTAAACACGCTGTGAAAAGGTGAAGCAACCGGAAGCTGTTTTAACGGCACAGGAGCCAGCTCGTCATATGAAAATTCTACAAGGGCGAGCTGGGAGGTCAGGACGCTGATAGCCAAGCACTGCAAACCGGAGGCTGAATTTATTAACGACCGTTCGAAGAATGCCAGGCTGAATATATTTAAAGCTTCCAAATCTGTCCTGCTTTCTGAAAAGTATGCACACCCTTGCTGTATAGCAGGGGTGTCAAACAGGCGGCCTGCGGGCCGGATCAGGCCCGCTCAGGGATTGAATCCGGTCCGTGAGACAACACTCAGAGAAGCGCAAGAGAAAAACAAGCTGCAGGTTGAAATATGTCAACTTGCCAAAGCCAGGTGCCTCGAACAAAGACACTGTACTTGTATTTATTTCTCTCTCTCTCACTCTTTCTCTTTCTATCGCCCTCCCTTTTCTCTCACTCTCTATCCTTCTCTCCTTAACTCGCTCTGTCTCTCTTTTTCTTTCTTTATTCCTCTTTGTCTCTTTCTGTCTCTCACTGTCTTTTTACCTTATTTTGCTCTCTTTTCCTTTTTTTCCTTTCTCTCTTTTCTCTTCTTTCTCTCCTGCTTCCCCCTCCTTTTTCTCCCTTCTCTCTTTCTCTCCTTCTCTCGTTCTCTCTTCTCTTTGGATTACTTTTTCTCTCTCTTTCCCCCTCTCTCTCACTATTTGTCTTATCTCTTTTGTTACTCACATTCTTTCTCTCTCGCTCTCATTTCTTTCTTTCTTTCTTTCTTTTATCTTTCTTTCGTTTTTTCCTTTTTCTTTCTTTCTTTTTTCTTTCTTTCTTTCTTTTTACTTTCCTTCTTTCTTTCTTTCTTTGTTTCTTTCTATCTTTTTTCTTTCTCTTTAATCTACTAGTCAGGCCCCCGAGAGAATGTTTGTTCGATCGTGTGGCCCCCCGAGCTAAAATGAGTTTGACGCCCCTGCTGTATAGTATGAATATGCCATTGTACAGGACAAGTACAAAGACATCTAGAGCTTAAAAGTTGAGAAAGTGAAAAAAATACTATCATTTCCCAGCCTTAAAATGTTGAATATGGCCTTTTAAAGGGATGAAGCCAATGTACTTGAGCAGATAAAGTGAAATAAGTATTTAGAAGAGGAAAGTGGTTTAAGAATCTGTATTTTCTTCTTTACTCCCGGGCTGTAACTCAAGCATGAAATAGAGCGCCCCCTTCTCCATTTGTCGCACCCGCCGCCATAAAATGTCTTTTTCCTTTCAGACCAAGGACGAAACTCCCGTTAGCTTAAGCAAAGACGCCGTGTCGGCCAGCTTTGTGAGGCCCGTTTGCGCTGCTCTTCGCCTCTCCCGAGTCTTTTTTTCCGGGACTTTACGAGGACCCGTAGAAAACCTTTGGCCGTGTTTGTTGGGGGGCGGGGGTTCATGTCGATGCAAGGGGGCCACCGTCGCGGGAGATTTCGCCCGTTCCTCGACGATAATCTGGCGAAAATGTCGACACGCTAAAGGCATGCTTCTTGCTTTGACTAAAGCGATCTTCATGTTGTCAGTTGTACATCTTCAGTTCAACTGTTTTGTTCGGATCACTGTATCGTCCTATAAATACCGTATTTTTTGCACTATAAGGTGCACTGGATGATAAGGCACACCCCCCCAAAAATTGGGGTTTTTGGTAATATATAGATATATATATTTTGTTTTTCTTTTTGCGGGGGATTTTGATCATCCATCCAACCATCCATGATCTGCACCACTTATCCTCAGTAGGGTCGCGGGGGTGCCGGAGCCCATACCAGCTGTCTTCAGACACCCTGAACCGGTTGCCAGCCAGTCCCAGAGATGGAGAACTCACTTACTTATCCACACCTAGGGACAATTTGGTTAGGCCAATTAACCTAAAATGCATGTTTTTGCAATGTGGGAGTCCCTGGGGGAAACCCGCCCAAGCACGGAGAGAACATGCAAACTTCACACAAGAGGTTCGATCTTATGACCTCAGAACTGTGCCGCACACGCACTAACCACTGCGCCGCCGTGCTGCCCGGATTTTTGATCATCAGGAATATAAACATAAAACTCTTTCAGCTTGTACATTAATAACAGAGCATCCTAAGTGACAATATAATACAAAATAAATAAATAAAACACAGAAAAAAATAAACAAAGTCCTGTTTATTTGTGACACCCTTAATGAATGAAAACTTTATTCGAACATTAAAATAAAAACAGAACAAAAACAATAACTCAACAAAATAATGTGACATAATATGTTCGAAAAGAGATAGTAAGGAGCAAATGCTTACATTGCCTACCCCTTCATCTTCCCTATTAAATATACCAATGATATAACAACAAATGTAATAATATTAATAATAACAGTTAGGATATAATAATAATATAATAATAATAATTTCCTTGTATTGTCATTCTGTGTAACAATGTACACAGAACGAAATGTCGATTGCACCTGACCCGTTGTAGCGAGCCGATGCAGCCGCAGCCAACAGAGGGCGCCGCCGACCACTTTTTAAGTCTTAGGAATGACTCGGCCGGGGCGCGAACCCGAACGTCCCAGTCTCAAAGCGGGCGCCTTACCATCTAGGCTACTGAGCTGGTATAACAAGGCAGCACGGCGGCGCAGTGGTTAACGCTTGTGCGGCACAGTTCATGTCATGGGAACCTGTCGTGGGTTCAAATCCAGCTCCAGACTTCCTGTGCGGAGTTTACATGTTCTCCCAGTGCTTGCGTGGGTTTCCTCCGGGCACTCCGGTTTCCTCCCACGTTCCAAAAACATGCATTTCAGGTGAATTGGCCGGTCCAAATTGTCCCTAGGTGTGAATGAGCGAATGAGTTGTCTGTCCGTGTGTGCCCTGCGATTGGCTGGCAACCAGTTCAGGGTGTCCCCTGCCCACTGCCCGGAGATGGCTGGGATGGGCTCCATTCAGATAATGGATGGAATGGAGTGTCTATTTTTAAATTCAACTCAATTCCAAGTGTTTAGTGTCATATGCACAGTAAAGTTGCGAGCGAAAATAGAAACTAAGGAATGGTTGGCATTTCTTGAATCCCAAGACTTTAATCTTTCGAATGATGGAACGATGCATTTGAGTGACATCGTACGGACACCGCATCTGGCACTGTTTTTATTGACCTTAAATAGCAGTTGTGAATTTAATAATTCTAATAATTTGGACTGCAGGAATCAAATATGAGTATGATCTGGTTATCCTACCCTGTGTATGGTTCTAACGTTTTTGGAGGATAAAAAGAGGCTGGATTTAACTTTTGGAACGATTGCTCCAAATTTCTGCACAATATAAATCAAGAGGAGTCTCAAAGGGTTACACAGACCACAGATTATTGCAAACAACAGACCATTATTACAGCATCCCCTGATCTAAAACCGACATGAGGGCAAGGAGAAATTCAAAAATCTGAGGTAATGCCCCTCTTCCAGGATGACCCTGCTACAATGGTTTTTGCAAAGGTATCGTCTAACTTGTGTTCTGCCCCTTACCTGTCAACCATTATGAAAAAACACTCATGAAACTTGATATAGCTCATACAGATACAGCGTGATTTGCATTCATTATAATATTATAATTTTTTTTGCGACCCTAGGCATTTTTGAGTGGTCCATGTTAGACCCATTGTACATTAAGTACAACAGCTTTTATTATAAATGGATATTTTCAATGCAAAATACAAGTTCAAACTAATGTCAGGAACTTTAAGCGAAAGAACAAAGTTCAGCAGAGATTGTTGCAAGCAGAAAAGTGAAGTTGCGGTTTCCTGTTGACCTAGAAGATGCCTCAAAAACTAACTGAAACTTTGAGAATTGGCTGGTAACACAAATATGGGCCAACAGATGGCCAGCAGAAGTTGCAGTTTAAGAAAGAAAGAAAGAAAGAAAGAAAGGAGGTAAGGAAGGACAAATAACTTAAAATGTTTTCTGCTTTTTATACATTCAGTACTTTCATTTTTTTTTTGTATTGCATATTAAACAGAATTAGGCAGCACGGCAGCGCAGTGGTTAGCGCATGTGCGGCACAGTTCATGTCTTGGGAACCTCCTGCGTGGGTTCAAATCCAGCTACCAACCTTCCTGTGCGGAGTTCTCATGTTCTCCCCGTGCTTGCGTGGGTTTCCTACAGGAACTCCGGTTTCCTCCCACATTCCAAAAAAAACCATGCATTTCAGGTGAATTGGCCGGTCCAAATTGTCCCTAGGTGTGAATGAGCGAATGAGTTGTCTGTCCCTGTGTGCCCTGCGATTGGCTGGCAACCAGTTCAGGGTGTCCCCTGCCCACTGCCCGATGATTGCTGGGATGGGCTCCAGCACCCCCGCGACCCTACTGAGGATAAGCGGTGGAGCTAATGAGATGAGATGAGATGAGATTAAACGGAATTATTACCAACCACCAAGTTTGACGTTTTGGGTTGGGCGTTTTCTAAGCAGAACGGCAGAACTCATGTCAGTTTATAGCAGACCATTGACACTAAAGGATTGTAGATCATAGATGGGAACAGCTCAAAATAGCACAAAGAATGTGCTAGCAACAAGATAGCAACTTTATTTTTATCAAAAAAATGCCAACCTAAAAGAAAAAATGTTTTTTTAATCGTTGGGATTTCTCCCTTGGAAATAAATACTTTGTAAATTTTCTGTTGGTACTGTAGGGAATTAAATAATAAAATGTAGCGCTTACCAAATGGTTCAAATGAGTTATCTGACTCCATGAACCAAACACAACCTACATTCGCTCGTTTCTTGAGAGAAAAATTACCGGGAAGGCCTTTCACACAGGGGCTGATTTATTTTCCCTAACAATTTAACTAAGTGTACTCCATGGAAGTAATGTTGGAGTCTCTGTGGGAAGCCTTCTTCTAAAGTCCTTTAGCTTTCTCCTATTGGCCATCTCCCCTCGCATAATGGTGTGCCGGCTCCTCCCATGGGCGTGCCAAGGAAGCCCAACGTGGGTTTCACAATCTCATAGACGAGCGTCTTGATGTCTGGAACATTCTGTGTCAGCGCACTCACGCGTCCTGTTATCAACAGAACTGGACAAAATATTCTGCATTTCGAACAGCCTGCCCCGTCATTGATCTAAAGCACAGGTGTCAAAGAGGCGGCCCGCGGGCCAGATCAGGCCCGCTAAGGGATTGAATCTGGCCCGCGAGACAACACTCAGAGAAGCGCAAGAGAAAAACAAGCTGCAGGTTGAAATAGACCAACTTGATGTTGCCAAAGCCAGGTGCCTCTCACAAAGACACTGTACTTGTATTTCTTTCTCTCTCTCTCTCTTTCTCTCTTTTTCACCCCTTTTCTCCCACTCTCTGTCTCTGTCTCTTTCACTGTCTGTCTTTTTCTCTTCCTTTGTTGCTCTTTGTCTCTTTCTCTCTGTGTCTTTTAACCTTTTTTTGCTCTAACTTCCTTTTTTCCTTTTCTCTCTTTTCTCTTCCTACCCTTCATGCTTTCTTTTCTCTCCTTCTGTCTTTCTATTTCTCTTTGGATTTCTTTACTCCTCTCCCTTTCTTTTCCCCCTCTCTCACGACCTTTTATCTTTTTTGTTTCTCACGCTCTCTCCCTCTCTCTCTTTTTCTTTCTTTGTCCCGCCCTCGCTCCTTTTCCCTCCCTCTTTCTCTTATTTCTTTCTCTCTCGTTTTCTTTCCCTTTAATCTACTCGTCCGGCCCCCGACAGAATGTTTGTTCTATTGTGTGGCCCCCGAGTTCAAATGAGTTTGACACCCCTGATCTAAAGCCTACTCGGTGAAAATCTTGCATTAAGTCAATCGTATAAAATCCTTTATAGTCAAAATGTATAAAATCCTTTAGTACCGTATTGTGTTCATCGTTGACGTCGCCAATAAAGGATTTGAATCAAGTGGAAAAAATGTATAGTGATTTTTAACCAAAAATGAGGGCTGTGCATTCCACACTAGTAAATACGGCAGCCATTTTTTTTTCTCTTAAGTGAACGGAGGTATGTTACTGAAAATCCAGCATGAAATCGCCCGGAGTCGCCGTCTATGTTGTCACGCGAGTCGGTCACAGTGCGGACTCGGTATTTGAGGCGGCCCGTCTCCTCTTTAATTCCCGCGCCGGCATCTGGAGCATCTCTGGGCTTATTGGGATGGGGGGCCGGGCTTCAATGTGGGCCCCGAGATACTCCGTCTCCGACTCAAGCGCACCCCCCCCCCCCCCCCCTCGCGCTCCATTCAGGGGCTTGTGAGGAGCCTGGGCACGGCCTTTAAAAAGAAGATTAAGTTTCCTGCAGAAAGCAAAGCTCCTTAAGGGGGTATCTGGGTGCCTCTCGGTCAGCGAGGGACGGGACGGGCCGGGGGGTTCGGGGGTCGACCCCTGCCGAGGGGGTGGAGGTTCAGGGGGAGGCCGACCTGACTCTCAACCTTTTGGCAATCCTTCACCTGCGATGGCCAACGCTGTTGTTTTGTGCACTCTTTTTCTATCCGTTCAGAACTTCAATATTTGAACAAAGGGGAAGTAATTTAAGAAATCCTCGACCGATTTATCAATTATCATTAGTCTCTCTCTTTCTCCGTTTTCCACCCTCAATCTTTGTTTATTTATCTCTCTTATTCTGTCTTTATCGTTCTCCCTTTCTTTCGGATTTTCCCCATTACTTCTATCTTTCTTTTTTCTCTCTCTCTTTCCCTCAGTCTTTCTTTCTTTCTTTCTCTTTTTTATCTCATTCTCCATTTCTTTTGCTTTCACCCAATTTCTCCCCCCCTCTCTTTTTCTGTCTCTTTCTCCCTTGTTTCCCCCATCAGTCTTTGTTTATTTCTCTCTTTTTCTGTCTTTATCTTTCTCCCTTTCTTTCTAATTCTCCTCTTTTCTTTCTTTTCTCTCTTTCCCTCGGTCTTTGTTTATTTCTTTCTTCCTCTTTTTTTATCTCATTCTCCCTTTCTTTCGCTTTCACCCAATTTCTCTCTCTGTCTCTCTCTCTCTCCCTTTTTCCCCTTCAGTTGTTGTTTATTTCTCTGTCTCTTTTTCCATCTTTATCTTTCTCCCTTTCTTTATGATTCTCCCCATTTCTCTATCTTTCTTTTCTCTCTTTCCCTCAGTCTTTGTTTTTTTCTTTCTTTTCTCTTTTTATCTCATTCTTTCTTTTGCTTTCACCCAATTTCTCTCTCTCTCTCTCTCTCTCTCTCTCTCTTTCTTTCTCCCTTTTCCCCTTCAGTCTTTCTTTATTTCTCTTTTTCTGTCTTTATCTTTCTCCCTTTCTTTCTGATTCTGCCCATCTTTCTTTTCTCTCTTTCCCTCGGTCTTTGTTTATTTCTTTCTTCCTCTTTTTTTTATCTCATTCTCCCTTTCTTTCACTTTCACTCAATTTCTCTCTCTCCCTCTCTCTCTCTCTCTCTCTATCTCTCTCTATCTCTCTCTCTCTTTCTCCCTTTTCCCCCTTCAGTCTTTCTTTATCTCGCTCTCTTTTTCTGTCTTTATCTTTCTCCCTTTCTTTCTGATTCTCCCCATTTCTCTCTTTCTTTTCTCTCTTTCCCTCAGTCTTTGTTTTTTTTCTTTCTTTTCTCTTTTTTTTCTCATTCTTCCTTTCTTTCACTTTCACCCAATTTCTCTCTCTCTCTCTCTCTCTCTCTCTCTCTCTCTCTCTTTCTCCCTTTTCCCCCTTCAGTCTTTCTTTATCTCGCTCTCTTTTTCTGTCTTTATCTTTCTCCCTTTCTTTCTGATTCTCCCCATTTCTCTATCTTTCTTTTCTCTCTTTCCCTCAGTCTTTGTTTTTTTTCTTTCTTTTCTCTTTTTTTTATCTCATTCTCCCTTTCTTTCGCTTTCACCCAATTTCTCTCCCTCCCTCTCTCCCTTTTTCCCCTTCAGTCTTTCTTTATTTCTCTCTCTTTTTCTGTCTTTATCTTTCTCCCTTTCTTTCTGATTCTCCCCATCTTTCTTTTCTCTCTTTCCCTCAGTCTTTGTTTATTTCTTTCTTCCTCTTTTCATCTCATTCTCCCTTTCTTTCACTTTCTCCCCATTTCTCTTTCTTTCTTTTTTTCTTTCTTTTTTCTCTTTTCTTTCTTTTCCCTGTGAGAGTTTAATTTTTTTTTTACCACATGTCCCCCAAACTCCAATGAGTTTAACACCCCTGCTCAAGTACTATGAATAATGAAATTGCTCCGTTCGGATGAGGCCCGGAGTCCCTTAACGATACGAGACGGCTAAGATTAAAAAAGATTCTACCGTAGGTTGAAAATATTGAAGGATCTACCCTTGAAAAAGGATTTGATAGGATCCCTACGGAGAGGAATGAAAGAAAACCCTAACGTGTCCTTTTAGTTGATTAGCAATAGTGATGACGGGCTTGAATAGAAAAGGGAAAAAAAGGGAAAAAAAAGGCTTATCTGCCCTATTCAGCGGCGGCCTCGCCCGGGAAGCGGTGTCAGATCCTGCCAATAGCCGTAATGGGCGGTAATTCCGCATCAATGCCGACTAAATGAAGTGTCACCCGAAGATTGATCTTCTCGGATCTTCTCCTTCTGTAGCTCGGGGCCACGAGCCGGCTCGCCTGCCGTGCTCCGTGTCTTTTCTCACGGCCGGGTTTCTGTTTGTTGCCGGTAGGTTTTTTTTTGTGGTTATCCTGGCTGCTTACTGCATGTTTTCGGCCGGCCGGCCTTCTGTGTTTCCGCCGATATGTCCCGGTGAGCCGTATTTAGGTCACGGAAGAAATGGGAGAATCAGAAAGAAAGGGAGAAAGATAAAGTCAGAAAAAGAGAGAGAAATAAACAAAGACTGAAATGGAAAAAGGAAGAAAGAGAGAGAGAAAAAGAAAGACAGAAATTGGGTGAAAGCGAAAGAAAGGGAGAATGAGGAAAAAAAGAGAAAAGAAAATAAACAGACTGAGGGAAACAGAAAGAGAGGGAGAAAAGAAAAATGGAGAATCAGAAAGAAAGGGAGAATGAGATAAAGACAGAAAAAGAGAGAGAAATGAACAAGGCTGAAGGGGAAAAGGAAGAAAGAGAGAGAGAGAGAGAGAGAAAGAGCGAAATTGGGTGAAAGCAAAAGAAAGGAAAAATGAGATGAAAAAAAAGGGAAAGAACGAAAAAAACAAAGACTGGGGAAACAGAAAGAGAGAGAGAAAAGAAAGATGAAGAATTGGGGAGAATCAGAAAGAAAGGGAGAATGAGATAAAGACAGAAAAAGAGAGAGAAATAAACAGACTGAAGGGGAATTAAGAAAGAGAGAGAGAGAGAAATTGATTGAAAGCAAAAGAAAAGGAGAATGAAGAGAAAGAAAGAAATAAAAAAATACTGAGGGAAAGAGAGAGAGAAAAGAAAGCTAGAGAAATGGGGAGAATCAGAAAGAAAGGGAGAAAGATAAAGACAGAAAAAGAGAGAAAGACAGTTTTTGGCATGAAGGTTTCTCTCCGCTTGGAATAGATTGTACTGGTTTCCTGTAGCAGGAGAAATCTTCTGTTGTGACTCAGATACAGCACTTTCATCTTTTGTTCGCTGTTGTTTTTCGGTGTAAAGTGTCATGCAGTTAGGGGCAAACCGTTTCTTTTGGCTCAGCTCATCGGGAAGAGCCGACTCTTTCAGCTCCAAAACGGCTCCTCGGATTTTTTTCTTTTTTTTCAACAAACTAAAAATTGACTGTGAGCAATGTGGAAAGGCCTGTAGACATCCACATCTTCAACTATTCTTCATCAACAATGAACTACTATCAAAATCAAGTGATATGAACAGCTAACATACAATTCATCAATGAAATCTTATTGCAGAAAATATCAAAACTTGAAACACACGCACACACACACCTTTGATATATCCGCCATCAGTAAATGGTTTTCCGTGCTTTGCCACGCAGTGAGCAATGTGATAGCTTGCTTCAGTGGTGGCAGTTTGTAGCAGTAACAAAGGTTTTCAGGGTCTGTTTGTTTGCCGTACCTGGACACAACGCGTTTTAATGTCTCCGCCTTGAATTCATGTTCATGCTTCGTCTCGTCATGACGTTTAACACTAGCTGCGAGGTACAATGCTCTCGAGGCATAATGCTCAAACAGCACGGTCATTTTTTGCACAAACCCTCAGTCGTCTGTCCACGCTGGCTGAAAACAACATTTTTTCGCTGGAGGAGCCGTCATGATTTATTCGATTATCGCGCGCCTGTGTTTCGTTGGCTGTCTTAAAACACGGATCTCTCCTCCTCTGCGAGGCGTTGCGCAAACACACACTGACACACGAAGAAGAGTAGGAGGGGCGCTACCGTAAAGCCTCTGGATAACACAGCGCGCAACTGAAAATGTCTGAATTTCACCTAAAAATGTACATGAAAAAGAAAAATCATTATTATTTTGCAATGCGCTCGCGTGCCACTGGTTAACCCCTCATAGGTTGCCGACCCCGGCCCTAGATCATAGATGGGAACCACTCCAGATTACACAAAGTATGTGCAAGCAGCAAGATAGCAGCTTTATAACAAAAAACATTAGTTCTTTTGATTCGTGCTGGATCTCTCTCTTTGTAGTGAGGGATTTTATACATTTGACTATAAAGGATTTTATACGATTGAATACAAGTTACAGTTATCGAGTGCAATGAAGATTTTTACCGAGTAGGGTTAAGTTCAATGAGCAGTGAAAGTTCAGGGCACCCCGGTAGAAAATATTGTTTACAAGAATGGCGGGAACAGGACGTGAGGCTGATGAGATAATCAGCGCATCCAGACGCGGAGGGGCCCTGATGACGGAGGACGGCAGGCAACGTTTTCAGAAACGCTCTGCTGTTTTGAGTTTTCCAGACATTGCGGCGAGGTAGTGGAGCTCACTTGGGGGCTTCATTGGCACGCCCATGGGAGGAGCCGGCCCACCATCTTGTGGAAAGACGTGGGCCGAGAGGAGAAGACTAGAGAACTTAAAGAGGGGGCTTGACAGAGACTCGAGTGACACTAATTCGGCCAATATTCGATGGCGTTCACTTAGTTGAATTGTCAGGGAAATTAAATCTGCCCGTGTGTGAAAATATCGGCTATTCTTGTTCATCGTGCTGGTTTAAGATCAGGTAATTGTGTCATTTTGTAATTGTAATCCTGTGCAGTCCTTTGAGACATTTTTGTGATTAAGGGCGTCATAAATAAATGTGACTTGACTTGATCTTTTCCATCAAGAAATGAGCGCGCATTGTTAGGAGAATGCAGGTCGTGTTTGGTTAATGGAGTCAGATAACCAATTCAAACAATTTGGTAAACGCTACATTTTTAATAGTATTAATTCCTAACAGAAGGTACTTGAAAAAGGAACACGTCGTCTTGAAAAGTGCTTGAATCCGGCCACGGAAAAGGTGTAGGAACCCGGGAATGAAAGAAATCGTTTCCCGCAGGCAAAGGGAGGCACGGGGGGGCCGCGGCACGGCTCACGTTTGAAACTCGTCTAATATTTGCTAGTCCGCTTTTGATGAAGTCGCCTCGGCGCGCGGTCTTGTGTTTTCTGACAGCTTCCCGTTGGGAATAAAGCCGGCGGCGGGAGACTTTGCGGGGAGCTTAAAGCCACGTGGTCCTCCTACTGTACACATCTAAAGCCTCCGTTTTGCTCCTTCGCCTGAGTCATTCTTGTCCACAGAAGTGGATTTCGACTCTCTGTCACATTGAAAGCGCTACTTTCTCTTCTTTGCGGAGCATTAAGCTCATCGCGCGCTAATTCTTAACTTCTCAGGGTATACCGGGTGGCAGTTTTGGGTCCGCTTTGCCTCCTATCTACCAGGAAGGATTCACCTGGCGTTCCGGGCCGTGTCAAAACGCCGCTAATGCTATTTTAGACACTTAGGCATGTTCGCAACAATGCATTGTAGATCATTAGTTCTCAAAGTGGCATCTTCGTTTTGAAGTATTTAGATAGATAGTATTGAAGCTGCGCGTGGATTGTTAAAGCAGAATGGCGGAATTCATGTCAGTTTATAGCAGCCTATTAACACAAAAAAGATCTTAGTTCATGGATCCAAACAGCTCCAAATAGCACAAAGAATGTGCTAGCAGCGAGATAGTGGCTTTATTTTAGTTATCGAGGTCACGAGGAAAAAAACAACTTGCTTTTGATCGACGCTGGATTTCTTCATTTGAAGTAGAGGTGAGATTTTGTCCTCGGGTCCGAATCTCACCTGATCCCGAGCTAAAGTTTTTCATTTTTTTTCCTCCTTCGACGAGGATCTGCACAGCATGCTCTTACTTTTACTCAAGTATTTATTAAGATGACAGTTTTTTACTTCTACTAGAGTAATATTTTTCTGAAGAAACGGAAAGAACTGAAAACAAACGCTTTCCATCCAACCTCACTAAGCTCAAGCTGTTTTGCAAATAGGAATGGGCCAAAATATCAGTTTCTCCATGTGCAAAATGGATAGAGACATACCCCGAGTGACTTGCAGCTGTCATCGCAGCAAAAGGTGGCGCTACAAAGTATGAACTCAATGGGGCTGAATCATTTTGCACACCCACGTTTTTGTTTTTTATTTGTTAAAAAAAAAGTTTAAAATATCCAATGAAGTGCGTTCCACTTTATGATTGTGTCCCACTTCTTGTTGATGCTTCACAAGAAATGACAGTTTTGTATCTTGATGTTTGAAGTCTGAAATGTGGCAAAAGGTCACAAAGTTCCAGGGGGACAAATAGTTTTGCAAGCCAATGTAAATGTTTCAGTCTTCTTTCAATTGTTATATACATGTATTTTTTTAACTTCAATTAAAAATGAATAACATCATCTAAAAATGCAGAAACTTTTGTTTTTGGTAACCCTTTTTGTCTATTTTTACTTGGTTTACTTAAATGGTAAATGGTCTGCATTTCTATTGCGCTTTTCAAGTCACTGAAGAGCTCCCAAAACGTTTTACAATGGGCTTCACACTTACCCATTCACACACACACTCACACACCAATCGGGAGTCAGACTCCAAATGTTTTGAGGATAATCAAGATGCTAAATGGTAAAAGGTCTGCATTTCTATAGCGCTTTTCAAGTCGAGGAAGACCTCCCAAAGTGCTTTACAATGTGCTTCACACTCACCCATTCACACACACACACTCACACACCAACAGGGAGTCAGCCATCCAAGGCGCCGACCTGCTTATCGGGGGCATTAGGGATTCAGTGTCTTGCCCAAGGACACTTCCACATATAACATGCCCTCTACCTGATCCTGTTCTGTTCCAAATGTGTTGGGCAAGACCCCATCTCGTTTTATTGTGATCTACTGTGTTTTATTGCCCATTTGTCATGATATTATTGAATCCTAAGAAATGAGTGATGAGGGGAAGTGGAAAACGGTGAGTCCAGGGTTGGGTAGGGTTACTTTAATTGGATTACTTTCAATTACTTTTGGATTACTCCAATACCAAATATGCTAATAAAAGACAAAAGAAACTAAATAGGAATTAAATGACTCCATTTTGTGCAGGCTTGGGGAGTAACGGAATACATGGAAGGGCAAAAAGCTGTTTGGATTTATTTTCATTTTGTTTCTGTGGCATTTGATGTTCGTTTTGCCGGAGATCGAAGCCAGGAGAGAAAGCTTACCGCGTGTTGTGAGTCATCATTTTATTCATATTGAGTTTCTCATTATCTCATCTCATTAGCTGCACCGCTTATCCTCAGTAGGGTCGCGGGGGTGCTGGAGCCCATCCCAGCAATCATCGGGCAGTGGGCAGGGGACACCCTGAACTGGTTGCCAGCCAATCGCAGGGCACACGGGGACAGACAACTCTCTCGCTCATTCGCACCTAGGGACAATTTGGACCGGCCAATTCACCTGAAATGCATGTTTCTTTTGTTAGCATATTTGCTATTGGAGTCATCCAAAAGTCATTGAAAGTCATCCAGTTCAAGTAACCCTACCCAACCCCGGTCTTGGGCAAGCACAGCCTGGTGTCGCCCATCCCTTTCCTGCGCCTTTTTTTCGAAAGGTTCTCGGCTTCCTACCTATTTAAAGGGCGACGGACGGGATGATGGAAAAGTGTGACTAATAAGGCCACGAGTCCCCCAGAGGTTCCATCTGATGTTCTAATCACGGTGAAGAACCTCTTCGGCCATTTTGCCGGTTCGTCGGAACTCGGCACGTTTCCGCGCCGACCGACTTGTGCGCGGATTCTCAAAATGGCCGCTCGAGAGCCAGCGGGCCACGGATTGCGTATCGGTGTCACTCTGATTAAGTCCGACACGGCGGCTTTTGGCGCATGCGGTCAGGTTAATGAAACTCAGCGAGGAAGCACTTTTCCCGGTTTCCCCGCCGCTTCCTTCTCCGCCTTCGAGCCGCGGGTGTCGGAACGCGGTCGGACGATTCCCTCTTTTTGGGGTTCGAACGATTGCCGGGGACAGGAAACGGTTAGCTTGTTTTCCGAAAAATGCCAGTCTCTTGGTGATTGACAGATTGGTATTGGGGACAAATGTGGTGGTCACAGCCAGGATCACCCTGAAGCAGTGTTCCCTCTAAGCTGCGTGTGTGCACAATTGCGCACTGCCCGGAGCTTTTCCGCGCACAAGAAAATCTAGCCGGCTCACAAAAATCAGGGCTCCAAATTGCTAATTAAGATGCGAATTGAGTCAAAGTTACAGTGCATGAAGGTCAAAATACACGGCTTCCCCCGACGTTGTGTCCTAAATGCGGTATTTTGAAGTCGAGTCGAAGTAGAACGAAGTTGAGTAAAGTTAGTAGTTTGTCGAGAACCGGCTCCTTCGGCTCGGGTCACTAAAAGGAACCGGCTCTTCGGGTCGTTTTTGCTTCTTTAATCCCAACATGACCAAATATGATGTAAAATGATGCGCAAAAAGACTTAAAGGAAAGGGGGAATAGAACAAAAAAGAAAAAAATACCAACATGAAAAAGGAGTGAAAAGCTGAGCAAAAAAAAGAAACAAAAGGAAGAGAAAAAAAAGAGGGAAAAATTCAGAAAAAAAGCCAGAAAAAAAGAAATGTAGGAAAAAAGTAAATAGTGAACAAAAAGAAAAAAGTAACACATTGGAAAAAAATAAACACCCTGAGATATTTTTAAAAGGATTTTTTTTAAAAAGTAGAAAAAAAACACGGAAAAAAGAAGAAAAAGTTTGTGTTGCATTCAAATAATTTCCAATTATACCAAGTCAATCTTGTTGCCAACATTGTACTTCCAGTAAAAAAATGTGATTAAATACAGTTCTGTATCGTGCCACCAACTAAATAAGCCCCCAAAAATGTTAATATTATGCGACAAAATATATCAGGAAAATAAAAGGACAGGATATCTTGTGAAAGAATTGTAAGAACAAACGCCGTTTGTAGGCCATCGTACTTGAGTCAATTCATTCAAAAGAGAAAAATCATTTTGCATTGCCGGAAACTCAGCAAAATGTAACGTGATGTCAAGTTTTCGATAACGATTTAGTTGCCACACTTGGGATTGCCGTTGCTCACTGTCGTTTCAAGCGTCGCTCGCCCACTTTGTGCGAACGCTCAGACCCCTAAGGAAAATGACAGGGAACCTTGCCCTGAAGCTATCAGAGTGACCTCGTGTGGAAAAAGGGTTCAACTCGCCTTGAGATGACGTCACTACCGACTGAGAGTACACCTCTGGAACAAAATAACAACGACGGATCTACGAGTAGAAACAGAAATGCCGTCGAACGAATGGTCTTTATTGTTATGAGCAATGTTCCCTGTCATTTTCCCGGGGTCTGAGCGTTCAAACAAAGTCGGTGAGCAACGCTTGAAACAACAGTGAGCAACGGCAATCCCAAGTGTGGCAACTAAGTCATTATCAAACATGTCCAAAACTTGACATCAAGTTACATTTTGCTGAGTTTCCGACAATGCAAAATTCTGTTTCACTTTTGAATGAATTGACTCATGTACGATTGCAAAGGTTGTACGGCCCACAATCGTCATTTGTTTTTACAATTCTTTCACAAGATTTCCATTTCTTTTCATTTCCTGATATATTTTGTCGCATAACATTCACATTTTGGGGGGCTTATTGAGTCGGTTGCACGATACACAACTGTATTTAATCACATTTTTTAGTGAAAGTTCAATGTTGGCAACAAGATTCACTTGATATCATTGGAAATTATTTGAATGCAACACAAACTTTTTCTTCTTTTTCCCTCTTTTTTTAAATTCCTTTAAAAAAATCTCATTGTGTTTATTTTTTCCAAGCTGTTACTTTTTTCTTTTTGTTCTCTATTTACTTTTTTTACTTTGTTTCTTTCTTTTCTTTTTTTCTGGGTGAATTTTTCCTTCTTTTTTCTCTTCCTTTCGTTGATTTTTTCTCAGCTTTTCACGACTTTTTCATTTTGGTATTTTTTTCTTTTTTGTTCTATTCCCCCCTTCCTTTAAGTCATTTTGCACACAATTTTACATAATATTTGGTCGTGTAGGGGTTAAAGAAGCAAAAACAACCCGAAGAGCCGTTCAGGACCAGAAGGAGCCTTTTCCTTTTAGTGAGCCGCGCCGAAGAAGCCGGTTCTCGACAAACTCTTCTGACTTGACTCAACTTCGTTCTCCTTCGACTCGACTTCAAAATACCGCATTTAGAACACAGCGTCGGGGGAACCCGCGTATTTTGACCTTCATGCGCTGTAACTTTGACTTCATTGGCTTCTTAATTAGCAATTTTGAGCCCTGATTTTTGTGCGCTGGCTAGATTTTCTTGTGCGCGGAAAAGCTCTGGGTAGTGCACACACGCAGCTTAGAGGGAACATTGCTTATGAGTACTCATTCTAAAATACTACATTGACATTGGAAAGTGTAAAGAAGCGATTTAGAGAGCGACCGGCTATCTACATGCTAGCATCGGGTAACCGCAACTGCGAGGTCTCCACGATGGCAAAACTACAAGAGTCACGAATGTCGCATGAGTCGTTGCTCCAGCTCGTCTGTTTTATGGGTAATGGATCTGGTGTTGTTGAGATACAAGCTCAGCAGGAGGGGGCGTGTGACAGCTGTTACGTAGCCTAGCCGCTGTGGGCGGGACCCGCAGCCCCGATATTGTTTTCTCTGCCGACGCCGCGTCAGTCTCTTCCCGGACCCCATAACAACTCTTCTGACTTTCCTCAAAATTTGATTTCAATTGTTTTGGGAATTAACTATCGAAATGTACCGTTTACCAAATTGTCGGAATGAGTTATCTGACTCCATTAACCAAACACAACCTACGTTCACCCAACAATTTATGCGCGTTCGTTTCTTGAGGGAAAAATGACGTGGAAAGCCGACATTTCCACACGGGGGCGGATTTATTTTCCCTGACAGAAGAACTAAGTGTATTTCATCGGAGACGGCTGAAGAAGTGACGTTGAAGTCTGTGTGAAGCCTTCTTATGAAATCCTATAGCTTTTTCTTATTGGCCCACGTCTCCCCGCGTCTCGGCTCCTCCCATGGGCGTGCCAAGGAATTGTTTGCGGCCATCGTTCTCACAACACAGCACCTTGATGTCTGGCTTCCCAAAACAAATTCGCCTCCACAAGTCCTGTTATCAAAATTTCTTAGACAAAATATTCTGCATTTCGAACAGCCTGCCCTGTCATTGAACTAAAGCCCAGTCAGTGAATATCTTTACTGCATTAAACTAAGTCAATCGTATAAAATCCTTTATAGTCAAATGTATAAATTCCTTTAATACCAAATATCTTGAAAAGCATTTCCTGCCAAAATGCGCCTGTTGGCATCTCTTGGTAACAGCTTGCCACTATGCAAAAGCAAAAAAACTCAGGTTATTTTGAGTTTTTCCTTGTCCTCTAGTAGGTTTCAGATAAGGGGATGGTAAAATTGCACGTTCCGAGCAATCTACTCCCCGCGACCAACGATCTCCGGATCGAGTGTGCGCTCCTTTCTCTTCTCCCCAATAAACTGTGAGTAACGTTACGCGAGTGGGTTCGGCTTCCTGTTTTCTGTTCTGGTCCTGACACCGATTTTCTTACAAAAGACGGGCTTCACTTGTCACGCTTGCCTCTTCCTCGGACTGCGCTCGTTGGATCCAGAAAAATCACCCCTTCTCCTCCCCAGTCCTCCCAAATAGAAATGAAATTTGGGGTTCGCTTCGGGCTCGGTGTTGCAAATCAGGTAATTGGTTGGGGTCAGGCAGGGTCAGGCTTTAATACCTGCGTCCTGGATCAGGTCGGGGTCGTTTTTTTTTTTTTGATCTTACATCGAGTTCTTCTATCCCTTTTCTGTGTTATTGTGACGATGGTTTAGGTGCTATTCTTCTTTTAGTCCTCTTTCTTTGCTGACGCAGAAGTAGGCCAAGAAGAAGAATAAGAGACACAATCGGAGGGGCATCCTTTCCTTTTCGGGGCGGGGGGCTTCTAATCTTTGCCTATCCACTCACACCCTGGATTTATAGGTTTCCTGCAATCTCCAAACCATTTTGAGAGTGCGAGAGTAGGAAGTGGGACTGGCAAGAGGTACTAGGAATGGGTGGGGGTCATGGGGGGGTTGCAGTTTGTTTGTGCTGTCCTTTAGAAAAAGAGCTTACGGGTTGAGCAGAAGAAACGCGGGGAGCTAATGTGAAGATTTAGGACTTTCTCCGAAGCTCGGCCCCGTCTAAGCTCTGTTTGCCGGAGCCCCGGATTAATATTCCCCCCGTATGCCGCCGGCCTCCGCCCGGCACCCCCTGCCCGTCCGCACCTTACCCCCCGCCCTCCTCCCGCTTCTCCCGGCCCGCCTCGTCTCCTTTCCCTAATCCGAGTCCGCTCGCCTCTCATCTGGCTCTTTATCTGCTCTAAGTAAGCACCTTTTCTGGCGGCTGCTTTCCATAAACGGGGGGAAGTGGGCAGGGGGGGGAAATATGTTTATGCCCCGCCCGGGACCTCCTCCCCAAAATTCCTGGCTGACCTCTTTGAGGTGTTTTTATCGGAGTCGATGCAGGAGTTACGGATTGGTTGGCCGAGGGGAGGGAGGCTTGTTTTAATGCACCCTATTGGTTTAGATACCATGCGAGGGGCAGGATTTAGATCAGGGGTGTCAAACTCATTTGAAGTCGAGGGCCACACCATAGAACAAACGTTCTGTCGGGGGCCGGACCAGTAGATTCAAGAGAAAGAAAAAGAGAGATAAAGAAATAAGAGAAAGAGGGAGGGAAAGGGAGAGAAAAGTTGTGAGAGAGGGGGAAAAGAAAGGGAGAGGAAGAAAGAAATCAAAGAGAAATAGAAAGACAGAAGGAGAGAAAAGAGAAAATAAAGTGCGAAGGGTAGGAAGAGAGAAAATAGAGAAAAGGAAAAAAGGAAGTTAGAGCAAAAGAAGTTAAAGACACAGAGAGAGAGAAAGAGACAAAGAGCAACAAAGGAAGAGAAAAAAAGAGACACAGAGTGAAAGAGACAGAGTGGAGAACAATAACCTGTGCAGTCCCTTTGAGACTCTTTGTGATTAAGGGCGTCACAAATAAAAATGACTTGAGAAAAGGGGTGGAAAAGAAAGAAAGAAAGAAAAGAAATACAAGTACAGTGTCTTTGTTGGAGGCACCTGGCTTTGGCAACATCAAGTAGACATATTTCAACCTGCAGCTTGTTTTTCTCTTGCGCTTCTTGATCCCTTAGCAGGCCTGATCTGGCCCGCGGGCCGCCTGTTTGACACCTGTGATTTAGATGGATAGCTAGATACTTTCTTCATCCCCATCGGGAAATTCACACTTCCAGCAATATCCTTTTGTTGTTCATTAACAGATGAACAGGATGGCCTCGGGGTGCTGTGTTGTAGTTTAGCCACAGCGGAGTGGATGAGGTCACACGCTAGACCAAAAGTTCGACCTCCCTGCAGCAGATGGGAATCTTTGTGCCCAGGGTGACACCGCCTCGTGTTCACCTAGATAGCGAGTCTGCCTCCTTTCTGCTTCCCGCAGGCTTTAGTGTCTCTGTCTGTCCTTAACAGCGCTGAAGCCGGGTAGCTCCACGTTAGCATCCGGGACGCTAGACGTTTCCGTAAAACACAGCAAACTGAACTCCCTGTACGCTTCGATGTTTTTCACCAGCACAGCCAGGGAGGGAAAAGGGAAAAGAGGGAGGGAAAAGCAGAGAAGGCAGGACAAAGAAAGAAAAAGAGAGAGGGAGAGAGGGTGAGAAACAAAAGATAAAAAGTCGTGAGAGAGGGGGAAAAGAAAGGGAGAGGAAGAAAGAAATCCAAAGAGAAATACAAAGACAGAAGGAGAGAGAACAGAAAAGAAATTGTTCGAAGGAGTTATCTGACTCCATTAACTAAACACAACCTACATTCACCCAACAATTTATGCGCGCTCATTTCTTGTTGGAAAAGATGAACAAGAAAGTCGACATTTTCACACGGGGGCAGATTTAATTTCTTAAAGTATTTAACTAAGTGAACTCCATCAAATATGGCCGAATTAGCGTCGTTGGAGGTCCTTTAGCTCTCTCCTTATTGGCCCACGTCTCTCCGCAAGATGGTGTGCCGGCTCCTCCCATGGGCGTGCCAAGGAAGCCCAACGTGGGCTCCACCACCTCGCCGCCATGTCTGGAATATTCAAAACAACACTGAGCGTTTCTACTTCATCAGGGCCTTGTTCTCGAAACATTGCCTGCCGTCCTCCGTCAGAGTCCTGTTATCAAAATTCCCTAGTCAAAAGATTCTGCATTTGGAACAGCGTGACCTGTCATCTCAGGAGGTAGAGCGCTCGTCTTGGGATCAAGGGACCGCAGGTTCGAATCCCGGCTCCTCCATGTCACATGTCGAAGTGTCCTTGGGCAAGACACTGAATCCCTAATGCCCCCAATAAGCAGGTCGACGCCTTGCATGCCTGCACGGCTGCTATCAGTGTGTGAGAGTGTGTTTGTGTGAATGGGTGAGTGTGAAGCATATTGTAAAGCACTTTGGGAAGTCTTCAGTGACTTGAAAAACGCTATAGAAATGCACACCATTTACCATTCAGCATCTTGATTATCCTCAAAACGTTTGGAGGCAGACTCTCAATTGGTGTGTGAGTGTGTGTGTGTGAATGGGTAAGTGTGAAGCACATTGTAAAGCGCTTTGGGAGCTCTTCATTGACTTGAAAAACGCTATAGAAATCCAGACCATCTACCATTTAACTACAGCCCAGTCAGTGAATATCTTGCATTAAAATCAATACATGTAACTTGTATTCAATCGTATAAAATCCTTTATAGTCAAATGTATAAAATCCTTCACCGGACGAGTAGTATTATCCATCTGCACTTTATTGTCGTCAACGTTTGCGCACGGGAGATTGGGAAAGGAAATTTCGATTGCTTGTATCTTGAGCACATCTGAAAAAAATGACAAATAAATGGACTTTGATCAGTCAGAACAGGAAGTAAATCTGATAAGAAGCGTGTCTGTCGCACGAGCTGGCAGCAAATTTTCTGACGGCTCGGAACGCCGCGGCTTATCTAAAACCGGAATCCTCCTTTTCTTATGTAGAAGACGAGAGGAGAGAATCTGCCGCCGATGCCTTCAAATCCTCCGAAATCAGGCCTTCCCTATCGACTCGCCACGATTTCAGGTGAGACGGGCGGGGACAAAAAATGACCGAAACGCAGAATCTCCGAAAATCCCTTTTGACCCAGTTCTGTTCTGTACTCTGACCGTGAGGTGGTACCATGAATGGTTTTTTTAAGACGCCGGCAGAAAGGATTTTTTTTTTCCCGCTCATCCATTTGTTTGTTATCTCAATCCAGGATTTGGAGAGATACAAAGCTGATGAAACAACAAAAGCATATGGGAAGATAAAGAACACTTAGGTAATGGGTTTAGCCCGCCTGTTTAGCATGCCAAATTGCACCCCCCCCCCTCTCTCGGATCAAAACGCATTTGTTATTCTTCGCTGGGTCTTCATCCCGACGCCAGAGAAAAAAACACGCGCACAAAAGAATTTCAGGGTTTGAGTTTGAGCCGAGTTTCTGCAACTCTTATGAACCAGCTGTGACCTTAAGTAAGAATCAAGTACAGTGGTACCTCTACTTACCAATTTTATTGGTTCTGGGAGTGGCTTTGTAACCTGAAACATTTGTAAGGAGAGACGCCTTTTCAATGTAAACGCGCTCATTCGTTCCAAGCCCCGCAAAAGTATATATTTTTCAATAAATCCTTTAAAAGTATCAGAACACAAAACAAATATATAAGTTAAATTACCAATCAATAAACATAAAACGAGAGACGCTTCATCTGAAACAAAGAATGAAGGAAATAGTAAATATAAATTCTCTCATGTCGTAACTTGCCTCTTTGTTTACTGGTCCTCAGCATTGTTTTGTTCTGTGGCGTTACTTGAAAAACTGATCCAATGACGTGTGCTTTGCTGGCTTTTGACACTCTGGGGGAAATGCGCAAGGCAGATGAACGATAGCCTGGGTGATACCTTTCCACAAATTCCAAAAGTTTGTGGAATTTTGCCAATTAGGCTGATGAAATGAAGGTTGCATCCTCCTTCTTGTCCTGTCTGAACTCCTCTTGCAGGACGGTGTGCGTTTTCATCCCTTTTCATTATCTCTCGCTTTGTTTCGACGGCCAGAAAAAGTCTCTTCCTCCTCTTTTCTCCTCGTCCACTTTTCTTGGGGTTTGTTATGAAGGTTAGCTCGTCGTAGCGGTACCGTACAGTAGACTGTTTACAGAGCGGGAAAGGGACACCAAGAGCATGCTGGGAAGATGACGAATATGCTTAAACACATACGCAGTTAGCAGGTAGAGTTGCGAGTCCAGGAAAAAAATAAGATGATGAAAGCGTAAGAAAGGTTTGCATCTCGCGGTCCAATTCCCTCGGGTGGCGCGGCTCATCAACGCTGCGGAGTGACGGGCCTCATTTATTATCGGCGTTCCCGTCTCCTTCTCGGGGTCGGCGGTGCTGTGGCGCACGTCCGGCCTGCTGATGTCGTGCAAGCGCTCAAACCAATAGGGCGACCCCGGCGGACAACATGATTGGAAAGTGTCACAGTCTGCTCATAAAGGCCCGCTACCCGCGCTAGGGCCCTCACTGCAATAGATAGATAGATAGATGGATACTTTATTCATCCCCGTAGGGAAATTCACACTTCCAGCAGTATCCTTGTGTTGTTTATGAACAGGATGGCCTCGGGGTACTGTGTTGTCGTTTAGCCACAGCGGAGTGGATGAGGTCACACGCTAGGCCAAAAGTTTGACATCCCTGTGGTAGATGCAAATCTTTGTGCCCAGGGTGACACCGCCTCGTGTCCGCGTAGATAGCGAGTCCGCCTCCTCTCCGCTTCCCGCAGGCTTTTGTGTCTCTGTCTGTCTTAACAGCGCTGAAGCCGGGTAGCTCCACGTTAGCGTCCGGGATGCTAGACGTGAGCCAGGTTTCCGTAAAACACGGCAAACTGCACTCCCTGTACGCTTTGATGTTTTCCACCAGCACAGCCAGTTCGTCCGTCTTATTTGGTACCATGAGTACAGACGGTACCAAAGGCTTGTAACGCCGCTAGCCGCTTAGCCTTAGCTCCGGCTCTGCATCCACGATAGAGCCCCATCATGATCAGGGCAAGGAGTTGATTCCTCGAATAAAGGCATTTTTGTGTGTTAAAACCCATAACCATAGAATAGAAAGTCATCCAAAGTGTCGTTGTCAAACGGGACGAAAAACACCGAAGATAAGAAGCAGACACTTCAAACAATAAAGCACAAAAAGAGCGAAATAACACGGAGCTGCCGGAAAGGCTGCCGCTCGCCCTTAAACTGTTGAGCAGTGAAGATAGAATCTCTTCTGAATGATCCAATTGTTTGCAAATTGTTCTCCAATTTTGATCTCCACTGCGTCTATGTATATATAATGGCATTCGGCAAAAAGCAGTACACAGACAGAGATGGAAACCGAGAGACGGCGGCGTCAAAGCTTTTCTCCGGGCGCTCGCCGGAGCGAGACGCGTGTCGCCCGCAGACCCCGACCCATTCCCTCTGATTAAGTCCTCCCAAATATTCCATTTGTCAGTGTCGAGCCGGCCAGTCAGCCGTGCCCGTCGACCGGGTCCTTTTCCCAATTGACATCGCGCACCGACGAGGACGACGTCATCATCTTCAGCGGCGCGTCCTTAATGTCCCCTCGCCTCGACGTTTTTGTTGTTCTGCTCGACGCCGCACTGCCGATACCTACTGTGAGGAATCGATCGTGGCAAACGTGAAAATGTTTATGCTTGGAATTGATGCCTTGTCATTGTTGGGAATATTATCTGACTCCATGAACCAAACACAACTTACATTCACCCAACAATTTATGCGCACTCGTTTCTTGAGGGAAAAGATGAACAGGAAAGCCGACATTTCACACAGGGGCAGATTTTTTTTCCCCTAAAAATTTAACTAAGTGTACTCCATCGAAAACGGCCGAATTAGTGTCGTTGGAGTCTCAGGGAAGCCCTCTTCTGAAGTCCTTTAGCTCTCTCCTTTTCACCATCTTCTCCCTGCATAATGGCGTGCTGACTCCTCCCATGGGCGTGCCAAGGAAGCCCCCCTGGGCGTGGCGATGTCTGGAACACTCAAAACAACGCCCAGCGTTTGTCAAAACAACGCCTGCCGTCCTTCGTCAGAGTCCTGTTATCAACAGAACCAGACAAAATATTTTGCATTTGGAATGGCCTGACCCGTCTACATTGCATTATGAGTCAATCGTATAAAATCCTTTAGTGTCAAATGTATAAAATCCTCTAATATCCATAATTATAATATGCAGGGTTGGCAGATTGAGGAAGCATAAGAGTGAAAACTAAGCTAAGCTAAAACTTTTAAGTTGACATTCTTTTAGGGATCTGGCCCCCCTGAGAACAGAAAGTCTAGATCCGGCCCCGGAGCCAAATTCTAATTGACATCCATGCAGTAGAGTTGATATCATTTTGTGCCAGAAACAGTGATCTGCATAGTGCATTCTAATAGGTGAAACAGTCTCTTCTTCTTCGTCTGTGCGTCAATAACGTTGCTAAAGACAGAAAAAGAAAACAGCCCTTGAAGAAAATGCTCTTACGTTGATATACATGTTACCCCGAGGTTATTGACTTACACTATACATGGATGGATGGATCTCATTGACACACTTTTGCTACTCATGGTACCAGAAACAGTGATTTGCATAGTGCATTCTGATAGGTGAAACAATCTTCATCTGTGCAGCAATAAGACAGAAAAAGAAAGTCTTTTTTCTTCCCTCGTTCTTTCTCACCCACTCTCTCTTTTTCTCTCATTTTTTTCCATTTTTCTCTCTCACTCTTGGTTGTTTTTCTCTTTGCTCTTTCTTTATTTCATCTTTGTCTTACTTTCACTCATTTTCTCTCTCTCTTTGTCTCTTTCTCTCTGTCTCTCTCTTTTTCTCTTATTCTTTTTTTTTCTTTTTTCTTTCTCCTTTTCCTTGTCTTCTCTTCCTATTTCTTATCTCTCTCTATATATTGTGCTCTTTCTATTTTTCTCTCTTCCTTTTTCTCTTATTCATTTTTCTCTTTCTCTCTCTTACTTTCTTTTCCATCTTTTTCTTTCTCTTTCTCTATCATTTATCCCCTTCTCTCCCTGTTCTGTATCTCTCTCTATATATCTTGACCTCTCTCTATTTTTCTTCCCTACTCCCATTCCTTTTCTCTTTTTCTCTCTCTTTCTTATTTTCTTTTCTCTTTTACCTTTGCTTTATTTCTCTCTTTTTCTCTTTCTTTCTCTTTCTCCTTCCCTTTTATTTTCCCCTTCTCTCCCTATTGTGTATCTCTCTCTCTTTATCGTGCTCTCTCTCAATTTTTCCCTCTCTTTCTCTATTTTTCTCTTTCCCTCCATCTCTTTGTTCTCTCTTTCCTTCTCTCTTTTTGTCCACTTCTCTTTCTTTTTCTCTTTAACCATTGCTTTATTTCTCTTTTTTATCTTTTTTTCTCATTCTCCCTCTTTTATTTTCCCCTTCTCTCCCTATTGTGCATCTCTTTCTCTCTCTCTTTTATTGTGTTCTCTCTCTATTTTTCTCCCTCTTTCTCCACTTTTCTCTTTTTCTCCATCTCTTTGTTCTCTCTTTCCTTCTCTCTTTTTGTCCTCTTCTCTTTCTTTCTCTCTTTCTCTTTAATTTAGTAGTCCGACCCCCGTGAGATGTTTTTTCTCGTATGTACGTCTCAGCACTTAAAAAAAAAAAAAAAAGTCTTTTGTTTCAACTCCATCAAGACGTCAAATGCAGGTGGCGCCGCCGGGTACTGATTAGCGAGTCCGGGGGCCCGGTTATGAATCACCAGGCGGGGGCCACTGGCTCCTCTTGACACGAGTACCGAACGGGATCGGGGACCAGGGGTGGGGGAGGGGGCGCAAGGGGGGCCGGCCCCGGGACCCGATCGATAGTCCGGGGGTAAATGGCTCTCCGGGGCCCGGCTTCCGACTTTTGGCGCTTGTTGAATGTTTTCGTGTACATGTGACAAAGTGAGCGCCCCTGGGCTGGCTTTGGTGGGCTTGAACCTCACATTTGTTAAGAAAACAAAACAGGAACAAAGTAATAAACAGAACTGTTTCAACCAGAAACAAAAACCAAACTAGGATGAAACTAGAAAACAGAAATAGTGATATTAATGACCTAGTGGGTTGTCCAAGCTGTCCTTATAACAGGGGTAATTACAGAGAGGGAGAAAGAGAAAGAGAGAGAGAGAGAGAAATAAAGGTAAAAAGAGAGAGAGCGAGAAATAAAGGTAAAAAGAGAGGGAGCAAGAAATAAAGGTAGAGAGAGAGAGAGAGACAGAGAGAGAAAAGGTAGAGAGAGAAATAAAGGTAGAGAGAAAAATAAAGGTAGAGAGAGAGAGGAATAAAGGTAGAGAGAGAAATAAAGGTACAAAGAGAGAGGAATAAAAGTAGAAAGAGAGAGAGAGAGAGAGAGAGAGAGAGAGAGAGGGGGGAATAAAGGTAGAGAGAGAAATAAAGGTAGACAGAGAAAAAAAGGTAGAAAGAGTGCGATAAAGAGAGAGAGAAATAAAAGTAGAGAGAGAGAGAAATAAAGGTAGAGAGAGAGAGAGAAATAAAGGTACAGAGAGAGAGAAATAAAAGGAGAGAGAGAGAGCGTGCGAGAGAGAGAAATAAAGGTAGAAAGAGAAATAAAGGGGGAGAGAGAGAGAGAGGAATGTATGTTTAAGGCTTGTATGATAAAGCATAGTACTGAAAAACAAAGGTACACATTAGGCGTTGACATTCTGTGTCTTTGAAGCCCTTTGAAACTTCTTGTGATTAAGGGCGTGACCATTAAACATGACTATAAAGTGAAGTTTAATTTACTTTTGGAAGACGGGCTTCAAGAGGTCCTCCCGCGTGGTAGAGATTGGTCCAACCATTTTCTCAACCGCATCAAGCTTCCTTATTCCACTTTTTACACCAACCATATTGAACGGATTCACGAGATATCAAACAATAAAAAATTCAAAGTGCTTAGCGCGCTGGAGATACAGTATAGTTGTTTATACACGAACTAGGAGGAGGAAGCGGATTTCTTCTTCATGGTGGATGCTGGGTGAGCTCTCACAGCGCCACACGCCCGGTAGAGGTGTAAAGGAGTACTACAAGTACAGTTCTGTACTCGGAAAAAGGTGCACAATATACAAAATCTAACTTACGGCAAAGTCCGGATATTTTTTCGATATCTTGAAAAAAATGTTTGTATGTACCGTTGTTTGTAACTCGAATTTTAGTGGTGGGGGAACGTCTGTAGTCTGTGGTCTGTGCAGTTCTTTGAGACTCCTTGGGATTAAGGGCCAAACAAGTAAGCAGGACTTAACCTCCATTTGAAAGCGAAGTGATTGAACTAGAAGGTATTTTTAAATCCTCATGTTGAGGTTTTGAGTATTTCCTTGCCCTCATGTAGGTTTTAGATCAGGGGATGCTGTCATAATAGTCTGTGTTTTGCAATCGTCTATGGTCTGTGCAGCCCTTTGAGACCACTTGTAATTAAGGGTGTCATAAATAGACATGACTTGAATTGAGGTTGAGTTTTTCCTTGCCCTCATGTAGGTTTTAGATCAGGGTTGGTGTCGTAATAGTCTGTGGTCTGTGTAGCCCTTTGAGACTCCTTGTGATTAAGGGCCAAACAAGTAAACAGGACATGACTTGACCTCCATTTGAAAGCGAAAGGATTGAAATAGAAGGTCTTTTTAAATCTTCATGCTGAAGTTTTAAATGTTTCCCTTCCCTCATGTAGGTTTTAGATCAGGGTTTGGTGTCGTAATAGTCTGTGGTCTGTGCAGCCCTTTGAGACTCCTTGTGATTAAGGGTGTCACAAATAGACATGACTTGACTTGAGGTTGAGTGTTTCCCTTCCCTCATGTTGGTTTTAGATCACCGGATGGTGTCATAATAGTCTGTAATAGTCTGTGGTCTGTGTAGCCCTTTGAGACCCCCCTGTGATTAAGGGCCAAACAAGTGAACAGGACTTGACTTGACATGTTTTTGAGTTTTTCCTTGCCCTCATGTAGGTTTTAGATCAGGGGATGGTGTCATAATAGTCTGTAGTTTGCCATATAGTCTTTGGTCTGTGCAGCCCTTTGAGACTCTTTGAGATTAAGGGCCAAACAAATAAACATGACTTGACTTGACTTGAGGGTTTTAGGTTTTCCCTTGCCCTCATGTAGGTTTTAGATCAGGGGATGCTGTCATAATAGTCTGTGGTTTGCAATAGTCTGTGGTCTGTGCAGCCCTTTGAGACTCTTTGTAATTAAGGGACAAACTAATAAACAGGACTTGACTTGACGTGTTTTTGAGTTTTTTCTTGCCCTCATGTAGGTTTTAGATCGGGGGATGGTGTCATAATAGTCTGTAGTTTGCCAAATAGTCTTTGGTCTGTGCAGCCCTTTGAGACTCTTTGAGATTAAGGGCCAAACAAATAAACATGACTTGACTTGACTTGAGGGTATTAGGTTTTCCCTTGCCCTTATGTAGGTTTTAGATCAGGGGATGCTGTCATAATAGTCTGTGGTTTGCAATAGTCTGTGGTCTGTGCAGCCCTTTGAGACTCTTTGTGATTAAGGGACAAACTAATAAACAGGACTTGACTTTAGGTTTCATGAGATTTCCCTTGCCCTCATGTAGGTTTTAGATCAGGGGATGGTGTCATAATAGTCTGTGGTTTGTGTAGCTCTTTGAGACTCCTTGTGATGAAGGGCCAAACAAGTAAACGGGACTCGACCTCCGTTTGAAAGCGAAAGGAGCGATCAGGGCACGACGGCATGCCGCTTGGGGGAACGAGCGGGAACGGGGCGAGCGACGACACCCGAGATCAAACGACGACGCAAAAAAAAAAAATGAAGCGCATCAGGCGAGCCGAGTGATGCTGATCCGTCGGTGGCAGGCCTCATCTTCTTTTCTCTTTGATTTCCCCTCCTTGTTTTTTCTTTTAACCCCCCTCTCTGCGTTTTTCTTTTTTAATCCGGTCACACCTGTAATCGTAGCGCGACGCCGCAAACTAGCGAGAATCAATTAGCGGCGGCCTCATCCGGCAGCCGAGACGATTCTTCCGGGCTTGAGCCGCAAACTCCTTCTATCAGGAGTCATTCTGGCTTCCTAAGACCCCGACTCCTCTCTCCTGAGCCCGGATAGCTTTGACTCTAAGCTTCTAAAACCTTGACAACCCAAAGCGCCTTTCTCTCTCTCTCTGTCGCCATTTTCTTTTTTTTCTTTCGCTTTCCACTTTGGGTGCCGCCGTCGCTTGCTAAATAAGTCCTTGTTTATGCCGTTTTGCGTTTGGGTACAAAAGTCTTAGATTTGTTTGCAGTTCAACCAAACTTGGTTAGGATTCTTTTATTGTTATTATTTGAAGAATTGGAATTGTCTTTCTGTCAAGTCAAGTCTTGTTTATTTGTGACAACCTTAATCACAAGGAGTCTCAAAGGGCTGCGCAGACCACAGACTATTACAGACTATTATGACAGCATCCCCTGATCTGCAACCTACATGAGGACAAGGAAACACTCAAAACCTCAGCATGAGGATTTAAAAAGACCCTCTATTTCAATCATTTTGCTTTCAAATGGATGTCAAGTCCTGTTCACTTGTTTGGCCCTTAATCCCAAGGAGTCTCAAAAGGTTGCACAGACTATTACGACACCATCCCCTGATTTAAAACCTACACGAGGACAAGGAAACACTCAAAACCTCAGCATTAAGATTTAAAAAATACTTATCTATCTATCTAGACATCTATCTAGACACCTATCCAGACAACTATCTATCTATCTAGACATTTATCTAGACATCTATCCAGACAACTATCTAGACATCTATCTATCTATCTAGACATCTAGACATCTATCTAGACATCTATCCAGACAACTATCTATCTAGACATTTATCTAGACATCTATCCAGACAACTATCTAGACATCTATCTATCTATCTAGACATCTAGACATTTATCTATCTATCTAGACATCTATCTAGACATTTATCTAGACATCTATCTAGACATTTATCCATCTATTTAGACATCTATCTATCTATCCACACAACTATCTATCTATCTATCTAGACATTTATCTATCTATCTAGACATTTATCTGTCTATCTAGACATCTATCTAGACATCTATCCAGACAACTATCTATCTATCTAGACAACTATCTATCTATCTAGACATCTATCTATCTATCTAGACATCTAGACATGTATCTATCTATCTAGACATCTATCTAGACATCTATCTAGACATTTATCTAGACATCTATCTAGACATCTATACATCTATCTAGACATCTATTTAGACATCTATCTAGACATTTATCTATCTGTCTAGACATCTAGACATTTATCTATCCATCTAGACATCTATCTAGACATTTATCTATCTATCTAGACATTTATACATCTATCTAGACATCTATCTAGACATCTATCCACACAACTATCCAGACAACGATCTATCTATCTAGACATTTATCTATCTATCTAGTCATTTATCTATCTATCTAGACATATATCTAGACATCTATCCAGACAACTATCTATCTATCTATCTAGACATTTATCTATCTATCTAGACATTTATCTGTCTATCTAGACATCTATCTAGACATCTATCCAGACAACTATCTATCTATCTAGACAACTATCTATCTATCTAGACATCTATCTATCTATCTAGACATCTAGACATGTATCTATCTATCTAGACATCTATCTAGACATTTATCTAGACATCTATCTAGACATCTAGACATTTATCTAGACATCTATTTAGACATCTATCTAGACATTTATCTATCTCTCTAGACATCTAGACATTTATCTATCTCTCTAGACATCTAGACATTTATCTATCTATCTAGACATCTATCTAGACATTTATCCATCTATCTAGACATTTATCTATCTATCTAGACATTTATCTATCTAGACATCTATCCACACAACTATCCAGACAACTATCTATCTATCTAGACATCTAGACATTTATCTATCTATCTAGACATCTAGACATTTAACTATCTATCTAGACATCTAGATATCTAGACATTTATCTATCTAGACATCTATCTACCTAGATATCTAGACATTTATCTATCTATCTAGACATTTATCTATCTATCTAGATATCTATCTAGACATCTATCTTGACATTTATCTAGACATCTAGACATCTATCCAGACAACTATCTATCTATCTATCTAGACATTTATCTATCTATCTAGACATCTATCTAGACATTTATCTAGACATCTATCTAGACATTTATCTATCTATCTAGACATCTAGACATTTATCTATCTAGACATCTATCTAGACATTTTTCTATCTATCTAGACATCTATCTAGACATTTATCTAGACATTTAGACATCTATTTAGACATCTATCTAGACATTTATCTATCTCTCTAGACATCTAGACATTTATCTATCTATCTAGACATTTATCTATCTATCTAGACATCTATCTAGACATCTATCCACACAACTATCCAGACAACTATCTATCTAGACATCTATCTAGACATCTATCCACACAACTATACAGACAACTATCTATCTAGACATTTATCTATCTATCTAGACATCTATCTAGACGTTTATCTATCTATCCAGACGTTTATCTATCTATCTAGACATATATCTAGACATCTATCCAGACAACTATCTATCTATCTAGACAACTATCTATCTATCTATCTAGACATCTATCTATCTATCTATCTAGACATCTATCTATCTATCTATCTAGACATCTATCTAGACATTTATCTATCTATCTAGACATTTATCTATCTATCTAGACATCTATCCACACAACTATCCAGACAACTATCTATCTAGACATCTATCTAGACATCTATCCACACAACTATACAGACAACTATCTATCTAGACATTTATCTATCTATCTAGACATTTATCTATCTATCTAGACATCTATCTAGACGTTTATCTATCTATCCAGACGTTTATCTATCTATCTAGACATATATCTAGACATCTATCCAGACAACTATCTATCTATCTAGACAACTATCTATCTATCTATCTAGACATCTATCTATCTATCTATCTAGACATCTATCTATCTATCTATCTAGACATCTATCTAGACATTTATCTATCTATCTACACATCTATCTATCTATCTATCTATCTATCTATCTATCTATCTATTTAGACATCTATCTAGACATCTATTTATCTCTCTAGACATCTATCTATCTAGACATTTAGACATTTATCTATCCATCTAGACATCTATCCAGACATCTATCTAAAGAGTTCCATCTTGCTGAGAGTGTCCAACGATGCAAATTTAGTCTGAATTGCTTTTCTTTCTTTTTTGTTGGTTTTTTTTGCAAAGTCAGAAGTGAAAATCTGATTTTAGTTTATGTTCTTTCAAAGGTCCTTTGACCTTTTCGGTTTTTAAATTTCATCTCTGGATAACTTTAGATTCCCGTAGGGGCGCGTAGACCTTTTAGAAGCACCGTCGATGTCAAAACCCAACCGGGAGTAAATAAGGCAAAGCCCAGCCTGGAACAAACAGAACATTAAGAGGTCCGATGAAATCCTGAGTCCCTTTCTTTTGTTTTGAGATTAGAGACTAAGGAGGATTAGCAGGAGCCCGGAGTCTCTTGTTAAGAGACGGCGTTCTCCACTTAACCCGCAATTTACCTGACACTTAAGCCGTCAGACGACACCTTCTCCGCGCCGGCCGGGCGGGACTTTGTTTACCAGACCGGAGACGGGTTTTGAGTTGGTTTAAACTACTGAAAATCCAGATTACGGTGCTAAAACGCATCCTGGACCTCTAGCAAGGTCAGGCGAGCCCAATTTGGATCGGCACTTGATTTCTGTAGGCCTGCCATTTTCTCATTAAGACTCTGGCGGTAGTTTAACCAGAAAAACCGAGGTCAGTGTAGCACCTTTGCTATCAGGCCAGTGGTTCTCAAAGAGTAGGGCGGGCCCCCCAGGGTGGGGGCGCACGGCTCTGCCAAGGGGAAAGCGTTTGACAGCAGGATCTTTTTTATTATTTTTTTACTGTCCTTGAATAAAGTGCAATTCAACCTCCATGACATCAGGGGCAGCAGTGCTAACCCTTACCCTCTGTTCCTCTAACCTAAAACCCTAACCCTCTAACTTTAACCACCTCACCCTCTAACCCTTGGTGGTAAAGCATCCTTGTGCATGCATAGCTGAGAGAATGACTATGAAGTTGTGAGAGATATACAAGATATAAACTCTCTGTTGGCAGAATTATTCAAATAAAAACACTGATTGAGGTTTGACATCCCTGGCGAATGGAGCCAGCACGGCCCGGCCGCCATCTTTACTGACAACATTCGGTCAGTGGGCCTGCTTTATTGATGTCACACATAAACAGGAAATGAAGTCACACATAAGCGCGACTTCACATTAAAATAAAATAAAATATGTGTAACCACGTATAATATGTATTTGCAACTGTGTATTTTTATAATGTATTTATTTTAGAGATTTATTCTGTTGTGTTCTACGAGCGAATCAAAAAGAAGGGGCGGAGCAAACGCGGGCTGATGGGAAGTGGAGTAAAGCTAAGTTACCAGTAGATCTGTTGTCGCAGCGGACAATAGTGGATATATATTTTTTCCACCCTTAACTTTGGAAATATACATTTTGTTTCCTTGGATTACTTTCAACGGGACCCGGACTTTACAAGTCTGCATCATACGTTAATTATGGGTATCATTTTCCATTCATGATGCTGACTGTGTTTCTAGAATTGTGTATTATCTATTTAGTTACAATTGTGGAGCAAACAGCCTGTTCTGGGATAAACGCGTGATTGTTACAAGTTTCGACGCGGGCGCGCGGCTTATACACAGGTGCGGCTTATGTAAGTACAAAAGTGGCAAATCACTTAAGAAGCGGTGGGTGCGGCTTATAATCAGGTGCGCTCTATAGTCCGGAATTTACGGTATGTGTATGTGTGTGATGATTGTTTTCATTATAGGAATATAAAAACAGGTTAATGTCATAGCATGGCAGTCTGAGATATACACAACCAAAAACAGCCAACTTTACAGAAGTGTCACAAACCCTCCAGTCACTCTTTTAAATACTATTTCATGGGATTAAGAAACAAGCGGGGATAAAGAAGAACACGAAAGTCCCAAAAAAAGACGAGAAAATACTGGTGTTCTTGCTATGTTGAAAAATGTTGGCAGCGGACAGCATGAAGCCAAATAAATAAAGCTGTCAATTAACGCATTTTGAGATTTTTTTGGGGGGAATGCGAAAAGTTTTCTTCTTCTTCTTTTGGGGGGGTGATAGAAAATAATTGAGAAGCACTCTAGTGAGCAGAGGGAATCAAATCTACTGGTATAGCTGTAGGTTTATTAATATAACACAATGTTCTTTATGTGAGGGAATTCCAAATCAATGGATAAGTTTCCAGGAACACACGCTGGTTTTCAAAATTCAGTTCTCCGCAGTAAAGACGAAAGGAATTTTCCACTGAAATGTAAAATGTAAATGTCAGCGCCCGCTTCCTGAGTCTGTATGCATAAATAGGTGCGAGATTGGTCCTAAATTTCATGAGATGAGGTCTTGAAAAGGTCTTAAAAAGTTTGATGGGAAAATCCTGGATCAGATCCTTGTTAGATCCCTGGTCTGAGTAGATTGAGATTTCTGACGGTCCAAAGAATGGAGGAATTTTTCTGGGAGGGAAAAAAAAGCTGTCCAAAACTCGTCTCGTTCGGTTTTTGGTCCATTGTGAATCATAGCGTTACCGGGCGGAGTCAAAACGAAGGTTTTATATGAAAAGGAGAGATTTGGTGTTGGATTGTTGTTGATCATCTTAACAAAATATGTGCTATTGACATTTATGATGGTTGCAAATCAGAATCGTTTATTTCAGAAGATCATTTAGGGATTTGGCCAAACACAGACTGAGGAGATCATTTCTTCCTCATGCCATGAGGCTCTTTAACTCCACCCGGGAGAGTAGAAGCCCACATGAAACCCCACCCCCACATTTGCATCTTACCCTATTTTTATGACAGTGTGTATTTTCCGTAGCACTATTTAAATACTCTATCAACTCGTTAAATTGGGTATTTTGGATTCTATATCTTTTATTATTTTATTTTCAAACACAAGGATACTGCTGGAAATGTGAATTTCCCTACCCGGATGAAGAAAGTATCTATCTATCTATCTAGACATCTATCTATCTATCTATCTAGACTTCTATCTGTCCATCTAGATATCTATCTATCCAGACATCTATCTATATAGACAGCTATCTAGACATCTGTATATCTAGACATCTATCTATACAGACATCTATATATATAGACATCTAGTCATCTATCTAGACATCTATATATATATAGACATCTATCTATATAGACATCTATTTAGACATCTATCTATCTAGACATCTATCTATCTAGACATCTATCTATCTAGACATCTATCTATCTATCTATCTATCTATCTATCTATCTATCTATCTATCTATCTATCTATCTATCTAGACATTTATCTAGACACCTATCTATCTAGACTTCTATCTGTCCATCTAGACATCTATCTATACAGACAGCTATCTAGACATCTGTATATCTAGACATCTATCTATACAGACATCTATATATATAGACATCTAGTCATCTATCTAGACATCTATATATATATAGACATCTATCTATATAGACATCTATTTAGACATCTATCTATCTAGACATCTATCTATCTAGACATCTATCTATCTAGACATCTATCTATCTAGACATCTATCTATCTATCTATCTATCTATCTAGACACCTATCTATCTAGACTTCTATCTGTCCATCTAGACATCTATCTATACAGACAGCTATCTAGACATCTGTATATCTAGACATCTATCTATACAGACATCTATATATATAGACATCTAGTCATCTATCTAGACATCTATATATATATAGACATCTATCTATATAGACATCTATTTAGACATCTATCTATCTATCTATCTATCTATCTATCTATCTATCTATCTATCTATCTATCTATCTAGACATTTATCTAGACACCTATCTATCTAGACTTCTATCTGTCCATCTAGATATCTATCTATCCAGACATCTATCTATACAGACAGCTATCTAGACATCTGTATATCTAGACATCTATCTATACAGACAGCTATCTAGACATCTGTATATCTAGACATCTATCTATACAGACAGCTATCTAGACATCTGTATATCTAGACATCTATCTATACAGACATCTATATATATAGACATCTAGTCATCTATCTAGACATCTATATATATATAGACATCTATCTATCTAGACATCTATCTATCTAGACATCTATCTATCTATCTAGACATTTATCTAGACACCTATCTATCTAGACATTTATCTAGACATCTATCTATTTAGACATCTATCTATCTAGACTTCTATCTGTCCATCTAGATATCTATCTATCCAGACATCTATCTATACAGACAGCTATCTAGACATCTGTATATCTAGACATCTATCTATACAGACATCTATATATATAGACATCTAGTCATCTATCTAGACATCTATATATATAGACATCTATCAATATAGACATCTATTTAGACATCTATCTATCTAGATATCTATCTATCTAGACATTTATCTAGACATCTATCTATTTAGACATCTATCTATCTAGACATCTATCTAGCTATCTAAACATCTATCTATCTAGACATCTATCTATCTATCTATCTATCTAGACATTTATCTAGACACCTATCTATCTAGACATCTATCTAGCTATCTAAACATCTATCTATCTAGACATCTATCTATCTATCTAGACATTTATCTAGACACCTATCTATCTAGACATCTATCTATGTAGACATCCAGCTATCTAAAAACATTTACTACAAGGTGTTTCCCCAATGACATTGTATGGCTTTATTTAAATGGTGAATGATCCTTTATTTATGCCTATTTCTACGAGACGGGCATTTGTTTTTCCAGACCCGGGCTTACCAGCTCGGTAGCCTAGATGGTAGGGCGCCCGCTTTGAGACTGGGAGGTTCCTGGTTCAAGCCTCGGCCGAGACTTACAACATTGGTACTCATTGCCTCCCTGCTTGGCGCAAAGCATTAAGGGGTGGAATTGGGGGGTTTGGTCACCTAATGACTAAAATGGCTGCGCCCTGTTTGGCTGCGGCTGCATCGGCTTCGCTACAGTTTAACTGTACGGGTCAGGTGTATCGACATTTCCTTCTGTGTGCATTGTTACAAAGAATGACAATACAAGTAAATTATTTATTTATTTATTTATTTATCTCGAACTTTTTCAGGGCAGACGCCGACCGAGCGAACGGAGGCTCGGAGACGTCCCTTAATCTCCACTCAACTGTCCCGCTGCTTTTAACGGTCGTACGCATTAGCCCATGTCTTAAAAGTGAAGAGTTTATCTCCAGCTGCTGAATTGAAGACTCGGGGCGCTTCGGAATCGCCACGCAAAATGAAAAACCCTTCCGACCGGAACAAAGGATGTGAAGAGTCCTTCTGTTTTTTGAATTTCGACTGCCTTTCGAGATTTCAAACTTGCTCGGTAAAGAATGACGTGCGTATTGCTTTATTTACGGGTCAGCCTTGTTTAGCTTGCTGCTAGCATTAGCAGCTAGCGCGACCAACTAGGCTTAGTTAAGGGGTCTCCAACCTTTTTGAATCCCCATTTTGTTTCTATTCAGCGCAAAGAGCAACCACTTTGATATGAATTTCTAAAATCGCAACTTAGCTTGATGTCTTTTATTTTATGATTTGATTTTTCAACACAAGGATACTGCTGAAAGTGTGAATTTCCCTACGGGGATAAAGAAAGTATCTATCTATCTATTGAGATAAGCCAAGGTCTGGAAAAACAAATGCCCATGTAGAAAAAATAGATAGATAGGTGTCTAGATAGATAGATGTCTAGATAGATATACAGGGAGTGCAGAATTATTAGGCAAATGAGTATTTTGACCACATCATCCTCTTTATGCATGTTGTCTTACTCCAAGCTGTATAGGCTCGAAAGCCTACTACCAATTAAGCATATCAGGTGATGTGCATCTCTGTAATGAGAAGGGGTGTGGTCTAATGACATCAACACCCTATATCAGGTGTGCATAATTATTAGGCAACTTCCTTTCCTTTGGCAAAATGGGTCAGAAGAGGGACTTGACAGGCTCTGAAAAGTCAAAAATAGTGAGATATCTTGCAGAGGGATGCAGCACTCTTAAAATTGCCAAGCTTCTGAAGCGTGATCATCGAACAATCAAGCGTTACATTCAAAATAGTCAACAGGGTCGCAAGAAGCGTGTAGAAAAACCAAGGCGCAAAATAACTGCCCGTGAACTGAGAAAAGTCAAGCGTACAGCTGCCAAGATGCCACTTGCCACCAGTTTTGCCATATTTCAGAGCTGCAACATCACTGGAGTGCCCAAAAGCACAAGGTGTGCAATACTCAGAGACATGGCCAAGGTAAGAAAGGCTGAAAAACGACAACCACTGAACAAGACACACAAGCTGAAACGTCAAGACTGGGCCAAGAAAAATCTCAAGACGGATTTTTCTAAGGTTTTATGGACTGATGAAATGAGAGTGAGTCTTGATGGGCCAGACGGATGGGCCCGTGGCTGGATCGGTAAAGGGCAGAGAGCTCCAGTCCGCCTCAGACGCCAGCAAGGTGGAGGTGGGGTACTGGTATGGGCTGGTATCATCAAAGATGAGCTTGTGGGGCCTTTTCGGGTTGAGGATGGACTCAAGCTCAACTCCCAGTCCTACTGCCAGTTTCTGGAAGACACCTTCTTCAAGCAGTGGTACAGGAAGAAGTCCGCATCCTTCAAGAAAAACATGATTTTCATGCAGGACAACGCTCCATCACACGCATCCAAGTACTCCACAGCGTGGCTGGCAAGAAAGGGTCTAAAAGAAGAAAAACTAATCACATGGCCTCCTTGTTCACCTGATCTGAACCCCATAGAGAACCTGTGGTCCCTCGTCAAATGTGAGATTTACAAGGAGGGAAAACAGTACACCTCTCTGAACAGTTTCTGGGAGGCTGTGGTTGCTGCTGCACGCAATGTTGATCGTGAACAGATCAAAGCACTGACAGAATCCATGGATGGCAGGCTTTTGAGTGTCCTTGCAAAGAAAGGTGGCTATATTGGTCACTGATTTGTTTTTGTTTTGTTTTTGAATGTCAGAAATGTATATTTGTGAATGTTGAGCTGTTATATTGGT
This sequence comes from Urocampus carinirostris, assembly GCF_059441175.1. Classification (NCBI taxonomy): domain Eukaryota; kingdom Metazoa; phylum Chordata; class Actinopteri; order Syngnathiformes; family Syngnathidae; genus Urocampus; species Urocampus carinirostris. The sequence goes on along the minus strand of NC_142360.1, from coordinate 40,747,531 downwards.
TTCCCTGATGAAAATAAATAATTGAAATGGGTATACATTTGTTTTTTGTTAAGTTGCCTAATAATTATGCACAGTAATAGTCACCTGCACACACAGATATCCTCCTAAAATAGCTAAAACTAAAAAAGCCCCACTCCAACTTCCAAAATATTCAGCTTTGATATTAATGAGACTTTTGGGTTCATTAAGAACATGGTTGTTGTTCAATAATAAAATTAATCCTCAAAAATACAACTTGCCTAATAATTCTGCACTCCCTGTAAATAGATATATAGAATGATGTCTAGATAGATGTCGAGATAGATAGATGTCTAGATAAATGTCGAGATGTCTAGATAGATGTCTAGATAGATATAAAGACAGATGTCTAGATAGATAGATGGATAGATATATACATAGATGTCTAGCTAGATGTCTAGATAGATAGATGTCTAGATAGATATATAGACAGATGTCTAGATAGATAGATGGATAGATATATACATAGATGTCTAGCTAGATGTCTAGATAGATAGATGTCTAGATAGATGTCTAGATATATAGACAGATGTCTAGATAGATGGATAGATATATAGATAGATTGATGTCTAGATAAATGTCTAGATAGATAGATATATAGATAGATGTCTAGATAGATGGATAGATATATAGAATGATGTCTAGATAGATATATAGATAGATGTTTAGATCGATAGATGGATAGATATAGATAGATGTCGAGATATATATATATATATATATATATATATATATATATATATATATATATATAGATAAATGTCTAGCTAGATAGATATAGATAGATAATGGATATTTTATTCATCCCTGTTGGGAAATTCAGATAGATGTCTAGCTAGATAGATGTCTAGATAAATGTCTAGATGGATAGATGTCTAAATAGACAAATGTCGAGATGGATGTCTAGATAGATGTCTAGATAGATGGATAGATGTATATATATATCCTTTTCAAGCCCCGCAAAATCGCAATTGGATATATTTTAAATAAATCATAAACGAGCATCCACGAATTTCGCGACTGTTCTGGGAGTAGCTTCGTAACCCGAGACACCTTTTGAATGGAAATGCGCTCGTCCGTTCCAAAAACGTCCAATGTTTGATATTTTCTTGCATAAATCATGGAAGAACATCAGAACATGAAACAAATGCATGTTCAAATGAGATTACCGCACAATAAACCTAAAACGAAAGGCACAGCATGTCAAACAAACAAAGAATAAAGGAAATAATCCAAATATGCATTTGACTTTGAATTGGCCTCTTCGTTTCCTGCTCCTCAGCAGTGTTTTTACCTGGCGTTTCTTGAAAAACTGATCCAATGAGGTCTGCTTTGGCCGGCTTTTGCCGATCTGTGGTAAATGCGCGAGGCAGTTGTCATCGTAATGAGCGATAACCCTGTTATGGGTGATTGCTATCCATAAATTCAGAGTCTTTATGGAATTTTGCCAAAATGGCTTTATTTTAGGCACTTCCTCGTCCTCCTCGTCTCTGAAGTCCTCCTGCACGGCGGTGTGTGTTTTCATCCCTTTCTATTATCTCTTGCTTTCTTTCGATGGCCAGAAAAAGTCTCTTCCTCTTTTCTCCTTCTCCATCGGTCCCCATTGTTAACGATAGCTCTTTGTCGTGATACTTTATAGTAGGCTGTTTACAGAGCTTGTATCCTGAAACGCCTTTGTAACTCGAGGCAATATTTTGCAACCTGAACGTTTCATATGTAGGGACATTCTTAAGTCGAGGCATAGAATTCAAAGAAAAACCTCCAGGAAAAAGGCCTCAAATCTTTTCCGTCTCCGTCGGATTTATTTTTAGAACATCATCTCCTCTTTAGCTAAAGTCCCCTGTGTTTTTATTCCGTAGCAGCACGACTGTCGAAAAAAAAAAAAGAAGTACTGTCCCCGATGGGCCGGGCCTGCAATTTCCCCAACTTAAAAGCCATTAGCGAGCGACGCGGTCTAACTGCCTCATTTACTTAAATGTCAAAACGCTGACAGGAAGCGACGCTCCGAGATCCCGACGCCCTCGAAGGCATCGCGCCGATACCCGGGTGGCCGGCCCCCGTCGAACCCGGAGAAGGACGGGCTGTCAAGGTCATTCCGGCTGCTCGCGATCCTAGAAATTAGGTTTAGGAGAAAGAGAGGGAGAAAAAGCAGAGATAGACGAAAAAGGGAAACAGGGAAAGAGAGAGAAAGACAATAAAAGGGAGAAAGGGGAAAGAAATAGAGAAAAAAAAGTGAGAAGAACAAGAGAAGAGGAAAAGGACAGAGAAAGAAAAAGAGTGAGCATGAGAAAAAGTGGAAGAAAGAAAATGAGCGGGGAAAAGAAAGAGAAATAAAGAAGGAAAGAGAAAAAAGAGAAAGATGAAACACAGAGAGAGGATGAGAAAGAAAGAGATAAAGAGAGAGAAAAGAGAGGAAAGGGCAAAAGAAAGAGAGAAATAGAAAAGCGGAGAGAGGGTGACAAAGAGAAAATAGAACGAAAAAGAGTTGGAGAGTAGGTTTAGGAGAAAGAGAGGGAGAAAAAGGAGAGATGGATGAAAAGGGGAAACAGACAGAGAGGGGAATAGAAGACAATAAAAGGGAGAAAGAGTCTAGGAATTGAGAGAAAAAAGTTAGAAAGAATGAGAGAAGAGGAAAATGACAGAGAAAGAAATAAAGTGGTAAAGAAAGTGAGAAAGAATGAAAGAGGAAAAAGACAGAAAAACTGAGCATGAGAAAAAGTTGAAGAAAGAAAATGAGTGGGGAAAAGAAGGAGAAATAAAGAAGGAAAGAGAAAGAGACAAAAGAGAAAGATGAAAAAGGGAGAGAGGGTGAAGAAGAAAGAGATAAAGAAAGAAAGAGTTAGAGAGAGGGGAAAAGAAAGAGAGAGATTGAGAGAGAAAAAGGAAAGGGTATTAGAGAGAAATAGAAAAGCAGAGCGGGACAGGGTGACAAAGAAAGAGAAAATAGAAAGAAAAAGAGTTGGTGAGAAAAAAAATAGGTAGAAGAAAAGAAGACAGAGAGAGAGAGAGAGAGAGAAAAAATACTATTACAGTTGCTTGCGAACAATGACTGGCTTGAGTGACATCAAGTGGACATATTTCAAAGTGCCGCTTCTTTTTCACTTGCACTTCTCTCCATGTTGTCTTGCTGGCTGGACTCAAACCCTTGGCTGGCCTGATATGGCACGCCAAAAAGGCCTATACAATCTGATTAGAAATACACTTTTGAGCAAATACGTTTAAGCCTACTTTACATTTTGTTGATCAGTTGTTTTTTTTTTTTCAAAAAGCTAATGCATATTTCCTTTACTCTTTGTTTTTTATGTTTATTGTGCGGTAATCCCATTTGAGTAAGTTTCATGTTCTGATGCTCTTTTACGTTTTATTAAAAAAAAAAAAAAAATCATACTAGATATCTTTATTTAAGAACACTCTAAAAGCCAATGTTGTGCGTCTGGAACTTTGAACGTGTCCCGGATGCAAAAAGAGCGTTCCCTTTTTGCCATATCTCCTCTCTGCGTATATTTTGGGTTCTTTCCAAAAATGTGCCTTTCGTTTTATGTTTATTGTGCGGTAATCTCATTTGAACATGTATTTGTGTCAGGTTGTGATGTTTTTCAATGATTTGTTCAAGAAAATCTACATTGGCGGTTTTTGGAACGGATGAGGGCATTTCCATTCGAAAGGCGCCTCTACTTACAAATATTTCAGGTTACGAAGCTACTCTCGGAACCGATTTGTAAGTAGAGGCACCGCTGTACATATTTCGGCGTAGGGCGTGTCCACCGCCCTCCCATGGGATCATATGGTGAATAGGGAAAGGGGCCCCCGGGGCCCAAAAGACCCCGGCCCCCTCTTTTAAGAGTGGATAATTGACTCCCTGCTTGATCATTCATAGCTCGCCTCCGCCGCCTCATACATCACGGTGTCGGCCGGCCCCAGACCGGACTCGGACTGACAAACGGGGCCGCTTCCAGATCCCTGAATGAATGATGTCTTGGAAATAAGCGCGAGCGAGTGTCACTCGCTTAATCTGGGAGGAAATATGATTGGGAGCCAATAGGGGCCCGCGAGTGAACCAGGCCAGAAATGAACGCGCAAATTCCGATGCCAAGTAGACGGGTGCTTGAAATCCTTCGAAATCACGATTGTTCGATGTATTCGGTGCCCATAGGGAAATTCCATTTTCATTGACTGTACAGGGGTGGGGGTACAGTCAGTGCTCTGGCAGCAGAGCGTAGAGCACCTGATATTCCCAGGCAGTCTCCCACTTGAGTACTCACCGGGCCGATCCTGCTTGATCTCCCGATACTTAAATTCTAATGTTGCCTTTTCAACGATTAAAGAGTGCTCGAATGGGGCGCGGAGTGCTTGTAAAGGCTTGAAATTGTCACCATGATTCTTGACAAGTCTGCTTGAAAATGACGCTGACTCTGCTCTCTGGTGGCTTGGCTTTTCTATTGCTTGTCGTCTTCCCTCGTGATGAGCAGCGGCTGGCATGAGTTTGTACGGCATTGTCCTATGCAGCGTCATCGCCCTCTAGGGGCAGGTGCATGCCTAAACAGGACACTGTGGAATGTGTATTAGTGCAAGGATACTGAAATACTACTACAGAACTACAAGAATATGACTACAACAAAAATACAACTACGTCCATAGTATAATACAGAAATACTACTTCAAAATACTACAACAAAAATACTGCAATATTACTATAGTACAGAAACAGTACTACAGAAATACAATACGCTCATAGTATAATACAGATAAACTACTCCAGAAATGCTATCAAACTACTACTTCAGAAATACTACTACAGTATTCCATAATACAGAAATACGACTACAAAAATACGTCTACATTAATAGCATAATACAAATATACTCTTCCAGAAATACTAATAAAATGCTACTTCAAAAATACTACCTCAGTAATAACATAATACTTTATTACTACAACAAACACACTGCAAAAATACTACTACGGAAATACTACAGAATACTATGTAACTACTACAAAACACTGCTGTAATTTACTGCAATACAGAAATACTACAAAAATGTAACTACTAATGCAATATTACTATGATACAGTATTACTACAACAGAACTACAAAAATACAACTATGTTCATATTATCGTACAGAAATACTATTGCAGAATTATTACTTCAAAATACTGCAACAAAAATACTACTGCAGTATTACTATAATACAAAAATACTGCTACAGAAATACAACTACGCTTATATCATAATACAGAAACACAACAAAAATACTACAGCAATATTACTATCGTAGAAATACAACTACGCTCAAAGTACAATTCAGATAAACTACTCCAGAAATACTATGAAACTACTACTTCAGAAATACGACAAAATACTACTACAGTATTCCATAATACAGGAATACTACCAAAGAAATACTACTTTGAAATACTACAACAAAAATACTACTGCAATATTACTATAGTACAGAAATACTACGACAGAAATACAACTAAGCTCATAGTATGATTCAGATAAACTACTCCAGAAATACTACAAAACTACTACTTCAGAAATACTACAACAAAATTACTATCGTACAGAAATACTACTACAGAAATACAACAATGCTCATAGTATAATTCAGATAAACTACTTCAGAAATACTACAAAAATACTACTACAGTATTCTATAATACAGAAATACTACTTCAAATTACTACCAAAAAATACTACTGCAATATTACTATAATACAGAAATACAACTACGCTCAAGGTGTAATTTAGATGAACTACTCCAGAAATACGACGAAAGTACTACTTCAGAAATACTACAAAAATGACTACATTAATAGTATAATACATATATGCTATTCCAGAAATACTAGAAAAATACTACTTCAGAAACACTACCAGAGTAATCTATACTGCAAAAGTACTACTCCAAAAATACAATTGCAGAAATACTGCAAAAGGACTTTGAGACTATTTGTGATGAAGGGCTGGCTCTCTAATTGATTTCATTTCTTTGATTTCTTGTTTACAAAGTAAACAAGAAAACAATCCTCACTATCAGAGTGAAAACAATTTCATTTAATGAACCTAAAAATAGAAAGAAAACCTTTTTTCCTCTCGTCTTCTTTTTGGGAAGATCTGAGGAAATCGTTGAAGAGCGTCTGAATGACAATGCTACCCTCTAGCGGTAAAGATCAGTACTCCGTGAATCATCACCAATGTATGTATTTCAATAAAATGTGCTTTCATCTCGAGGACGTTTACAATCTCCATCAGAACTCGGAACCCACTTCGACTCAAAGTCTCGATTTTCAGAACAAGGTGCAAGCAGAGTTCTTTTGTAAATATGTCACCCAAAAATTGCAAATGAAAAGTTAATGGATTTATTTCCTTCCAGCGTCGTGTGACAAGGGAGCGTGCTGTGTTGCATAGCTCACTCAATCTAATTGTTTTGGGAGCTTGGCTAGCTTTTGTGGGTAATTACAGTTTGTTGCATGGTTTTCCTTAACAGTGAACATACATTATTTAATGAGCTCCCATAAAAAGGATTCTGTAGCGATGTACAGCCAAAACAAGGCCTGTTAGGGTGATATCGTGACTGTAAACGAAGTAAAAGTGTACCCTTTATATCAGGGGTGTCAAACTCATTTGAACTCGGGGGCCACACGATAGAACAAACATTCTGTAGGGAGCCGGGCTAGTCGATTAGAGATAAAGAAATAAGAGAAGTCAAGTCAAGTCAAGTCATTTTTATTTGTATAATCACAATAAGTCTCTAAGGGCTTCACAGATTAGTACACTATGTTACACAGACTAGGAGGGAAAAAGAAAGAGAGAGAGAGACAGGGAAAGAGTGTGAGAAACAATAGAGAAAAAGTCGTGAGAGAGGGGAAAAGAAAGGGAGAGGAAGAAAGAAACTCAAAGAGAAATAGAAAGACAGAAGGAAAGAAAAGAAAAAAGAAAGCGTGAAGGGTAGGAAGAGAGAAAGAGAAAAAAAAGGAAAAAAGGAAGTGAGAGCAAAAGAAGTTAAAAAGACACAGAGAGTGAAAGAGACAGGGAGAAAAGGGGTGGAAAAGAGAGAGAGAGAGAGAGAAAAAGAGCAACAAAGGAAGAGAAAAATAGAGTCACAGAGAGTGAAAGAGACAGAGTGGGAGAAAAGGGGTGCAAGAGAGAGAGAGAGAAAAAAATCCAAGTACAGTGTCTTTCTGAGAGACACCTGGCTTTGGCAACATCAAGTGGACATATTTCAACCCGCAGCTTGTTTTTCTCTTGCGCTTCTCTGAGTGTTGTCTCGTGGGCTGGATTGAATCCCTTAGCGGGCCTGATCTGGCCCGCAGGCTGCCTGTTTGACACCTGTGCTTTATAGACTGGACCAAACAATCTGCGGGATTAGAGTAACTGCGACGACGCCTGCGCCGAAATTGACAGAAAAGCATCGGAACGTGATGGAGCAATTAGCATAAGTAGCATACTTTTGGCTCACGAGCCATAGGTTGCCGACCCCCACCCCACATCGAGGCTATACAGTACCCTATGAAGCCGAAAACTACTTTGTGTTACTGTTTGCTGAGAAAGGATACCAGTTTGCCCTTTAGCCACCCTGCACTTGGCTTTCTATAAGAATTTTAACAAACCCCATTTCTGAGATGGTGACTGTAAAAAAGGAAAGTTGACTGTGAGGGCCGCCACTTCCAGGCCAAGTGGAAATCGGAGTCGTTTTTTTCACGGATATCCGAAACAACGTTGTTTTCCAAGACTTTAATATCAAGTGACGCTGCCAGACCAGGGTTTTTTTGGTACACTTTTTAAGGCCGATTCAAGCACTTAAGGACTTCTTTTCCAATACCTCCAGTACCATCTAAAGAAGAATAAAATCTATTTTTGTTAAAAATATTCATTATTGATCTCACCAACCGTAACAAGGTATTTGAGGTGGGTGCATGCCAAATATGAACTGCTCATCTGAGCCACTCATTTTGTACATTTAACTTGCTGGCATCAAAATATTTTTCACTTTGACGAGTTGTCTATCGAGTCACGGCAACAATATCAAGTAGTCGCAAGCACTTTAACCAAAATTCAAGAACTTTTCAAAACCTTGAAAACGCATTCAATTCAAGCATTTAAGGATTTCGAGCGCCAGTATGTACCTCGTTTTTAAGCGGAATTGTTTTATTCTTCTTCACTTAATGTGTAATCTATTGAGTCATGGCAACAATATCAAGCAATTGCAAGCACTTTAACCAAAATTCAAGAACTTTTTAAACCTTGAAACACATTAAAGCATTTAAGGATTTCGAGCGCCAGTACGAACCTCGTTTTTAAGCGGAATTGTTTTATTCTTCTTCACTTAATGTGTGGTCTATCGAGTCATGGCAACAATATCAAGTACTCGAAAGCATTTAATCAAAATTCAAGAACTTTTAAAGCATTTAAGGATTTCAAGCGCCAGTACGAACCTTGTTTTTAAGTCAAGTCAAGTCAAATTTATTTATGACGCCCTTAATCACAAAAATGTCTCAAAGGACTGCACAGGATTACAGTTACAAAATTACACAATTACCTGATCTTAAACCAGCAGAATTGTTTTCTTCTTCGCTTATTAATAATAATAATTTCCTTTGTATATTGTGTGGTCTATTGCGTCATGGCAACAATTTCAAGCATTTACAAGCACACAAAATCTAACTTTAGAAACCTATTCAAATGACGGAATCCTCGAAAAATATCAAACACCCATTCAAACCGTGTTTTTAAGCAGACTTGTTTTCTATGGAGTCAGACTGCCTGGTAACAGTTTCAAGGATTTGAAAGCACTTGAAGCAAAATTCAAGCATTTAAGGATTTCAAGCGCCACTACCAACCTCGTTTTTAAGCGGAATCGTTTTATTCTTCTTCACTTACTGTGTGGTCTGGACACACGGCAACAATTTCAAGCATTTACAAGCACACAAAATGTAACCTTTGAAACCTATTCAAACGACAGAATTCTCAAAGGTTTCAAGCACCCGTACAAACCTCGTTTTCAAGCAGACTTGTTTCAAAGATTTGAGAGCGCTTGAATTTCGCTTCAAGCATTTTCCAGGCCTGGAAAACACAAGGTTCCAAATTCAATGACTTGAGGCACATCAATCCCCCCCAAAATTGAACAGGACAGACCTTTCGGAACCTTTTATTGAAAGCTCCTCGGCTTCTCCGGTCGAGGACGCAGATAAACAAACATCGGATCATGTCACCGTGGCAACCACAGGATAAACAAACGGACGCCAGACTTTTTTAAACAAATCTCTTCCGAATATAAAAAATAGACATCTCCATAGAAAATATAGTACGTAGAGTGTGTCATTCTCGGCACATGTAGGATTCCAAAGATGAGAGAATAGAGAAAAACGCACTGGAAGACACTTTGGGGCTCCTCCCCTTTTTTTTTTTATATCCGTTCAGTAAAACCAACACATTCGGATAAAAAAAAAAAAAAATCAATCCCTTTTTATATAGACCGGGGGTGTCAAACTCACTTTGAGGCCGGGGGCCACGTAGCGAGAGAAAAAAAAGGCATGGAAACTGGTTGTTTAAAGAAAATTAGAGAGAATAAGGAGAGAAGAGAAAGAGAAATTTAGAGAAAGAAAGAAAAGTAAAAATGAAATAGAAAGCTAGGAGAAAGGAGATTAAGAGGGAGAAAACACGAGAGAGAGAGAAGAGAGAAATTAAGAAAAAAAGGAAAGAACAAGAGAGGGAAAGAGATAAAAAGGAGAGAAAGATAAAACATACAGAACAATGGAAAGAGATAAAGAGAGAGAAGAAAGACAGAGAAAAAATAGCACAAGAGAGAGGGAAAAGAGTGTGAAAGACAGAATGTGAGAAAGAAAAAGAGAACAAGAGAAAAACAAAAATGAGGAGGAAAGGGAAAGAGAAATTTAGAGAAAGAGAAAGATAAGAGACTAAGACAGATAAAACATGAGAGAGGAAAAAAAGTCAAAGGGAGACAAATTAAGAAACAAAGGAAAGAACGAGAGAGGGAAAGTGATAAAGAGGAGAGAAAAATAAAGAGAAAAGTGAGAGTGAGAAAGAAAGAAAACATACAGAGCAATAGAGGGAAAGAGAGAGAAGAAAGACAGAGAAAGAAGAGAACGAGAGAGAGGGAAAAGAGTGTGAAAGAGAGAATGTGAGAAAGTAAAAGAGAGAACAAGAGAAAGACAAAAATGAGTAGGAGAAAAGGGAAAGAGAAATTTAGAGAAAGACAAACATAGGAGAAAGAGACTAAGACGGAGAAAACATGAGAGAAAAGAAAAAGTCAAAGGAAGACAAAAGAAAGGGAAATTAAGAAAAAAGGAAAGAAAGAGAGGGAAAGAGATAAAAAGGAGAGAAAAATAAAGAGAAAAATGAGAGTGAGAAAGATAAAGAAAACATACAGAGCAATGGAAAGAGAAAGAGAGAGAAGAAATAGACAGAAAAAAGAGAATGAGAGAGAGGGAAAAGAGTGTAAAAGAGAATGTGAGAAAGAGAAAAGACAAAAATGAGTAGGAGAGAAGGAGAGTGTTTGATAGATAAAAGGAGTGAGATATTTGAGCGCCGCCTGGCTTGGCGACATCCAGTGGACACACATCTAACTGCGGCTTGTTTTTCTCTTGCACTTCTTTCAGTATTTTCTCGCAAGCCATATTAAAAGCCTCGGCAGACCGCATGTCCGACACCCCCGATATGCCAAAAACTCACATTTCAGGTTCCTTGACATTCAACGTGGAAGCACCGGCTTAGGAATAAATAGGCGACTCGTAGTTTTACCTCGTGCAAAGTTCACAAAACTGAAAATTGAAAATACTTGCTGGCTCAAACTGTTACATCACAGTAACATGAAAAGCAAAAGGTGCGTTTTAGAAAATGTAGGAAAGAAAACTAGAACAAGTTCCTTCGTCACAGTCTGCAAAATCAAAGGACTGTATTTTCCGGATTATAAGGCGCACTCGATGAGAAGACACACCTTGAAAAATATCCCCTTGTAAAAGTTTTTCTTCAAAGCGCTGAAGTGTAAGGTGCATACTATTAAAATGAAAGATCAAAAACTTCTTTTATTGGAGGGATTCTGGTTTCACCGCTAAAATGAGCCATAAATGCTTAGTGCACAGAATTTCCTGCAGGCATGCCCTTTTATGGTTTAGTGCTGCAACAACTCATCGATGGAATTGATTAAAATTGAATTTCAATCATGGATTCATTGTATCACGTGATTTAGGAGCCACTAAGTATGTTAAATTGATGCAAATACGAGTGTACACATATCTGTTTTTAACTTGAAGTGCCTTATTTCTGCCTCTTTAAAGGTGCACAGTATAATAATCGGGGTTAGTACAGCTTTTCATGGCCAAATTCAAGCACTTTTTTTAAAGACTTTTTCATTTCCCCAGTACCATCGAAAAAAGAAACGAAACCCCTCATTCTAGACCCAACATGATTTCAGAACCCTAAAATCAGTTAAATCTCTAATCTAATGTGCAGCCTATACACTACCACCTAACCCTAGCACTAACCCAGTTTCAAACCGTAACCTAGCTCTAAACCTATTTTGGCACCCCACATTCAGTTTAGAACCCTAATATGGAGCGCAAATCCTACTCCGAACACTACACCTAAATCTAGCCCCAACCTTATTTTGGAACCCTGACACTGACTTGCAGCCCAAACACTGGCTCCTAATCTTAGCCCTAACCCTAACCCTAGCCCTAACCCCGTTTCAAACAGTAACCTAGTTCTAAACCTATTTTGGCACCACACATTCAATTTAGAACCTAACTAAATCTAGCCCCAACCTTATTTTGGAACCCTAAAATGGGTTACAAACACTGACTCCTAAACTTAGCCCTAAACCTAACCCTAGCCCTAATCCCGTTCCAAACAGTAACCCTAGCTCTAAATCCATTTTGGAAGCAGACAGTCCATTTATAACCCTAATAAGGGGCGGGGCTCAAATCCTAGTTCCAACCCTCCACCTCAATCTAGCCCCAACGTTATTTCAGAAAACTAAAATGGGTTACAACTACTGACTTGCAGCCCAAACGCTTGCTCCTAACCCTAACCTTGTTTCTAACAGTAACCTAGCTCGAAACCTATTTTGGCACCCCACATTCAGTTTAAAACCCTAATATGGAGCTCAAATCCTAGTCCCAACCCTACACCCAAATCTAGCCCCAACCTTATTTCCAAACCCTAAAATGGGTTACAAACACTGACTTGCAGCCCAAACACTGGCTCCTAACCCAGTTTCAAAAGGTAACCTAGCTCGAAACCTATTTTGGCATCCCACATTCAGTTTAGAACCCTAATATGGAGCGCAAATCCTTGTTCCTAACCCTAAAACCAACACTGGCTGCAACCCTAGCCCTAACCCTAATACACAGCCTAAACCTTAATTTCCAACACAGCCCAAACCTATTTTGGGAACCATAAAACATGATTTGAAGCCCAACCCCTAGCTCCTAACCCTAACCCAACACCTAACCTAAAAGGTGGCAACGATTCCAAGCATTTACAAGCCCCTCTACGAATTTAAGCATTTTTCAAACCTAAAAAAAACAACAATAATGGTATTTTGAAAGACTTCAAATACCCGTACGAACCCTTTACAAGGAGTACTTTCGAGTTTGCCAAATTTGGGGTTTGGGGTGCGCCTTATAGTCTGGAAAATAGTCGAATTCACAATCTTTGTTTACTCACAGTCTTTAAGGAAAAAAAATCATGAGGAAAAAAGTTCCTTAAATCAATTAAGAGTAAATCATATTAAGCAGGTTTTCGCTGATAAAAAATATATGACCTATTGCATGCTTGCTTCCAAAAACACAAGAAAAACGTTAAGTTAAAAATGTCCAGATTTTCCACAAAAAATCCATAAGGAAACTCTTCTTTTTCGCAAGAGTAAAGATGACAGAAAGTGAGGAAGAAAATCCAAAACACAAGTTATTAGAGATTGACCGATATGGGTTTTTCAGGGCCGATACAGAGGATTGGTCTAAAGGGAACCGAAATATGGAGCCGATATTCATTTGCTGTAAAAGCTGAAGAGTCGGCATAAGAGAAACACCGAATATTTGTCAGAAAATCAGATAAAAGGGGAGGGGAACAGTAGGAGCTGGTGCAAAAGAGTTTAGGGCGGCTGCATCTCAGACTTAAAGGGATTACAAAAGACCTTTTTTTTTTTCAATTAGTCACATAACGGAACTTTAATCAACGTGTTGCTGGGAGACTTCTGACCGTTTTACTCTGATGATGTCACAAACCAGGAAGTCTAAGACAATACAGGCTGTCTTCTAAACGCATTATCTAGGAAAATAATTGGAATATACCAATGTCACTCTAGCAGGGGTGTCAAACTCATTTGAACTCGGGGGTCTCATGATAGAACAAACATTCTGTTGGGGGCCGGACGAGTAGATGAAAAAGAAAGAAAAGAGAGATAAAGAAATAAGAGAAAGAGGACAGGAAAAGGAGACAAAGAAAGAGAGAGAGAGCGTGAGAAACAAAAGAGATAAAATGAGAAGTTGTGAGAGAGGGGTAAAGAAGGGGGGCGGAAAAAAGAAATCCAAAGGGAAATAGAAAGACAGAGGGAGAGAAAAGGAAGTTAGAGCAAAAGAAGTTAAAATGATACAGAGAGAGAAAGAGACTAAGAACAACAAAGGAAGAGAAAAAAAGAGACACAGAGGGTGAAAGAGACAGACAGAGAGTGGGAGAAAAGGGGTGGAAAAAGAGAGAGAGAGAAAAACAAATACAAGTACAGTGTCTTTGTTCGAGGCACCTGGCTTCGGCTACATCAAGTTGACATATTTCAACCTGCAGCTTGTTTTTCTCTTGCGCTTCTCTGAGTGTTGTCTCACAGGCCCGATCTGGCCCGCGGGCCGCCTCTTTGACACCTGTCTCTATAGCTAAATCGAGAGCGGGATAATGCAAAAAAAATCATGTACTATTTTCCCTTTAATAATAGATAAAAATGCAGATAGCGATATCGGTTGCGAGAAATGACCTGCCTGATAATCGGTCAACCTCTAAAACTTGGAGGAAACCGAGGACAGAAAAAGGAAAGTTAGGGGAAAAAAAAAAAGTGAGGTTTCAGGCGCTAAATTTGTCGGAGGATTCTCGGGCACGCACGGCGTTGGACTGCGCCCTCCGGCGAGCAAGTCTGGAATTGGAAGGCGGAGACAGTCTCACGGAACAAACCAGGACGGGACAAACCTCTCCGTCCTCGTCCTCTTTGTCTTTTTCGTGCCGGCGTTGCTCGTCGTGCTGCGAGAGTTGCCGGTGGAAGGCGATGGCTTCGGCCGAGAACTGGCTCAGGTCTTTGGTGCTGCCGTTCCTGCCGGGCGGACCGAGGGAAAACCCGGATTTATAGGCGTCGAAACAGACTCGGGGGTTCGTACGGACGCTTGAAATGCGTGAAAATGCTTGGATTTTCAGGTTGTGTTTTCAAGGTCGGGAAAATGTATGAATTTGGAATTAGATTTCTTACCGATCTGGACGCGAACATTTAGAATTTTTTTTTTGCCAAAGTATATATTTTAAACGTGCTTAAAAGGGATGTCTCATTTATGTAATGTATTTATTCAGCCAGTATGAACCATAAACATTATAAATGCAAGATATCATTTGACACATGAACTCTCGATAATGATAATATAATAGATGTAAAATAATAGAGTAATAAAGATATTGTAGTGTATAACACGAGGTAATTATGTAGAATAGTTTAAAAAGAAAGAATATGTAAATAACAAGACAAGAGTAGAATAGGTCGATGAACGTCGTTGGCATAATACTATGAAATGAAATGTGTGCATTTCTATAGCGCTTTTCAAGTCAATGACTTCCCAAAGCGCTTTACAATGTGCTCCACATTTCCCAATAGCGGCCTTGTATTGCAGCCATGTAAGACGCTAACCTGCTTATTGGGGGTATCAGGGGTTCAGTGTCTTACCCAAGGACACTTCGACATGTAACACGGACAAGCCGGGATTCGAACTGGGATCCCTTGATCCCAAGACGAGCGCTCTACCTCCTGAGCTACTGCCGCCCTATATACATAATGACCTCACGACTGATCCCATCTTTGACTATTCTTTCTGATTGACGCGACCAAACCAAACTGTGATTAACCTCATTAAAACGGATTCAATGGTCGCACGATAAAAATGGACTAGAATGAATTGAAGGACTCTGAATGATTTGAGTTGACGAAAGAAGTAGAGCCTTTGTCTGGCTGACTTTAGAATATCAATAGCATTGACAGTCCATGTGAGGTCAGCTGACAAGTAAGTACCTAGAAACTTGAATGAATGGACCAGTTCGGCCTCACCACCATTAATTGACAGTGGCACATGCGGGGGAGGCTTAGTACGGAAATCTCTTATCATCTCCTTAGTTTTACCTACGTTCAATAACAAATTACTCTCATGACACCAGGTGGAAAATGAATCAATTTCTGCTTGGTATTCAGTTTCAACTAAACAAAAATGGCACCAAAAAGAAAATCATCTCCCGCAGATTCCAGCTGAAAATAACAATGAGACCGACAAACGCAATGTAGAACCAGAAGACTGAAACGGCAGATTGTTTACCGTGACGGTGACACAGGGGACGAATTTAAGCATTTCAAGCACCCGAACGAGCCTCGTCGACGTAACTTTTTTGAAAAGTGATTATGAAATGTCTGTTTTACCTCTGTAGGGCATGAGGAGTGGAAAGACCTCTCTCTGGAGCCTTCTGCACACACAAAGAATTGACCAATATCAAGACCAGCTCTCTGCCCACCCTAAATATGGGGCAAATTCATAATCCCAAAGGTGAGAACCACCAGGAAAAGTATGTGTGTGTCTGTGTATGGAGTCAAACTTTGGAACTATGGTTAACTTTGTTGTTATTGTTGCTATTGTTATATCATAACTGTTATTAATATTATTACTATTGTTGTTATTATAATTAGTGTATTTGGTGGGGAAGATAAAGAGGGGGAATAGAAGCATTTGCTCCTTACTACCCCTTTTCGAACATATTATGTAACATTATTTTGTTGTTATTGTTTTTGTTCTGTTTTTATTTTGATGTTTTCAAAAGCATGGACCTACCCCCTGCACCCACGGGTGCTTCAGGACCTGCACGGCACTCAGACGCAGGGTGGCGTCTCGTACCAGCAGTTTGCTGATGAGATCCTTGGCGGCGTCGGAGACGCGGGCCCAATCCTTGTCCGGGAACTCGTACTTGCCTTGCTGGATGCTCTCGAACAGGTGACTCTGTGGGCGGGACGAGACACGAATGATTTTAACAAATAAAAAAAACAAAAGAAGAAGAATATTGTTTTTGAACCATTTGGAGAATATGGACGCTTTTGGTCTCTTTTCTCAAGTTTTGTCCCAAACTGCAAGTCCTACTAACATGAAGTCATCCGAGTTGGCACACACAGAAACAAAGTTTTGATTCTCGCCTGAATTTATTTTTTTCCAATCAAATGCCTGCAGACGAGTGTCGCATGGGGATATTTGTGTATTTTACTTTGGCCAATTTTTAGACGATGTGAAAGAGTTGTAAATGTTGGACTTCTTTTTAAAAAGGTCAATCCAAGAATCGTGCACATTTGCACATAATAATGGTGGGTAAGTAAGAATGAATCACGATTGGCTTCGCTTACGTTTACTTTTGGCTCTGATCTTAATACAGCCTGGAAAAGTTATGTTGGGAATCTCATTGGCTAACCGAAGTGTCAATCCACATTTCAATCGGTCATTATTGGCTGAATATTTTTATAAGCAAAAGTAGGTCAAGATGTTTTTTTCTCAGTATAGGTAGTATAAGTTGTCACAGGCTAAGGACCGTGAAAGAAAGTTTGCAATTGGCCAAAAGTGGGATAGACTAAAACTTCAGAGGCTAATGGCTGTACCGGGAGTCATCTGACGTGTTTATTATGCAGCCAAACAGACGAATTACGTATAAAATTGTCAAATGATGCAGGGGTGCTTTTAGTAGGATCTCTTTTTTTTAATGTCAGATGGTTTGTTTTGGAGGCAACATTTTACACGGTTGGATTCACCGGACTAGTGAATGCAACCAGAAAATGTTAGCAGGGAATCGCATCATGAGCGGGCCTCCAGGGGTTTTCAGGTATCTTGTTTAAGACTGATCGTGATGTTTCTGTGATGAGTACATGGGTAGCTTGTGTGAGTTGTTAACTAGCTATAGCCATAGGCCAGGCCTGGAGCACCACTGGTGCTTTCTCTCTTCTCCTGCCTCAGTCGATCCTGGGCCCGATAATAATCCACAGAGCACCCGCTGGTAATCGCCATTTCATTGCGCTTTTCTGACTTTCCTCCAATTTGATGATGTTTCTGTTTTTTTGATACTAGCTGTCGTGTTGCTCCGTCGCTTGTTTTTATGGCCGGTTGTGCGCCCGCCCACAATGGCTGTTTGACTGATAGTGTTGTTAAAACTTGAAATGAAATGAACTGAACTTGCCTTTGATTGGGTTTTAACAGTACTAGCCAAACATTCACAATTCTGGTTGGTCAAAGACTCCATCACTGAAATAACACACTAACTATGAATCCTTTAGGGTTTGTAAACTTTTCTCATGGCCAAATTCAAGCACTTTCAAGGACTTTTCAATTTTCCCAGGACTTTCAAAGGACAAAAACAAACAGTGGTTTCGTCACTATCTTACCTACTTTGTGTTATTTTGGGTTATTTCCTATTTATGATCTACAATCTGACATGAATTCTGCCATTCTGTGTCAACAATTCGCAGACAGATTCAATACGTCACACTTGTTTACAAACCTGGAAAGTGCTCAATAGGAGTTGGGTAATAATGGAGTTCCATTACGTTAGACAAAAAAAGAACAAGCTGCGGTCAATCATGGAGAATCACATCCACCACACAGCATCATCTCCAGACAGAAGAGCAGCTTCAGCGACAGACTGTTGTCACAGTCTTGTTCCTCGGACAGACTGAGGAGATCATTTCTTCCTCATGCCATGAGGCTCTTGAACTCCACCCGGGGGAGTAAAAGCCCACATGAAACCCTACCCCCATTGATAGTGTGTATTTTCTGTAGCACTATTTAAATACTCTATATCAACACGTCGTATTGGGTATTTTTGTATGTCTCTTTTCTTTTATCATTTTATTTTTCAACACAAGGATACTGCTGGAAGTGTGAATTTCCCTATGGGGATGAATAAACTATCTATTTATCTTTATTTTTTGCATGTTTTTCAGAGGATCTGTGTGTAAATCGGTGAAAATAAATTGGTTTTTTTTGCATTTTATCCTTTATAGCACTATTGAGTTCATATTTGAAATTGTATTTATTTTATTTTATTATTTTGAATTTTCAGGGATTTTGTGTAGTGGTTTGACTTTAAATCCGTTCAGTCTGTAAAAATCTAAAATTGTTTTGTATGTTAAGCATGTTTTTGTAGCTCTCTAAATATTTTAATCTATATTTGCAGGAATCCCCTGCAAAACGTATAAAATTAGCAATTACGACATAAATTGGTGCATCGTGTTTTATTATTATTGATAATATATCATTAAAAAAACTAAAAATCAGAGGAGCTGCTTGGGAGCCGAAAAAAGTCTAAGTGAGCTGGTCCAAACAACATTAAAATTCAAGCATTTTCAAGGATTTCAAGCACCCGTACGAGCACTTATCCTTGAAAAACCCGCAGTGTCTTGCAAATGACACGATTACACAACGTCACATCGCAATCCGGATTGGATTTCGGTTCATCGTGCCGTCTAAAATTGCCCTTCCGGCACGAGGAGATGATTCATCTCCCTTCCGTTCTATTTTCGAAACGCCAAGCGCCGCCAAATGCTGGCGGGCATCGCATGACGGAGCTTCAGACGATGATTAGGTGTTGACGGATGAAAGTTCTGGATGCTCTTATCTGACACGCATTCACTTGTTCGACACCATTGGGTGACGGGTGAGGCGCGATAAATCAAACGAGCGTAAAAATGTCAGGGAAAGGAAGAGCATGCCGCATGGTCTGCTACTTTGAATTCTGTTCTTATCTATCGTCTCATTGGTCTGTGGAGTTACTTGAGCTGAATCAGCAATCCTCAGGCTAAATACTGTAAATTCTGGACTACAGAGTACTTCTGATTAACCTTTTAACAAATTTAAAGGTGGGGTGCATTGTTTGAGGTGTCCTTAGAAAAGTTATAAGTAGAATATTTCCCCTATCACATATGTGTTACGAATGCCCAATTGAGTTCAAAGAGCCCTTATGTTTAATTTTCCACTGCGCCTATCTGCTTTTATCAGAGCTGTTTGCCGCAGAAAACATTAGGTTTGAGGAATAGGGGCTGGGGGCTAGTGCTGAGAGTATACTTGTTCCAGCGGGTTTTTTTTTTTTTTTTGCATTTCTTGTTCCCTTTTTCACCAGTGTAGCATGACAATGGTGAAAGTAAGAAAATGCTTGCTTTTAGGATTGTCCAAACAACAACCCAAACTCGCAAAAAGATGGAAAAAAAATCCACGTACTTGCACGCACATCACGAGTGAGCTGAGTAAGCCAGGCAATGAGGGCAGGAAGTAACAAAATTCCAAAAGGCTCCTTTACGAATTCCTATAAGCCCAAATCCATTTTTTATATTTTAAGTTGGTTATCGAATTCAATTGTCTTTATTGTCATTGATATCAACGTATTGTAACCTGTTTTCTGAGCAGATAGCAGACAGCTAATGTTATTATGGTTGCGACTGTGTGCTACTGTGAAAGGCTGCTGTGTGTCAGTCATACGGTGGAGCAGGCGCACAAGTCAATGTGTCTACCAAAACAAACTGCAGCGCATGGCGACAGCTAGCTATTAGCGGCCCGTTACATTAAAACTAAATTCGGGAAAGTCAGAAGAGCTCAAAGAAACGGTGATCACAAGCGGGTGCTCCGTGGATTGCTATCGGGTCGGGGAAGCCACTGAGGTGGCGTCAGGAGAGCAGCTGATAACGTGGCTGCATGTCCTGGCTACTGCTATGCCTAAACTAACAACTCTCTTAAGCCACTCCTACCCGAGCTGGCATCTCACCAATGCCAGATCCATTACCCGTGAGACGGATGACCTGGAGCTACAACTCGTGCGAAACTGCTACGTTCAGGACGGTTGTATTTGAATCATCACAGAGACCTTACTCAGTTTGACGATACCTGATGCTAGCATGCAATCAGTTGGCTCTCATTTCGTTGTACTTTGGTATAATGACAATAAAGACTATTTATTCAACTGTAATTCTGTATTTGTTTTTTATTTGTAGATCTAGTTATTTTGTGACAGTGGTATACTTTCAGTCGGTAGGGACGTCATATCGAGATAAATTTGACCCTTGGGGGCTTTTATGAAGGTGCTACTTCCTGGAATTTCACTTTTCGCTGGGAGTTCAAGTCCCCATGAACTGCGATGATCGAAGGATTACTGTATATGAATACTGTTGGAAAATATTACATAATATCTGCACCGTATTTAAAGACGTAGCAAAAAAGTAAGCGTCTTGTACTTCAAAATGTACCTTACATGCAAACATTTCACAATTTAGGTCACTCGGTTGCGAGCTCACCTGGCAGGTGCGGCACGTTTCCCCCCGGTCCCAGCCGCAATCGCTCCCGCAGTTTCCGGTGAACGGCGGGCTGCCGCTTAAAAGGATGTAGAGGATAACCCCGAGGCTCCACAGATCGCAGCGCTTATCGTAGAAGGAGGCCTCGTCGGTGAAGACCTCCACCACTTCCGGGGCCATGTATTCTGCTGAGCCGCACTAATAAGGAGAGAACAGTCAAACAATGACATGACATTATCGTTGTTAAGGGTGGGACCATATGCCTTGGTCACGATTAAATTGTCTCCAGAGGTGGGTAGTAACGGAGTACATTTACTAGGCTTTTTTTACTGTGCTGAATGCGCAGTGCATATCCATTTATCCTCGCACGCACGCATACTATATAGATATATATTCTACTACATGTTCTTAATTTATTTATTTGATTAATACTACTTTTATTTTATTGTTTAGTTAAAGGATAGTGGGATGTTTGGACGCGTTCTAAGGGATGGGCAGGTTACCTGTATGATGCGGCAGGGGTAAACCAGTGAAAGCTGTCGGGCCCTGCTGTCAAACAAAAAAGTGTGTTGTCTCACCCTGACCAGAGTGACACGGCCGCTTTCTGGTGTCCCGTTTCATCTGGAGGGACGAAAGCATGACCGACTTGGGTGCAGAGGTGCCTAACTTGCTACAGTGCTACAGTTACTCCGTACTTAAATAACTTTTTCACCAAGTACTTTTTTACTTTTACTCAAATAAGTACTTGGATGACTACTTTTACTTCTACTTGAGTGTTATTCTGAAGGAACAGTACTTTTACTTGAGTAAAATATTTGGCTACTCCACCCACCTCTGACTGTATCATACTGAAGGTACCGATTCGATTTACATTACGATTCTCGATAATTGCGATTCGATATAATTGTGTGCAATTTAAAAAACGAGCGACTTAAATCATACGCTTGTGGCCCAATAAACCATGAACGATGGTCAAACGATGCACATCAGCCTGTGTCAGTCAGTCTGGAAGCTGACATTTATTTCAACGGAGGTAATAAGAACATAAGATGTAGACCGTGCAACAGGTTTACAGCCTCAAAGTCTCATGAATTGAAATGTTAGCGTAACACATATGTGGTCCTTTAATGATCCTATTTAACAGGCAACACTGTCAGATAGTAAAATAAAATAGAGAATCTAAAACAAAAAGAAAAACACCACAAGTGTAAGCGATCACATTAAAATCAAGATCCTTCAAATTCGACATTTTTTTAAAAACCCTGTGCTGCAGGTAAACATGGCTGTCCGCGGAGATGCTTTTGTGTCTCTCTCCACAAAAGCCTGCTGAATTTGGTTCCTCAAGACAAGGTTTTGCCGATTTATCTTTTTCATGGCAAACCTCTGCCTGGTCTCCTTGTGGCGGACCAGATACACGGCCCCATATGCCCCATTACGGATGAGTTTAATAGTCTCAAAATCGCTCTCAAGAGGCTAGAATAGAACATGTGTTGGATCTGCCCATCTGTCTGTCCCTCACCCCCTCATACAACCCTCCTGCAGGCGTGCACGAAACGCCATCTCTCGTTGCCTCAACAACGGCGTAGGGACTGTCTACTGATCCCTAGCTTACTATGTCACTCCACTATGCCTACTAGGGGTTCACCTACACACACTCAATTGCTGGATACAGGAAGCAACACGGGTCGGTGGAGTTTCCTCGATGTGTGGGCAAAGATCTGATCCAAGCCACTCCTGACATCTATAGGTGATTTATCAAACTGAAACCATCCCCAGAGGCTTGATACTTACCGATGAGCTGCAACCAATTCTTTATAATTATTTTATTTAGGGAAAAACTCATAAAAGAATGAAAAAAAAATGTTTTTACGTTTTGGCACGTCGGGACAATGCTAATGTGCTATAACACAGGTGGTAATAGTCAAAAATCTTACCGGCGTGGTAAGTTCTGGAGTCGTGATAGGCGTGCAGGCGCTGCTGAGCTGCACACCGCTTCCCAAGTCAAAGTCACAGATTTTAACTGGTGACACCTAAAAAAAAAAATAGGAAAAGTATTGTATAAATGATTCTTTTTAAATTCATAAAAAAACATTTGAAATACAGAATTACAAATAAATAAATATCAGTTTCTAACATTGATTGTTAAACGGGCAGAGGTCCACTCTAAAGTTGATGACCACAATTGACAACTATTCAAGTCACAGTTACAGTATATGTAAAACCCTTAAACCCCAACAGAGACGATGCTAAGAGAAGCATAAGAAAAATATAACCTGCTTCTAGTCAAACAATGATATGCAGTTTTTAAAATGTCCAATGGATGTCACCAAAGTATGCAATAAAACACTTATGAAGTAGCCCTATTGCATCGAGTTTTTCAATCCAAATGATCAAAATTACTCATAAAAATGGGAGCTATTGTCAGTGTTTTTCGTCCCGTTTGACAACGACACTTTGGATGACTTTCTATGCTACGGTTATGGGTTTTAACGCACAAAAATGCGTTTATTCGAGGAATCGACTCCTTGCCCTGAAGAATTCTCGTGCCGGCGTGATGAAGGGGCCCTATCGTGGATGCAGAGCCGGAGCTAAGGCTAAGCGGCTAGCGGCTTTATAAGTCTTGGGTACCGTCCGTAATCATGGTAAATGCGAACTCTCTACCAAATAAGACAGACGAACTGGCTGTGCTGGTGAAAAACATCAAAGCGTACAGGGAGTGCAGTTTGCTGTGTTTTACGGAAACGTGGCTCACGTCTAGCATCCCGGACGCTAACGTGTAACTACCCAGAGCCATCCGGAGCTATCCGGCTTCAGCGCTGTTAGACAGAAACACAAAAGCCTGTGGGAAGCGGAGAGGAGGCAGACTCGCTATCGACGTAAACAGGAGGTGGTGTCACCCTGGGCACAAAGATTTCCATCTGGTGCAGGGACGTCAAACTTTTGGACTAGCGTGTGACATCATCCACTCCGCTGTTACTAAACTACAACACAGCACCCTGAGGCCATCCTGTTAATCTGTTAATAAATAATAAAAGGATACTGCTGGTAGTGTGAATTTCCCTACAGGGATGAATAAAGTATCTATCTATCTATCTAGCTCTATCGATTTTCTGTGTTTCAAAACCATTTGGATGAAACGGTCCCTTTATAAACAAATAGACAATGAAATGCAAACACTGCAGGTGAATCCAAAACAGAAACATGGATTAGATTTATCTATTTTCCTTATGAATTGTCGAGGTTTCTGATGTAAGACTTTCAACTGGTATACACAAATGATAAAATGCATCAATTAGATTCTTTTTTTCCCTTGTGCAAATCATTTCAAAATGATGCATACCGCCACTCAAAAAGCTTGCCGACCCCTGATCTAAGGGTGTCACTTATATTCTATGGCATATGAATAACCTATATTTTATGTTGATAATATGTGTATTATTTGCCCTCATGTAGGTTTTAGATCAGGGGACGGTGTCATAACAGCCTGTAGTCCGTACAGCCCTTTGAGACTCTTTGTGATTAAGGGCCAAACAAATAAACATGACTTGACAAGCCCTAACCCTAACCCTAGTTTCGTTACTGGTACTGG
Source organism: Urocampus carinirostris (assembly GCF_059441175.1). Lineage (NCBI taxonomy): Eukaryota > Metazoa > Chordata > Actinopteri > Syngnathiformes > Syngnathidae > Urocampus > Urocampus carinirostris. Next base: position 40,723,355 of record NC_142360.1, on the reverse strand, counting down.
ATAAGTAGTGTTTTTTTCATGTATTTGATATGCATGACAATCAATAGAAATCATTTAAATAAGTTGACTTTTGTCAAAGAAAACAGACTAATTGACGCACTTTTTTGAGCCTTCATGGTTTTTAATCTCCTGCTAACCTTGAAATGCGTTTCCTGAAAACATCCTCCATCCTTTTAAGCCCCCATTTACAGCCCAAACTTACTTGATCCGTGTATTCACAAAGCACATTCTCCAGTTTGAGATCCCGGTGAGCGATACCTGAAGGGACACCAATTTACGACCATGACAACGAGAAGAGGCTTGATTAGAGTGGATAATAAGACGATTTACCTTTAATGTGTAGAAAGTCGAGAGCTTGGGCAATGTCACGGACCACCCTGCTAGCCTCCAGCTCATCAAAGTGCTTCCGGTTTTGGATGTGCGTCAGAATGGAGCCTGGGGAGATGAAAACAAAAATCACATTGCTTCTACAGGTTTTGCTTAGCCTGCAGACAAAACGGCTGATTTTGTTTTCCTCCGCTCACCTCCTCGCAACTTTTCAAACACTAAATAAAAGCAGGTCTCGCATTCAAAGAATTCTATCAGTTCCAAAATGTTCCTGAAAACAAAATGAGTTAAGTAATAATCGTGGTTATTTTGCGCAAAGCATTTCAAATGAAACATGAGCTTCCTCACTTGTTTCCTTGGCACTGGTAAAGCGTCTCCACTTCCCGGAACACTCGGCTGCGGCTGTGGCCTGCGCTCTTTTCGATGATCTGTGCGAGATTCCAAAATGGCATCGGCGTTAAGATTCTCAACTACTAATTTCTGTTTGTCTGTTTCAAATTCAAAACCTCAAAATAGGTATTGCGCAAGTATTTACTCCCATAAAACATTAACAAATGTAATATCAGCCAAAGTGACTCTAGGTGTTATATTTGATCCTAATCTGTCGTTTCACAGTTACAAATGAAAAACATGACTAGAGTGACTTGCTTCTACATTTGTAATATTGCGGGGACTCGCCCGACACCGTCACAATCAAATGCATAGATTATAATTCATGCGTTGATGACTTCTCAGTTTGATGACTGTAATGCATTGCTCTCCGGTCCCCCCATATCTAGCATCAAAAGTTTGCAGCTGCTTCAAAATGCGACGAAGACAAAGTCTGTCCAAGTCATGACTCGCATTGTCTCCCGGTCCGCTTAAGAAGTGACTTTAAGGTTCTGTCATGATTACTGATGCGACTCAGCTGTGCCCGCCGCAGGTTCTGATTGGCTCCCTGTCACTATTTGAACTCAGTCCTGTCAATCCTCTGTTGTCAGTCCGTCTGTGAAGCTCCGCGTATACTACGCAAGCCTTTTTCGACCCTGACTCCCACCTGTCCCGTTTTTTGCTCCCGTTTGTCTCCTACGACCTGTTTTGATTCCGACCACGTCTGCTCTCCCGTCCCTAATAACGATCCGTTTTTGATCCGGACCACGTCTGTTCTCCCGTCCCAGCTTACGACCCGCTTTCCACCCCTGACACAGCCATCGCTCGCTACGGAAGATCCACTTCAGAGTTCAGATCACAAGCCAAGTACGAGAGCGAACACCGGATCGTGGGCGCAACCCTTCCTCGTTCCTTCAATAAAACTTGCAGTAAACGTTACGCGAGTGGGTCCTGTTTCCGTTCTGGTCCTGACAGGTTCTTTTACTAACATACAAATATTTGCATGGACTTGCCCCCTCTCATCTCTCCGATTTGATTTTCCCCCCTACGACCCTCTGCTTAAAAAATGCTGGTCTGTTTGTGACTCCAAGAGCCAAGAAGAAATCTGCAGGCTCGAGAGCGTTCTCCATCTGGGCCCCGGTGCTGTGGAATGCTCTGCCTCAGGAGATAGGATCTGCAACCTCAGTGGAAGTTTTTAAATCTAGACTTAAGACGCACTTCTATTCTATAGCTTATGATTGATGCCGACCTCATACTTTTTTGGTGTCCTTTCCAGCAGGATGGTTGGTGGTGAAAGGAGGGAGAAGGACGTACCCGCATAAGTTAGCAGACCAGCACCTGGACCTAAAGCATGTCAATGTCTGATCGACCAGCTGGCTGAGAAAGGAAGCTGCCCCGTTGCTGTCATGGACTTTTTGGACAATTTTACATATTGCATGTTTTTTTTTATTGATGTTGAATATGTTTTGAGTATTGTTACCCAATGCAACATCCATTGCAGCCAGGTCATCCTGTAAGGGGAATTACTACCTGTAAGTCACCTTCTCAAGGTTTCTTATTTTCCTCATTTTGAGGTTTGGGGTTTTTCCTTGCCCGCATGTTGGTTTCAGATCAGGGGATGGTGTCATTGTGGCCTGTGCAGTCCTCTGAGACATTTTTTGATTTAGTGCGTCACAAATTTGGCTTGACTTGACAAATGGGCTCAGTGATAGTTTCTCTTCCAGGGCCATCACCACCCTAAACAAGCACACTAAAATATGTATCCTGTAACTCGTTTGGGAACTTTTGTTTCTGCTAATATCTTTGCACAGGTTTTCATTGCACTATTATCACAACCTTGGCCAGTCTCTAAGAAATCCATTGTAAATGTATTTTGCCTTTTCATTCCGACAGTAATTAAATCTTACTTTTCTTTTTCAAATCTTTATGACATGTTTACAAAGTGCCATCTCTAATGTGGTTGAAAACAATGTTGTTAAATACAATGTTTCACAACGTTGATATCAATAACAATAAAGACAATTCAATTAAATACAAAAGCTTACAGCAAATTACTATATTCACGTTTTCGATAAAAACTACAAAAATGGAATCCAAATTGTTTTTTATAATTATTTTAATTTATTAAAAATGCTTTTCCCCCTGGGATTCGATCTGCGACCTCAGTGGAAATGTTTAAATCTAAGCATAAAACACTTCTTCTACTCTATAGCATATGAATAACCTATATTTATCCATCTATCTATTTTATATTGACAAAATAAGGGGATGGTGTCATAATAGTCTGTAGTTTGCAATAGTCTTTGATCTGTGCAGCCCTTTGAGACTCTTTGTGATTAAGGGCCAAACAAAGAAACAGGACTTGAATTTTATAATTATTGAATCATATTCATGCTAAAATCCTCCCATAAAGTTATTAATGATGGCTACTTTGTTGTTTGCCAATTTTAAGTGTCTAAGAACTACTTTAAACCTGAAAACAGTGCTCTTAAATGGAACTACGAAAAATAATCACATTTGAAAATTATCTTTGTCCATTCTAAAATATGATTTTTAATATTTGGCACCTCTAGTATTTTATATACCGTATTTTCCGCACTATAAGGCGCACCGGGTTATAGGGCCCACCTCGAAAAAATAGTTTTTGGTCCAATTTTTGACATACATAAGACGCACCGGATTATAAGGCGCTACAATGGGAACGTGGACAAAACAGTCAGATGGTTCAGTCCAACTTCTTACCCCCTTAACATTCCCGAAGCTTGCAAAGACGCAAATACGTGTCGAGAACACGTGCGGATGCGGTGTCCGTACGATGTCACTCAAATGAATCATTCCATCATTCGGAAGGTTAAAGTCTTGGGATTAAAGAAATTCCAACCATTCCTTAGTTTCTATTTTCTTTTTCACTCGCAACTTTACTGTGCATATGACAATAAACACTTGGAATTGAGTTTAATTTAAAAATAGACACTCCATTCCATCCATTATCTGCACCGCTTATCACAGAAACATGGAGTTCAGTCTGAAACAAGATACAGGGACAATATAAAACCCGGAGTAGCTCACCGAAGTCGTTGTGTTCATAATAATGTGCAGCTAATGTCCTCTTATATCCGTGAGGGTAGTAAATCCAGGAGAATAAAATATTTACAAATACAGAATAGAAAAAAATGCTTTCTCTATGCCGTCAGCCACGTCCTATACACATTCATCTTTTTCGGCCAATTGCAGGCTTTGTTTTGCCGTTTAAGCCAATGCCAGCCTGTAAATGATAAAAAGCATCCGGCCCTTGACCTCCGAATAACTTAAGCCAATAGTGATCGATTCAACTGATGATTGACACATCTTTTTCGGCCAATTGCAGACTTTGTTTTGCCGTTTAAGCCAATGCCAGCCTGCAAATGATAAAAAGGATCCGCCCCTTGACCTCCGAATAACTTAAACCAATAGTGATCGATTCAAATGATGATTGACACATTGGTTAGCCAATGAAACGCCGGTAAATAAATCCCAGCATACACCGCATACTACTTGGCGTTCGGGGGGAAATCTAGTCGGCGGCTGCAAGTTAGTTGGAAGACTTTGCGATTTAATATTGATCCATAAATAAGGCGCACTGTATTATAAGGCGCATGGTCAGCTTTTGAAAAAAATAAAAGCTTTTAGGTGCGCCTTACAGTGCGGAAAATACGGTACCCTTTATCTATCTATCTATCTATATACCAAAGCCATATTCCCCCAGTGTGAGTTGGCTAAATCCAAGAACACACTTACATTTACCAGACATTCAATCCACTTTGTTGTTCCCGACTTGACACCGAACAATAAGCCCACAGCACAACCAGGGGGAGTTGATGTGCAATGGCACCCTTAAATATATATCCTTATATACTAAAAATATATAATATTGTGACCAAATCAGACGTTTATCCTGGAGTGACAATGTTTCACCACGTTGATATCATTAATGATTCTATTCTATATAATTTTATTGCATTCTTTCTGAAGGAATAGAATTCTGTTGTAAACTGAGGCCTTGATGCACACAGGGTTAGTAAAAACCTAAACACCTCTCATCTTAGCCATAAATTCTAATACAACCCCTTTTTATTGAATTTTTTTTTAACTCACCTTTACGGCATATTCGTGTCCATTCTGCAGGCTGATGCATCCTTGGACTTTTGCAAAGGCGCCTTGGCCTAACACCTCATCTGTCAGCTTGTAACGGTCTAAAATGAATCCAGAAATTATATATTACAATAAGACGTGACAGAATTCCACTATATTTACCGTCAAAAGTGCCAGTGGAGCCGTTTGCCGCCCGGGATCTTTTTTTCTTCTTTCGTTTGGCTGCATCGGGGATGTTCAAAGGTTGGCTTTTCTCAACTTCTGATCCAAACAAAGGAATAAAAGGATATTTAAAACCACTCGCGGCACTGAGCGACAATACTGTCGTACCTGAGGCGACTTGAGCAATGAGCTGCCTGTCCTCTGAAGCCATCTTATTCTGTTGGTGCTCTTGTTCTCCACAACAGTGGCCTACTTGGCCCAGAGCCAGGGAGTTGCCCTGGAACAGATGGGGAAACGAGGGAAGGAACCGGTTATTATAAAAACGGTGTGAAAATCAAGTGTTTCTAAAAGTAGACCACAGGGTTCCTACACCCTTTTCATGGCCAAATTCAAGCACTTTAAAGGACTTTTAAGCCAATTTTTCCAGTACCGTTAAAAGAAGAAATCCGGTGTGAGTCGTGATTTTGCAGATCCCAAAATATGTCAGACTTATACATGCGATTTTTAAATTTGCGTTTGCATATATCAAAACATATGATTCCTAGATCATTGGTAAATCCTGAATACATTTGTAAATCTAGATAATATGTGCGTAAATATTTATGAGACAATCTTCTCCCCATGTAGGTGGTGGGTAAAATGAAATATGTAGCTTATATTTTCAGTTGCAGGACGTTCTTCCCATTACAATTCAAAACTGGGAAAAGCTACCTCCTTTTTTTACACGGTCCATAATAAAGTTCATAATGGGTGCGTGATCCCTGCACTAATACATATTTCATAGTGACCTGTTTAGGTGTAGCATGTACCTGTCCCGTTGGACGTGACCTGTAGGAGGGGATGACGCTTTAAAGGACATTGCCATACAAACTAATACCAGCTGACCAGCTCGTTACCAAAAATGGTCATTTGGGAACGACCAGTTTACAGCACTAAAACCTCTGCAACTGTGCATTTGACTTTGATTAGTTTTTGTTGCACATTTTGAAAGAGTTGCAAATGTTGGACTACCCCTTCTGCATTTCTATCACTATTGTTCACACTTGCGTGAAAAAATGGTAAAATGAGTCACGAGTGGCGTTACGCATGTTTATTTTGGGGTCTAATTTGAAGACATTGCGTGCATCTACATATTGTTCTTTACAGAATTTCACGTGTCAATCATTTGAATCTGTTACTACTGGCTAAAGATATTTGAAGCTAAAGGAGGCGACATCCGTTTTATCAATACAGGCCCTAACGGGCTAATACAGGGTGTGGATTGTGAAAAAAAGTCTGCAATTGGACAAAAAAATTGTATCAATCAAAAGGTCAGGGGCTAAGGGCCATCTTGGAAATAGTTTTGCGAGTTTTTTTTATTTGCAAATGGGAATTATGTGGCGATTGCAGCAAGAAACGTCCAACAATGCAGAAATGCTCTTAGGCGGATTTTTTTTATTTTTATCAGTCAGCATTATTGTGTGTTTTGAAGCAAATATTTTACACGGTTGGATTCGCTGGACAGTCCTGGAAATAACGACACTGTTTGCGGACATTCAACTCATTCGATGGGGACGTAATTGGTAGGCTAGGCGGGCTTTAGAGTTTTCGGGTATCTTGTTTCGAACTGATCGTGAGATTTCTGCGATAAGTATTTTGAAATGATCATCACATCTTGAATCCCAAAAGTTAAAGCTTTCCAATGACATGGCATGACATTTTCTAGTCACTGGTGACATTTTACAGAGACATATTTGCTTCTTAACAGTCAAACGGGGTTAACAGTCAAATTTACTGACAAAATGACATTAAAGCCTACTTACAACAAAGTCAGTTAGTTCTTTGTTCCTTTGTCTCTTTGTTTCCTTATCCTCACTGTAAATGTGGAACTAGAGTCGTCCAATTTCGTTGTCACAGCATATCCCATGTTGTAACAATGACAATAAAGGCATATTCTATTCTATTCTATTCCCCAAATATACTAAATCGCTTCTACAGAGTCACTTCTCGGCAACCTGCCCAAACAGTAGCTCACTTTTACCTTGCAAAAGAGCACCCTAATCAGATATGACCAAACATATTTATACATCCAGTCATAGCACATATGACTCACTAAGACTGATGTCTGTGTAAAGGTAGATAAGAGAGATAAGTCATTCCACCGATAAGTAGATGTTTCACAACATGGCGATGACAGACGGTACCTGGAGCGGGTGCTGGAAGACTTGCAATTCAGTCATCATGCTGCGCCTCACCATGGCTGCCGGCTGAGGGGAGATTTACGAGTATTTAGTTGGCCTGGAATAATGCGCATCGGCCACAATTACCTAGATGAAACAATATAAGGGAATGTCAGTCAAGAGCATAATTCCGTGCCTAGTACAAGGGGGTTTTCCCCTCTTTGGTTATGCATAAACAACTGTTTTATAAAAAAATTCGAGACACTATACCAGGGTACCCCTGAGGACAGCGAAAGTCCCCGCAGACTTTTTCTGAGTTTTCTTGTAAAATTATTTTTGGAGCGCTTGGCTGAGTCTATTTAACCCTAAGTCTAATAATAAATTCGGTCATAACATAGTCACAACATAATAAGTTGTTATTTAAGAGATCCGTATCAACCCGGGTGCCCTTTTAATTTGTAACAAAATAGCCCTCTGCTTGACAGAGGTTGGAGACCCTCTGCACTATACCATAAGACCACTTGTGAGGTTTGTGCTGAGGTTTTGAATTTTTCCCTACCCTCATGTAGGTTTTAGATCAGGGGATGGTGTCAATGTAACCGGTGAAGTCCTTTGAGAAATTTTGGGATTAAGGGCTATACAAATGAATGTGACTTGACTATAACGTCACTGAACCAAATGATTACTTTTATGCAGGGTTCATACACCTTTTTCACAACCAAATTCAAAGCTTTAAAGCTGATTTTCCAATTTCTCTCGTACCGTTAAAATAGTGCAAAAGTGCAAATGATTTATTTTGCAGAGCCACAAATATATTTGTGATTTATATATTCCATTTTAATCTTGCTTGTACATTTATCAAGACAAAATCTTGAGTAAATAGTTAATAATGGTTTTGATACAAATCTAACCTTTTATAGGTGTTGGGTAAAAATGACAGTAATATGTAGCTTATATTTTAGTTGCAGGAAGTTTTTTCCTACTATAATTTACTTCTCAGAATAAGTCTCCATAACTGATACTTAACATTTCATAGTACCCCTGTTGAGGTGCAGCATGCACCTGTCCTCTTGGAATAGACGACGGTTCATAAGACCGTACAAACTAATGCCGGCTGTCGTTAGTCACGAGGGAAGAAGGGAAGAATGCAATGACAAAGCGAAGCCACCCGAGAACAGTGTTTGCATCATTTTTTAGCAGACTTGCAACCATTTACAAACACTTCACCCAAAACTCAAGCACTTTTCATTCCTTGAAAACACATTGAAATTCAAGTACTTTAGAGCACATATATGAACTCTGTCTACCGCGTCACTGAAATATTAAAATGATCCGCATTTGTATCGGGCTTTTCAAGTCACTACAGACCTCCTGAAGCGCTTTACAATGTGCTTCACACTTACTCATTCCCAGAGGCATGAAAGATGCCAACCTGAATGTATCGATTGCCCTTTTAATGAGTATTCTAAATTACTTTTGACCTCGTGAAGCATTTTAATCCGCTGTGAGAAATGTTATGTAAATAAACTCTTACTAAGACACATCAGTGTGAAATCCAATAGCTAGTCCCGTAAATATAACCAAATCAAGCTGTGACGTCACTGACAGCCAAGCATTCGTGGATTTTTTTTAACTCTCATATTTTACTTTAATTTCAAGAAATTAATATTTAGTAAAATACCCTATTAGTAAAACACACGGTTACGTGACTTGGTTTTAAAGAAAGGATAAGAAAGAAACATTTTGTTCTTAGCGTTAGCCAACGCTAACCTGCTAGCCTAGCATAAACCGAAGGAGCATTTCGCGCCGTCCTTTTTATGTAGGAAAAAGGACGTGAATTATAAGAGATAATATCGATTTATAACCTGAAAATCCTCCGAAGTGTCAAGTCGACGCCGTTCAGAATCTGGCTGAAAACAGCAAGAGAAGCCAGGTGCCTCTCGAAGGCGGCGGTGACGCTCCCAGCGGGGAAACACATGAAAACATTCCTTCACGCCTACTTCCGCATGTTCTCTTCTCCTATTGGTCTATATAACTACGTCATAACGACGTTTCACCGCACGCCTTCGCCGTTCTATTTTGATCCGAATAAATAAGATTTATTTCCTCCTTTTATTTGATTTAACTCTCTATTTGATTTAGTACGCATTTTTGTTATGGTTTTTAGAAAGATGACAAAAGCCTATTTGAAATAGTTTTTTGTGCATTTGTCTATCGTTTTTTTCTCAAGTTTCTTTTTTAACTCATTCAATGGCAGACTTTCGAACAGCCTGCCCTGACCTTGTACATTGAACTCAAGCCCACTCAGTGAAAATCTTCATTGCATTAGTCAATCGTATAAAATCCTTTAGAGTCAAAATGTATAAAATCCTTTATTTGGCAGACCCGAAAGTAATGCCAATACTTTGGTGGAATGAATTTTGAGAACCAACACTTTCATAGGTAAATTCCATTTATTCATAAACATTTTTCCCTTTTAGCTTGACAAATTCAACCCTGAAATCCAGGGTGTCTTAAACTTCAAAAAGCCTTCGCTATTACAAATACAATCCCAAAGAACCCAAAATAGCTTATAAATATATGCTTATAAAGCTTATAAAATTCCAATCATGAATACATGCACAGGATAGCACAATTGACCCTTTGCACGTGACGTCAATGTTCTGATTGGCTCCCTGTCACTACTTGAACCCAGTCCTGTCTGTCCCCTGTTGTCAGTCCGTCTGCGAACCTCAGTGAACACTAGGCAAGCCTTTTTCGACCCTGACTCCCACCAGTCCCTTTTATGCTCCCGCCTGTCCCTGGCTTCAACCCGTTTTTGATCCTGACCAAGTCTGCTCTCCCGTCCCGGCTTTTGACCTCTTTTTTGTCAGCGACTACGTCTTCTCTCCTTTTCTGGCTTACGACTCGCTTCCGACCCCGACCACGTTTTTGCTCTCCTATCCCGGCTACTGACTTGTTTTTTCCGCTCCCGACACGGCCATCCCGCGCCACGGAAGTGCCACTTCCGCGTTCAGAGCGACCTGCTCCCCGTGACCAGCGATCACCGGATCGTGGGTGCAATCCTTTCCCTTCTTCCCAATAAAACTAAGAGAAATGTAACGCAAGTGGGTCCTGTCTCTGTTCTGGTCCTGACAATGTACTCATGAAAAGAGCCATATATGGCTCGTGAGCCATAGGTTCCCAACCCCTAGTATAGCTATTTGCTTATGTTGTCTTCTGTTTACTGTTTGCAGGAGTACCGTTTACTACAGTTTACGGTACGAAGTTAGGTCCCGTGTGTGCAAAGGGTCAAGAGCAGGGGTGTCAAACATGCAGCCCGGGGGCCAGATCAGGCCCGCTAAGGGATTGAATCCGGCCCGCGAGACAACGCTCAGAGAAGCGCAAGAGAAAAACGAGCTGCAGGTCTAAATATGTCCACTTGATGTTGCCAAAGCCAGGTGCCTCAAACAAAGACACTCTACTTGTATTTCTTTCTTTCTCTCTTTCTCTCTCTCTCTCTCTCGCTTTCTCTCTCTCTCTCTCTCTCTTTTCCTCCCTTTTTCTCTCACTCTCTGTGTCTCTCCCTCTTTCACTTTCTGTGTCTCTTTCTTTGTTTATCTTTGACTCTTTCTCTCTCTGTGTCTTTTTACCTTCTTTTGCTCTCTCTTCCATTTTTCCTTTTTTCTCTTTTGCTCTCTCCTGCTTTCCCCTTCTCCCATTCTCTATTTCTCCCCTTCTCTTTTCTCTCCTTCCCTCTTTCTCTCTTTCTATTTCTCTTTGGATATCATTCTTTCTCTCTTTCTTTCCCCCTCTCTCACTATTTGTCTTTTTTGTTTCTCACATTCTCTCTCCCTCTCTCTCTCTTTCTCCCTTTCTCTCTTTCATTGTCCCACCCTCTCGCTTTTTCTCTCCTTCGCTTTGTCTTATTTCTTTCTCTCTTTTTCTTTCTCTCTAATATACTAGCCCGGCCCCCGAGAGAACGTTTGTTCTATCGTGTGGCCCCCGAGCTAAAATGAGTTTGACACCCCTGGTCAAGAGGATGCAAGACCGAGGGAAACATTAGCTAGCTCGGAGACCACCCCCATAAGACAAAAATAAAGCACCAGTGAATAGGAAAGTAACACCTATTTTAACCCCACCCCCAAAAAGAGCATAGTGGGATAGTAAAAAAATATTCACAGTGACACTGGCACAGCACACATCGTAACGATACACACTGATGTCAAAGTTCAAAGTTCACTGAAGTCCTCGTCTTCTTCTATTTAATTGCAAATCTTCTCCGTCATCTCTTTCTGCGTGGAAATCAAACAAAAAAAAGTAATCTGTTATAGTTACTCAATACTTTTTCCAAAAAGTAACTGAGTTAGTAACGAAATTACTCTACGTTATATCAGGAAATTAATTTCTGTTACATCAACAAGAACTTGTTGCATGTCAAAGAATTGGAAATTTTCTGAGCAGTTTACGAGTCAGTTGAATAGAGAAGAACAAACTGTCAAGAACCAGAACAGGAGGAGGACCCAAATGCGTGACGTTTCTCACACGAGCCTTTTATTTTACGGGAAATGGGAGTCATGCACGATAGGCAGCAGTCTGGCGTGGAATGATAGGAAGCCAGAGGCCGACAAGATCGATACCAATTTCCCGAGTTGATATCGGACAGGACGGGACAGACAGGATTGATAATGAAACAGGATATCGAAAATAAACAGGAGAAACGAGACGGGAACGAAAACTGGAGAGAATAATAAACTGGACGAAACTAGACGGTAACAAAACTCGAAACCGATATTAAACAGGAAAAAAATAAAAGGGAACAGTACCGGACAGGAAATAGCAACAGGAAACAGGACTGAGTCAAAGCTCACGTCTTACGGGGCAGAGGTTTGTTGACGGGCTGACAAAGGAAGAGTGAGAGCACTGAGCTTAAATAGACAGAAAGCCTATCTGTCAACGAGCCGCAGATGGCACCACACAAGCGGGGCCAATTGGGCGCCATGGCAACCGTGACACAAACAGGTATTTTAGAACCTATTAGTATTTATTGCACCTCACCAGTAACAGATTTATCCGACACTTGTGGTCCAGCGAGCACTTGATCGCGGGCGCTGCCCTTCCTCTTTCTATTCAATAAACTTGTGGTTAACGCTACGCATTTGGGTCCGAATTCCGTTCTGGTCGTGACAGTTCTATCCAGGAAAACCGAATGGCTTGGCTGTGCTCCTTCTAGTTTTAAGCTCTGCAGCGAACCTAGCCTAAAAGTCACAGGAGATTGCAAAAAAGTTGCATTTAATGGAATGAAAACAATCTCTTATTCAAAGTACGGTAACAGCGGAAAAGTAATCCGAAGATGTCAGGACCAGAACGGAAACAGGACCCAATTGCGTAACATTTACCACAAGTTTTATTGAAAGAAAGCCCACGATCCGGTGTTCGCTGGACGCGGGAAGCAAGTCGCTCTCGTACTCAGTTTGCTATTCTGTAGCAAGCGATGGCGGTGTCAGGGACGGAAAAACTGGTCGGTAGCTGGGACTGGGAGAGCAAAGCGTGGTCGGGGTCGGAAACGAGTCGTAAGCCAGGACGGGAGAGTAGTCGGGATCAAAAATAGGTCGAAGCCGGTGACAGACGGGAGCAAAACCGGGACAGGCGGGAGTCAGGGTCGAAAAAGGCTTGCCTTGTATAAACAAAGGTTCGCAGACGGACTGACAACAGGGTATTGACAGGACTGGGTTTAAATAGGGACAGGGAGCCAATTATGTCTAACGGTATTATCCCCAAAACTGACTTTCACGAATCTTCGTTTCATTCCATACTTCCCGATCAGAAACATACGACACTGACTTTTTGCACAAGATGAAGATAATGCCGGTATCTCACCAAAGGCTCAAGTTCCGAGCAGTCGATGAGGTGAAACTCCGAAATGAAGAAATAGTAGTGCTTGTAGCAGGTGTTGATGTGGGCTTCGGCCCCCATGCTGCAGATGCTGTCAAAGTGATGGATGTAAACGTGCACGAAAACCCGAAAGAGCCGGCTCAGGATCTTCTTGCACACCTGCTGGAAATTCTTTGGGAAGGGAACACCTGCAGTCAACACAGAATGGGTAAGTGTGAAGCACATTGTAAAGCGCTTTGGGAGGTCTTCATTGACTTGAAAAGCGCTATACAAATGCAGACCATTTAGCATCTTGATTATCCTCAAAACGTTTGGAGGCTGACTCCCTATTGGTGTGTGAGCGTGTGTGTGAATGTGTAAGTGTGAAGCACATTGTAAAGCGCTTTGGGAGCTCTTCGTTGCCTTTGAAAGCGCTATAGAAATGCAGACCATTTACCACTTAGCATCTTGATTATCCTCAAAACGTTTGGAGGCCATTTTACCATTCAAAATACCAAAAGTCCTTGTCTGAATTTCTCCTACCATCAGTCAATATGGTTGAGCTCTCCGTCGTTTTAGATCTAACACTTACCTACTCGAGTGGGGAAGATCTCCTCATCGTTGATGAGCGACTCTATCCAGTCCATCATCAGGTTCATGTAGACCAACGCGGGCAGCTTGGTGGGTTTCCTGTACTCGTCCCCGTCCTGCCACCTGTACTCGTACCTGAGGCCGCCCGACATGATGGGGCAGGTCCGCTGGGTGCAGTACTCGCTCACCGTCCCGTAAATCAAATTGACTCTGTTGAAGAAGTCCACCACGTGCATGGCCACCCAATCGTTGAGGTTCTCGCCTTCGGGGAGCTGCACCACTTTCCTCAAGTCCAGGCCGGACTTGAGCGAGGCCTGGGCCTTCTTGTAGAGTTCGAAACGTTGGGTCCCGGGTTCGAAACGCTTCCTGGGTCGGAAGGTTTTGTCTTTGCTGAAGACTTGACCCAGGCACAAAGCCATCTCCCGAGGAGGTTGGAATCTCCAGAATGCGTTTGATGCTCTTGAGGAGGACGTCACCGAGAGGGAAGAGTCTTGTCCGGACCGGCTCCAAATTCTTCACTGCAGAATAGAAGACATTTTCTTTCTGTCGGCCCACACCTTTACCTTTTTTCACAATTTTTATAACAATACCAGACAGTTTGTGAAGTAGAAGATAAAAATAAATAAATAGATAGATCTATCTATCTATCTATCTATCTGTCTATCTATCTATCTATCTATCTCTCTCTCTCTCTCTCTCTCTCTCCACCTCTCTTTTCTCCCACTCTCTGTCTCTGTCTCTTTCACTCTCTGTGTCTCTCTTTTTTCTCTTCCTTTGTTGCTCTTTGTCTCTTTCTCTCTGTGTCTTTTTAACTTATTTTACTTTAACTTCCTTTTTTCCTGTTCTCTCTTTTCTCTTTCTCTCTTCCTACCCTTCGCGCTTTCTTTTCTCTTTTCTCTCCTTCTGTCTTTCTATTTCTCTTGGGATTTCTTTCTTCCTCTCCCTTTCTTTTTCCCCTCTCTCATGACTTTTTCTCTTTTATTTCTCACGCTCTCTCCCTCTCTCTCTTTGTCCTGCCCTCTCTCCTCTTCCCTCCCTCTTTCTCTTATTTCTCTATCTTTCTTTTTCTTTCTTTTTAATCTACTAGTCCGGCCCCCGAGAGAATGTTTGTTCTATGGTGTGGCCCCCGAGTTCAAATGAGTTTGACACCCCTGGCTTGGAGTGAGACATAGGGAAATACATGGTACTTTTTGGTCTCAGTAATCTAGGGGGGGTAACTGAATTACTATTTAAACGAAGTAGCCATAACTAAGTACTGTTTTTCCGCGCAACGCCGGTCCCGAAAGACGAACACATGTGAGCTAAAAAAAAAACCCCTTCTGCCGGCCTCAAGCATGTCCGATCCTGCGTTTTCCTCCCGTACGCATACCAGCGTCATTTTTAGGAACCCTCCGTACTTTAAACCGCTCGGAAGTGAAAATCCAGACCGGGAGTATTAAGTAACTCACGTCTGTGAGGAAAGAGTCGTCGGCATTGTACCTGCAGGGGCTCGGCGACGCTGACCAAAGGAGAGGCGGCGGTGGAATTTTAGAGGACAGCTTCAGCTGCTTCCCCCCCCCCCCCTAAAGTCCCCCGCTGTCCCCCTCCAGAAATCCAAGTCGAGTGTCAGAAAAAAGCTGAAATTGTCTTTTGGCTTCCCTTCTCTGAGTGATGTCATATCCTGACTTTGTCTTCTCAACTCTCTTCTTGCTTTAAATGTGTGGTGGGGGTGGGGGTTGTCATGTGTCATTGGCGAATGAAACGGCTCTGTGAGACCACTCTTTGAAGGGAGAGACGGGAGCCGGTGTTGAGTTGTCTCCATTCAATAGTCATGTGTCATTGGCGAACAAAATGGCTCTGTGAGACCACTCTTTATAGTGAAGGACGGGACCCTGCTCCCCTCCAACAGAGAGTTGGCTCCCTTCTATAGTCAAGTGTCATTGTCGGGTAAAACAGCTCTATGAGACGACTCTTTGAAGTGAGAGACAGGGGCCAGCTTTTAATAGGGAGCTGGCTCCCTATTATAATCACATGTCATTGGCGGACCAAATGCTTCTGTGAGACGACTCTTTGAAGTGAGAGACAGGAGCCAGCTTCCCTGTCGACAGAGATTTGGCTCCCTTCTATGGTCATGTGTCATTGGCAAACAAAATGGCTCTGTGAGACGACTCTTTATAGTGAAGGCCGGGACCCTGCTCCCCTCCAACAGAGAGTTGGCTCCCTTCTACAGTCATGTGTCAATGGTGAAGAAAACGGCTGTATGAGACGATTCTTTAAAGTGAGAGACGGGAGCCGGCTTCCCTGCCGACAGAGATTTGGCTCCTTTCTATAGTCATGTGTCATTGGCGAACCAAACAGCACTGTGAGAAGACTCTTTGAGGGTGAGAGACGGGAGCCGGCTCCCCTCCAACAGAGAGTTGGCTCCCTTCTACAGTCATGTGTCATTGGCGGACAAAACAGCTCTATGAGACGACTCTTTCAAGTGAGAGACGGGGGCTGGCTTCCCTGCCGATAGAGATTTGGCTCCCTTCTACAGTACCGTGTCATTGGCGAACCAAACAGCTCTCTGAAACGACTCTTTGACGGGAGAGCCGGGAGCCGGCTCCCCTCCAACAGAGGGTTGGCTCCCTTCTATAGTCATGTGTTATTAGCAAACAAAATGGCTCTGTGAGACGGCTCTTTGAAGGGAACGACGGGCTCCGGATTTTTATCAACAGAGAGTTGGCGCCATTCAATAGTTATGTGTCATTGGCGGACCAAACGCCTCTGTGAACCACTCTTTCACGTGAGAGACGGGAGCCGGCTCCCCGTCAACAGAGAGTTGCCTCCCTTCTATAGTCAAGTTTCATTGTCGGGTAAAACGGCTCTATGAGACGACTCTTTGAGGTGAGAGACGGAAGCCGGCTCCCCTCCAACAGAGAGTTGGCTCCTTTCTATAGTCATGTGTCATTGGCGAACCAAACGGCTCTGTGAGACGACTCTTTGAAGTGAGAGACGGAGGTTGACTTTCCATCAATAGGGAGCAGCTCCCTTCTACTGTATAGTCACATGTCATTGTCAAATGAAAAGGATCTGTGAGATGACTCTTTGAAGTGAACAACGGGGGCCAGCTTCCTTCCAACAGAAAGTTGGCTCCCTTCTCTAGTCATGTGTCATTGTCGAGCGAAACGGCTCTATGAGACGACTCTTTGAGGTGAGAGACGGGAGCCGGCTCCCCTCCAACAGAGAGTTGGCTCCCTTCTACAGTCATGTGTCATTGGCGGACAAAACAACTCTATGAGACGACTCTTTCAAGTGAGAGACGGGGGCCGGCTTCCCTGCCGATAGAGATTTGTCTCCCTTCTGCAGTACCGTGTCATTGGCGAACCAAACAGCTCTGTGAAACTACTCTTTGACGTGAGAGCCGGGAGCCAGCTCCCCTCCAACAGAGTGTTGGCTCCCTTCTATAGTCATGTGTTGTTAGCAAACAAAATGGCTCTGTGAGATGACTCTTTGAAGTGAGAGACAGGAGCTGGCTTCCCCGACGACAGAAATTTGGCTCCTTTTTATGGTCATGTGTCAATGGCGAACGAAACAACTCCATGAGACAACTCTTTGAAGGGAACGACGGGCTCCGGCTTTCTATCAACAGAGAGTTGGCGCCATTCAATAGTCATGTGTCATTGGCGGACCAAACGCCTCTGTGAACGACTCTTTGACGTGAGAGACGGGAGCCGGCTCCCCGTCAACAGAGAGTTGCCTCCCTTCTATAGTCAAGTGTCATTGTCGGGTAAAACGGCTCTATGAGACGACTCTTTGAAGTGAGAGACAGGGGCCGGCTTTCCATCAATAAGGAGCTGGCTCCCTTCTTTGGTCATGTGTTCATGGCAAACTAAACGGCTCTGTGAGACGACTCTTTGAAGTGAACGACGGGGGCTGGCTTTGCATCAATAGGGAGATGGCTCCCTTCTGTGGTCACGTGTCATTGGCAGACCAAACGGCTCTGTGAGATGACTCTTTGAAGTGAGAGCCGGGAGCCGCTCCCCTCCAACAGAGGGTTGGCTCCCTTCTATAGTCATATGTCAATGGCAAACAAAACGACTACATGAGACGACTCTTTGAAGTGAATGACAGGGGTCGACTTTCCATCAATAGTGAGCTGACTCCCTTCTACGGTCATGTGTCATTGGGGAACCAAACGGCTCTGCTAGACGACTCAGACAGGCTACCCTGCCGACAGGGAGTTGTCTCCTTTCTATGGTCATGTGTCATTGGTAAACGAAACGGCTTTATGTGACAACTCTTTGAAGTGAGAGACGGGGCCCGGCTTTCCGTCAATAGGGAGCTGGCTCTCTTCTATATTATACAAATAAAAATGACTTGACTTGACTTGACTTTACTCTTGTTTCTTTTTTTCTTTTTTCCCTTTTTTCTTTCCTTTTTTTTCCTTCGTTTCTTGGTTTTCAAATTTTTCCTTTTCTCTTTTTTTCTTCTTTTCTTTCTTTCTTTTGTTTATTTTTGTTGATTTTTTTTTTGCTTAATTTTTCCCTTTTTTAATCCATTTCGTGCATAATGTTGCATAATAATCGGTAGAACGCGGATGAAAGCACCTAAAACAATCCGAAGAGCCGTTTGGGAGCCGAGCCGAAAGTGCCGCTTCCCAAAAAAGTGTGGTAAACCTGTAAGGGGAAAGGCCTTCTTTGAGTCCTTCCTCTTTGTTTTTCCTCAAAGACCCTCCCCGCTTCCCTGTCTTGATCCATTTGCCACAAGTCCAGAGCAGTGAATGTAACATGAAAGAAGGATATCTTGGCCTGGAAAGGGATGGGCGCCACCAGGCTGTACTTGCCCAAGACACACCACAGGAAATAGTGCCCCTACGACTCTCTTGGTTAAGGAATCCACCCGGGCAACCAACCATCAGAGCAGCGTGTTGCAAAAAAAGCCCACAAAAATGTCCCGATATCTTCTTTTTCATGGCAGTTTGAAACATGGGCGTAACCAGCCCGTTTTTTGGGGGTGCTCATGCACCACCAAATTCATGCACCCCTCAAAATGTTTATTTTTGTATTTCTAAAAAACTCTCTTTTCCGTCATTAAGGTACAAGATAGGCTTAAAATATCAGGAAACACGCTACATAAAAACAACAACTGTGAATGATGCTTCAGAAATACTCTACTGCCTTGAAATGGTTCATTTCATTCCTAGCCCCGCATTGTGGTATTTCTGTGGTATTTCTTAAGTAGAATTTTTGTAATATATCTGTAGTATTACTGTATCTTTGTGGTATTTTTGATTTTTTTTTTTATGATTAACGATAGGAATCGCCTGTGCTCGCTCATTTGGCGCCATTTGCTTCGGACTCTGATTGGCTCCCTGTCCCTATTTAAACCCACTCCTATCTGTCCCCTTTTGTCAGTCCGTCTGCGAACCTCAGTTAACACTAGGCAAGCCTTTTTTGACCCTGAATCCCACCTGTTTTTGCTCCCGTCTGTCCCCCGGCTTCAACCCGGTTTTGATCCTGACCACGTCTTCTCTCGAGTCCTGGCTTTCGATCTCTTTTTGTCCCCGACCACGTCTACTCTCCTTTCCTGGCTTCCGACCCCGACCACGTTTTTGCGCTCCTGTCCCGGCTACTGACCTGTTTTTCTGTTCCAGACACCGCCACGTTCAGAGCGACCTGCTTCCCGCGTCCAGCGATCACCCTTTCTCTTTCTTCCAATAAAACTTGTGAGAAGCATAACGCGATTGGGTTCTGTTTCCGTTCTGGTCCTGACACGGAAGTCAAAATGTTGTATTACTGCTGAATTAGTATTGTAGTTTTATTTTTGTAGTATTTTGTTTATATTTTTGTTGTCTTTTTGCACCTGTGTTTTTGTAGTATTTTTATAGTAAAATCTTTGTAGAATTTTTCTAGTATTACTTTATTTGTATTTTTGTAGTATTTTTGCACTTGAATTCTTGTGGTATTTCCATATAAGAATATTTGTACTATATCTGCTGTACTTTTATAGTCTTACTTTAACTTTGTGGTGTTTTTGTAAAATTCTGCTGTCAGATTTTTGTAGTATTTCTGTAGTATTATAGTATTACTGTACTTTTATTTTGTAGTATTTCTGCAGTGAAATTGTGTGGTATTTCCATTGTCCTATTTTTGTAGCAGTATTTTTGTATTATAGTGATACTAGGGTGGTATTTTTGTAGTTTTTCTGTGGAAATATTCTGAATTATTTCGATACTAGTATCTTTGTAGTATTTCTTAATTATTTTCTACTATTTCTGTAGTTGTGTTTTTTGCAATATTTCAGTTGTAATATTTCTATAATGGTCTTTTTGTGTCGTAGTATTACCATAGTAGTATTTTTGCAGTATTTCTAGTTTTCTTTTCAGAATGAAGACAAAATAATATGTTAGGTCCCTGTTTTAAGCACTTTTTTGATATTTAGTTTTGTAGTATTTTGAAGTATTTTTGGAGTACTTTTTTTGCAGACACCCAAAAGGACAATGGGGCAAAGTTGGCACACAAATTTAGTACTATATATATATATATATATATATATATATATATATATATATATATATATATATATATATAATCTTGGTTATATTTTGAGCATTTTTGTTTTCCTTTCTTACTCCACTTTGTTTTTCTTTTTCTCTTTTTCTACCTCTTTTTCTTTCTCTTCTGCTCCATCTCTCTTTTTCTTTCGCTTCCCTTTCTTTCTATCGCTTCAATCTACCAGTCCGGCCCTGGTCAACGCGTTTTTCCCCGCATGACAGCAAAAATATACAAAGATGGCTCAAATGATAACAACAACAATCAATTATTTCTCTGGACCTTATGTTCCATATAAAACAGAACCGGAGGATTAAATATCTTCAATTGTTTTGTATTATCGTCATAAACCCCCAAAATTCAACCGTACTCGATTTTAGTGTGCGGATATATTGTGACGTCACTCCCCATAGCTGTAATACTTCAAATTGACCACTTGGAGGCCTCCTGCACTCAAGTCTTAGAGCGGTGTTCAAGGTGAGAGCTACTCTTTGCAACTCATCAGAGTACAAGATAAACAGAACTTATCTTGTACTACTAAGAAAGGAAAGAAGGAAAGAAAGAAAGAGGAGGGCAGTCCAGTAAATTATACAGGGAGAAAAAAAATAAGGGAGTGGGTGGGGAGAGAAAGGAGAGAAAAAATGAGAGAGAGAAAAGAGGAGGAGAGAAAATGAAAAGAGAGAGTGAGAGCAAGAGAGAGATCAAAAGATGAGATATTGTAAATAAAAGAAGAGAGAAAAGGGATATAAAAAGAGAGAAAATAAGAGAGACAACATAGAGAGAAAGAGAGAGAGTAAGAAGAGAGAGAATAAAAGAGTAAAATTGAGACTGAGAGAGGAAAAGGAGAAATTGAAAAAAGAGATAGAGGGAAATAAAAGCGAACAGAGAGCGTTTCTCAAAACAATACCTGCCGTCCTCTGTCATCAAGGCCTTTCTGCGTCTGGATGCACTGATTATCTTATCAGCCTTACGTCCCGTTCCCGCCATCCCTGTAAAAAATATTTCCTACCAGGGTGCCCTGAACTTTCACTGCTTATTGAATAAAAGCACAGTCAGTAAATAACTACAGCATTAAACTCAATAAACGGAACTTGTATTCAATCGTATAAAATCCTTTATAGTCAAATGTATAAAATCCTTCATTACCGAGAAAATGGAACGGGTTCGGAAACCATTGAGTGTGATACTCCCGGTCGCTCGTTTGTCACTTTAGAAACGCGCCTCCGTCGAAGGAAAACTGGAGAGAAGGTCCTTGAACGCAGCAATTGCAGTTTTTGACTTCAAGTGCCTTAACTATGACAAGCATGCGGTAGGAAAACACGGTTTCTACAAGGCTCCTCTGTCAAACATCCGCTCGAGCCGACGGATGACAGACAGTAACAATCGGGCCTCTGTGTTGGTTTTGGATCAGGTTTTGGGATTCCGACGGAACCCGAATGGGCCGTGAGGTCGAGACCCTGTCCCGGTTCGTTGTCGATTGACGTTCTATACTGCATGTATTCGTGTATAAGCATCATTACTTTGATGATCACATTATTTATTTAGTTGTTATAAATGCACATCATATTTATCCACTTATATTAATGAAGTATTTACTCGCTGTATCCTTTTGTATCACTACATTCCCAGCCATGGTCTCTGATTACTGATGCGGGACACCTGAGTCTTCTCCTTTGGCGCCAACTTCCTCGGACTCTGATTGGCTCCCTGTCCCTGTTTAAACCCACTGCTTTCTGTCACCTGTTGTCAGTCCGTCTGCGAACCTCAGCGTACTCTAGGCAAGCTTTTTTCGACCCTGACTCCCGCCCGTTTTTGCTCCCGTCTGTTTCCTGGCTGTTGGACCCGTTTTGGCTCCCTACTTCGTATACTCTGTTTTTACCACGGCTAATAACCTGTTTTCCCGTTCCTGACGCCACCCTCACTCGTCACGGAAGTCCCACTACTGTCAGAAATCAGAATGGAGACAGGACCCAGTAGCGTAATGTTTCACAGAGTTTTGTTGGGAAAGGAGGGTGCACACGATCTGAAGCTCGCCGGTTGCGGGGAGCTGTTCGTTCAGAACGCAGAAGTAGGACATCATGGCGAGCGAGGAAGGCGTCGGGAACGGGAAAACAGGTCATTAGCCGGGACAGGGGAGCAAAAGCGTGATCAGGAGCCAGAAACGAGTCGAAAGCCAGGATGGGAGTACACGAGGTCAGGGGCCAAAAACGAGTAAAAATAAACAAAAAACAGAGTAAACGAGGTCAGCAGCCAAAAGGAGTCAAAAAAAAACGGGAAACAGAGTAGACGAGGTCAGGAGGAGGACACACGATCTGAAGCTCGCCAGTTGCGGGGAGCTGTTCGTTCAGAACGCAGAAGTAGGACATCATGGCGAGCGAGGAAGGCGTCGGGAACGGGAAAACAGGTCAGTAGCCGGGACAGGGGAGCAAAAGCGTGATCAGGAGCCAGAAACGAGTCGAAAGCCAGGATGGGAGTACAAGAGGTCAGGGGCCAAAAACGAGTACAAATAAACAAAAAACAGAGTAAACGAGGTCAGCAGCCAAAAGGAGTAAAAAAAAACGGGAAACAGAGTAGACGAGGTCAGGAGGACACACGATCTGAAGCTCGCCGGTTGCGGGGAGCTGTTCGTTCAGAACGCAGAAGTAGGACATCATGGCGAGAGAGGAAGGCGTCGGGAACGGGAAAACAGGTCAGTAGCTGGGACAGGGGAGCAAAAGCGTGATCAGGAGCCAGAAACGAGTCGAAAGCCAGGATGGGAGTACACGAGGTCAGGGGCCAAAAACGGGTCAAAAAAACGGGAAACAGAGTAGACCAGGTCAGGAGGACGACACACGATCTGGAGCTCGGTGGTCGCGGGGAGCCGTTCGTTCTGAACGCGGAAGTGGGACTTCCGTGACGAGCGAGGGTGGCGTCGGGATCGGCAAAGCAGGTCAGTAGCCGGGTTGGGGGAGCAAAGGCGTGCTCGGGAGCCAGAAACGAGTTGAAAAGCCAGGAGACGGGAGTAGACGAGGTCGTGGTCCAAAGCGAGTCAAGAACCGGGAAAAACAGAGTATACGAGGTCAGGAGCCAAAATGAGTCAAAAAGCCAGGAAACAGACAGGAGCAGAAACGAGTCAAAAAGCTTGCCTAGTGTTACTGAGGTTCGCAGACGGTCTGACGACAGACCACAAATATATTTGTGATTTACTCAAGATCTAAAAAACATAACTTGATAAATGTGCATGTAAGATTAAAAAATTGCACATCTGTTTGTGTCATGATTACTGATGCGGGGCGCTAGCCGCGAACGCTGATTGGCTGCTTCCTCTTTTTTAAACCCCCGCCCGCCTTCCTGTCAACATTTGTCAGATTGTCTGCGAACCTACGCTACCCGCTAGGCAAGCTTTTGTGACTCCTGATTCTATCCTGCCCTGTTTACCGTCTGATTCCCGTTGCCGACCTCTTTTCTCCACCCATTTATGTTTTTTGCTCCCCCGTCATGGCCATCGACCCGTTTTTTCTCGCTCTCGACACTGCCTTCGCTCGCCTTCTAGCTATCTGCTACCTGTGACCGACGATCATCGGATCGTGGATGCAAGTCCTTTTCCCTTTGTAAATAAAACTGAGTAAAACGAACGCAATTGGGTCCCGTCTCCGTTCCTGGTTTGTGACAGTTTGTGTCCCTGCAAAATACATTTTTGATTCTAATGGTACTGGAGGAATTGAAAATTGGGATGGAAAGTCCCTGAAAATTTTGGCCATGAAAAAAGTGCAAAAACATCTAATACAGAAAACGAATGTCAAATCGTATAAAATGAAAATAATATATCATGTCATGATTGCTGATTCGGGGCACCTGCGGCTGACCCGGTGGCGCCAACAGCCACAAGACCTGATTGGCTGTTAGACTCTTTTTAAACTCCCGTATTCCGAAAGGAAGCCGTCAGACTGTCTGCGAACCTATGCTCTCAGCTAGGCAAGCTTTTGTACTCTGTGACACTATCTTGCTCTGTTTCCTGCCTAAAACCTGTTGCCGACTTCTCTTCTGGACCCGTTTCTGTTTTGCTCCCCCGTCCTGGCCATCGACCTGTTTTTGCCCCGTTTCCTGCCTGATACCTGTTGCCGACCTCTTTTCTGGACCCGTTTCTGTTTCGCTCCCCCGTCCCGGCCATCGACCTGTTTTTGCCCCGTTTCCTGCCTGATACCTGTTGGTGACCTCTTTTCTGGACCCGTTTCTGTTTTTGCTCCCCCGTCCCGGCCATCGACCTGTTTTTGCCCGGTTTCCTGCCTGATACATGTTGCTGACCTCTTTTCTGGACCCGTTTCTGTTTTGCTCCCCCGTCCCGGCCATCGACCTGTTTTTGCCCCGTTTCCTGTCTGATACCTGTTGCCGACCTCTTTTCTGGACCCGTTTCTGTTTCGCTCCCCCGTCCCGGCCATCGACCTGTTTTTGCCCGGTTTCCTGCCTGATACCTGTTGCTGACCTCTTTTCTGGACCCGTTTCTGTTTCGCTGTCTCGGCCATCGACCTGTTTTTGCCCCGTTTCCTGCCTGATACCTGTTGCCGACCTCTTTTCTGGACCCGTTTCTGTTTTGCTCCCCCGTCCCGGCCATCGACCTGTTTTTGCCCGGTTTCCTGCCTGATACCTGTTGCCGACCTCTTTTCTGGACCCGTTTCTGTTTCGCTCCCCCGTCCCGGCCATCGACCTGTATCGCACTTATGAAAGATAGATTGAAATCCTCCCTGATTTGTTTTGCATTCTCCTCTTTTCCACGCTTTATGACTTCGAACAGAAAATAATTCCTTGCCAATGTTGATCTTTTTGACCCTTGAACGATAACAAAACGTTACGTGTACAGTATCGGTGTCAGACAATGGAGCGATTGTACCGCGGCAACAAGCAATGAATACACGATGTCTCAGGTGTCAATGGTGCGGCCCGCGGGCCACGACAGGCCCGCCAAGGTTTTCACTCAGGCCGGCTGGACAACACCCAGAGAAGCACAAGAGAATGATCAGCTGCAGTTTGAATTATAGTCTGCATTTGTATAGCGCTTTTCAAGTCAATGAAGACCTCCCAAAGTGCTTTACAATGTGCTCCACACTTACCCATTCACAAACACACTCACACACCAATAGGGAGACAGCCGTGCAAGGCGCCGACCTGCTTATTGGGGGTATTAGGGATTCAGTGTCTTGCCCAAGGACACTTCCACAAATAACACGGAAGAGCCAGGAATCGAACCTGCGACCTCTTGATCCCAAGACGAGCGCTCTTCCTTCTGAGCAAATGATGAACTTTTATTTTTTTAAAGTGAAAATGGCGGCAACATATCATGGGAAAACATCACTGATTGCCTCCAAGAGGACTACTCTATTTAGAAAACCGGCTCTTTTGGCTCAGCCTACTGAGAAGAGTCGGCTCCCAAACGGCTCTTTGCAATTTTTTTTAAAGCATATCTTAATAATAATAATAAAACATGCATCAAATTATGGTTTGCAGGGGAAAAACACATAAACACAATATCAATTTAAAATATTCACAAATCGATGAAAAATATGTGTCGAATACAAAACAATTATAGATTTTTACATACAGATTTCAAATCCAACAACAATACAAAATTCCTGAAAATGCCAAACAATAAAATCAATAAACAAGAGTAAGTCTCTTGTGGTGTACAGTCACTGTGTCAAGGTGTAATGGATCTCAAATGTCTTCATCTTGATTTTGGAGCCCTGTTTCAGAGACAGATTCTTTTCCAGAACTTATTTCGTATCTTGATGTGGCTTGTTGGTCGAGTGGCATGATTCTCGCTATGGGTGTGAGAGGTCCTGGGTTCAATTCCCAGACAAGCCCTGCTGAGAGTAACTCCTGTGATGTACGTCACTGTGTCACTGTGTCAAGGTGTGATGGATCTCAAATGTCTTCATCTTGATTTTGGAGCCCTGTTTCAGAGACAGATTCTTTTCCAGAACTTATTTCGTATCTTGATGTGGCTTGTTGGTCTAGTGGCATGATTCTCGCTATGGGTGTGAGAGGTCCTGGGTTCAATTCCCAGACAAGCCCTGCTGAGAGTAACTCCTGTGATGTACGTCACTGTGTCACTGTGTCAAGGTGTGATGGATCTCAAATGTCTTCATCTTGATTTTGGAGCCCTGTTTCAGAGACAGATTCTTTTCCAGAACTTATTTCGTATCTAGACGTGGCTTGTTGGTCTAGTGGCATGATTCTCGCTATGGGTGTGAGAGGTCCTGGGTTCAATTCCCAGACAAGCCCTGCTGAGAGTAACTCCTGTGATGTACGGTCACTGTGTCAAGGTTTGATGGATCCCAAATGTCTTCATCTTGATTTTGGAGCCCTGTTTCAGAGACAGATTCTTTTCCAGAACTTATTTTACATTTTGACACCGCCTGTTGGTCTAGTGGCATGATTCTCGCTTTGAGTGTGTGAGGTCCTGGGTTCAATTCCCAGGCAGGCCCTCCTGAGAGTGACTCTTGTGGTGTATAGTCAAGGAGTGATGGATCCCAAATGTATTCATCTTAATTTTGGAGCCCTTTTTCAGAGACAGATTCTTTTCCAGAACTTTTTTTTTATCTAGACGTGGCTTGTTGGTCTAGTGGCATGATTCTCGCTTTGGGTGTGAGAGGTCCTGGGTTCAATTCCCAGACAAGCCCTGCTGAGAGTGACTCTTGTGGTGTATAGTCAAGGTGTGATGGATCTCAAATGTCTTCATCTTGATTTTGGAGCCCTGTTTCAGAGACAGATTCTTTTCCAGAACTTATTTCATATTTAGACATGGCTTGTTGGTCTAGTGGCATGATTCTCGCTTTGGGTGTGAGAGGTCCTGGGTTCAATTCCCAGACAAGCCCTCCTGAGAGTAACTCCTGTGATGTACGGTCACTGTGTCAAGGTGTGATGGATCTCAAATGTCTTCATCTTGATTTCGGAGCCCTGTTTCAGAGACAGATTCTTTTCCAGAACTTATTTCATATCTAGACATGGCTTGTTGGTCTAGTGGCATGATTCTCGCTTTGGGTGTGAGAGGTCCTGGGTTCAATTCCCAGACAAGCCCTCCTGAGAGTAACTCCTGTGATGTACGGTCACTGTGTCAAGGTGTGATGGATCTCAAATGTCTTCATCTTGATTTTGTAGCCCTGTTTCAGAGACAGATTCTTTTCCAGAACTTATTTCATATCTAGACATGGCTTGTTGGTCTAGTGGCATGATTCTCGCTTTGGGTGTGAGAGGTCCTGGGTTCAATTCCCAGACAAGCCCTCCTGAGAGTAACTCCTGTGATGTACGGTCACTGTGTCAAGGTGTGATGGATCTCAAATGTCTTCATCTTGATTTCGGAGCCCTGTTTCAGAGACAGATTCTTTTCCAGAACTTATTTCATATCTAGACATGGCTTGTTGGTCTAGTGGCATGATTCTCGCTTTGGGTGTGAGAGGTCCTGGGTTCAATTCCCAGACAAGCCCTCCTGAGAGTAACTCCTGTGATGTACGGTCACTGTGTCAAGGTGTGATGGATCTCAAATGTCTTCATCTTGATTTCGGAGCCCTGTTTCAGAGACAGATTCTTTTCCAGAACTTATTTCATATCTAGACATGGCTTGTTGGTCTAGTGGCATGATTCTCGCTTTGGGTGTGAGAGGTCCTGGGTTCAATTCCCAGACAAGCCCTCCTGAGAGTAACTCCTGTGATGTACGGTCACTGTGTCAAGGTGTGATGGATCTCAAATGTCTTCATCTTGATTTCGGAGCCCTGTTTCAGAGACAGATTCTTTTCCAGAACTTATTTCATATCTAGACATGGCTTGTTGGTCTAGTGGCATGATTCTCGCTTTGGGTGTGAGAGGTCCTGGGTTCAATTCCCAGACAAGCCCTCCTGAGAGTAACTCCTGTGATGTACGGTCACTGTGTCAAGGTGTGATGGATCTCAAATGTCTTCATCTTGATTTCGGAGCCCTGTTTCAGAGACAGATTCTTTTCCAGAACTTATTTCATATCTAGACATGGCTTGTTGGTCTAGTGGCATGATTCTCGCTTTGGGTGTGAGAGGTCCTCGGTTCAATTCCCAGACAAGCCCTCCTGAGAGTAACTCCTGTGATGTACGGTCACTGTGTCAAGGTGTGATGGATCTCAAATGTCTTCATCTTGATTTCGGAGCCCTGTTTCAGAGACAGATTCTTTTCCAGAACTTATTTCATATCTAGACATGGCTTGTTGGTCTAGTGGCATGATTCTCGCTTTGGGTGTGAGAGGTCCTGGGTTCAATTCCCAGACAAGCCCTCCTGAGAGTAACTCCTGTGATGTACGGTCACTGTGTCAAGGTGTGATGGATCTCAAATGTCTTCATCTTGATTTTGTAGCCCTGTTTCAGAGACAGATTCTTTTCCAGAACTTATTTCATATCTAGACATGGCTTGTTGGTCTAGTGGCATGATTCTCGCTTTGGGTGTGAGAGGTCCTGGGTTCAATTCCCAGACAAGCCCTCCTGAGAGTAACTCCTGTGATGTACGGTCACTGTGTCAAGGTGTGATGGATCTCAAATGTCTTCATCT
The DNA here is from genome assembly GCF_059441175.1 of Urocampus carinirostris. Lineage (NCBI taxonomy): Eukaryota > Metazoa > Chordata > Actinopteri > Syngnathiformes > Syngnathidae > Urocampus > Urocampus carinirostris. The sequence continues at coordinate 40,694,707 of NC_142360.1, read as the reverse complement.
TGATTTTGGAGCCCTGTTTAAGAGACAGATTCTTTTCCAGAACTTATTTCTTATCTAGACATGGCTTGTTAGTCTAGTGGCATGATTCTCGCTTTGGGTGTGAGAGGTCCTGGGTTCAATTCCCAGACAAGCCCTCCTGAGAGTAACTCCTGTGTTGTATGGTCACTGTGTCAAGGTGTGATGGATCTCAAATGTCTTCATCTTGATTTTGGAGCCCTGTTTCAGAGACAGATTCTTTTCCAGAACTTATTTCATATCTAGACATGGCTTGTTGGTCTAGTGGCATGATTCTTGCTTTGGGTGTGAGAGGTCCTGGGTTCAATTCCCAGACAAGCCCTCCTGAGAGTAACTCCTGTGATGTACTGTCACTGTGTCAAGGTGTGATGGATCTCAAATGTCTTCATCTTGATTTTGGAGCCCTGTTTAAGAGACAGATTCTTTTCCAGAACTTATTTCATATCTAGACATGGCTTGTTGGTCTAGTGGCATGATTCTCGCTTTGGGTGTGAGAGGTCCTGGGTTCAATTCCCAGACAAGCCCTCCTGACAGTGACTCTTGTGATGTACGGTCACTGTGTCAAGGTGTGATGGATCTCAGATGTCTTTATCTTGATTTTGGAGCCCTGTTTCAGAGACATATTATTTTCCAAAACTTGTTTTATATCTTGACATGGCTTGTTGGTCTAGTGGCACGATTCTCGCTTTGGGTCTGAGAGGTCCTGGGTTCAATTCCCAGACAAGCCCTCCTGAGAGTGACTCTTGCGGTGTATGGTCAAGGTGTGATGGATCTCAGATGTCTTCATCTTGATTTTGGAGCCCTGTTTCAGAGACAGATTCTTTTCCAGAACTTATTTCATATCTAGACATGGCTTGTTGGTCTAGTGGCATGATTCTCGCTTTGGGTGTGAGAGGTCCTGGGTTCAATTCCCAGACAAGCCATCCTGAGAGTAACTCCTGTGATGTACGGTCACTGTGTCAAGGTGTGATGGATCTCAAATGTCTTCATCTTGATTTTGGAGCCCTGTTTAAGAGACAGATTCTTTTCCAGAACTTATTTCATATCTAGACATGGCTTGTTGGTCTAGTGGCATGATTCTCGCTTTGGGTGTGAGAGGTCCTGGGTTCAATTCCCAGACAAGCCCTCCTGACAGTGACTCTTGTGATGTACGGTCACTGTGTCAAGGTGTGATGGATCTCAGATGTCTTCATCTTGATTTTGGAGCCCTGTTTCAGAGACATATTATTTTCCAAAACTTGTTTTATATCTTGACATGGCTTGTTGGTCTAGTGGCACGATTCTCGCTTTGGGTCTGAGAGGTCCTGGGTTCAATTCCCAGACAAGCCCTCCTGAGAGTGACTCTTGCGGTGTATGGTCAAGGTGTGATGGATCTCAGATGTCTTCATCTTGATTTTGGAGCCCTGTTTCAGAGACACATTCTTTTCCAGAACTTATTTCATATCTAGACTTGGCTTGTTGGTCTAGTGGCATGATTCTCGCTTTGGGTGTGAGAGGTCCTGGGTTCAATTCCCAGACAAGCCCTCCTGACAGTGACTCTTGTGATGTACGGTCACTGTGTCAAGGTGTGATGGATCTCAAATGTCTTCATCTTGATTTTGGAGCCCTGTTTCAGAGACAGATTCTTTTCCAGAACTTATTTCATATCTAGACATGGCTTGTTGGTCTAGTGGCATGATTCTCGCTTTGGGTGTGAGAGGTCCTGGGTTCAATTCCCAGACAAGCCCTCCTGAGAGTAACTCCTGTGTTGTACGGTCACTGTGTCAAGGTGTGATGGATCTCAAATGTCTTCATCTTGATTTTGGAGCCCTGTTTCAGAGACAGATTCTTTTCCAGAACTTATTTCATATCTAGACATGGCTTGTTGGTCTAGTGGCATGATTCTCGCTTTGGGTGTGAGAGGTCCTGGGTTCAATTCCCAGACAAGCCCTCCTGAGAGTAACTCCTATGATGTACGGTCACTGTGTCAAGGTGTGATGGATCTCAAATGTCTTCATCTTGATTTTGGAGCCCTGTTTCAGAGACAGATTCTTTTCCAGAACTTATTTCATATCTAGACATGGCTTGTTGGTCTAGTGGCACGATTCTCGCTTTGGGTGTGAGAGGTCCTGGGTTCAATTCCCAGACAAGCCCTCCTGAGAGTAACTCCTATGATGTACGGTCACTGTGTCAAGGTGTGATGGATCTCAAATGTCTTCATCTTGATTTTGGAGCCCTGTTTCAGAGACAGATTCTTTTCCAGAACTTATTTCATATCTAGACATGGCTTGTTGGTCTAGTGGCACGATTCTCGCTTTGGGTGTGAGAGGTCCTGGGTTCAATTCCCAGACAAGCCCTCCTGAGAGTAACTCCTGTGATGTACGGTCACTGTGTCAGGGTGTGATGGATCTCAAATGTCTTCATCTGGATTTCGGAGCCCTGTTTCAGAGACAGATTCTTTTCCAGAACTTATTTCATACCTAGACATGGCTTGTTGGTCTAGTGGCATGATTCTCGCTTTGAGTGTGTGAGGTCCTGGGTTCAATTCCCAGGCAGGCCCTCCTGAGAGTGACTCTTGTGGTGTATAGTCAAGGAGTGATGGATCCCAAATGTATTCATCTTAATTTTGGAGCCCTTTTTCAGAGACAGATTCTTTTCCAGAACTTTTTTTTTATCTAGACGTGGCTTGTTGGTCTAGTGGCATGATTCTCGCTTTGGGTGTGAGAGGTCCTGGGTTCAATTCCCAGACAAGCCCTGCTGAGAGTGACTCTTGTGGTGTATAGTCAAGGTGTGATGGATCTCAAATGTCTTCATCTTGATTTTGGAGCCCTGTTTCAGAGACAGATTCTTTTCCAGAACTTATTTCATATCTAGTCTTGGCTTGTTGGTCTAGTGGCATGATTCTCGCTTTGGGTGTGAGAGGTCCTGGGTTCAATTCCCAGACAAGCCCTCCTGACAGTGACTCTTGTGATGTACGGTCACTGTGTCAAGGTGTGATGGATCTCAAATGTCTTCATCTTGATTTTGGAGCCCTGTTTCAGAGACAGATTCTTTTCCAGAACTTATTTCATATCTAGACATGGCTTGTTGGTCTAGTGGCATGATTCTCGCTTTGGGTGTGAGAGGTCCTGGGTTCAATTCCCAGACAAGCCCTCCTGAGAGTAACTCCTGTGTTGTACGGTCACTGTGTCAAGGTGTGATGGATCTCAAATGTCTTCATCTTGATTTTGGAGCCCTGTTTCAGAGACAGATTCTTTTCCAGAACTTATTTCATATCTAGACATGGCTTGTTGGTCTAGTGGCATGATTCTTGCTTTGGGTGTGAGAGGTCCTGGGTTCAATTCCCAGACAAGCCCTCCTGACAGTGACTCTTGTGATGTACGGTCACTGTGTCAAGGTGTGATGGATCTCAAATGTCTTCATCTTGATTTTGGAGCCCTGTTTCAGAGACAGATTCTTTTCCAGAACTTATTTCATATCTAGACATGGCTTGTTGGTCTAGTGGCATGATTCTCGCTTTGGGTGTGAGAGGTCCTGGGTTCAATTCCCAGACAAGCCCTCCTGACAGTGACTCTTGTGATGTACGGTCACTGTGTCAAGGTGTGATGGATCTCAGATGTCTTCATCTTGATTTTGGAGCCCTGTTTCAGAGACATATTATTTTCCAAAACTTGTTTTATATCTTGACATGGCTTGTTGGTCTAGTGGCACGATTCTCGCTTTGGGTGTGAGAGGTCCTGGGTTCAATTCCCAGACAATCACTCCTGAGAGTGACTCTTGCGGTGTATGGTCAAGGTGTGATGGATCTCAGATGTCTTCATCTTGATTTTGGAGCCCTGTTTCAGAGACAGATTCTTTTCCAGAACTTATTTCATATCTAGACATGGCTTGTTGGTCTAGTGGCATGATTCTCGCTTTGGGTGTGAGAGGTCCTGGGTTCAATTCCCAGACAAGCCCTCCTGAGAGTGACTCTTGCGGTGTATGGTCAAGGTGTGATGGATCTCAGATGTCTTCATCTTGATTTTGGAGCCCTGTTTCAGAGACAGATTCTTTTCCAGAACTTATTTCATATCTAGACATGGCTTGTTGGTCTAGTGGCATGATTCTCGCTTTGGGTGTGAGAGGTCCTGGGTTCAATTCCCAGACAAGCCCTCCTGAGAGTAACTCCTGTGATGTACGGTCACTGTGTCAAGGTGTGATGGATCTCAAATGTCTTCATCTTGATTTTGGAGCCCTGTTTCAGAGACAGATTCTTTTCCAGAACTTATTTCATATCTAGACATGGCTTGTTGGTCTAGTGGCACGATTCTCGCTTTGGGTGTGAGAGGTCCTGGGTTCAATTCCCAGACAAGCCCTCCTGAGAGTAACTCCTGTGATGTACGGTCACTGTGTCAAGGTGTGATGGATCTCAAATGTCTTCATCTTGATTTTGGAGCCCTGTTTAAGAGACAGATTCTTTTCCAGAACTTATTTCATATCTAGACATGGCTTGTTGGTCTAGTGGCAAGATTCTCGCTTTGGGTGTGAGAGGTCCTGGGTTCAATTCCCAGACAAGCCCTCCTGAGAGTGACTCTTGCGGTGTATGGTCAAGGTGTGATGGATCTCAGATGTCTTCATCTTGATTTTGGAGCCCTGTTTCAGAGACAGATTCTTTTCCAGAACTTATTTCATATCTAGACATGGCTTGTTGGTCTAGTGGCATGATTCTCGCTTTGGGTGTGAGAGGTCCTGGGTTCAATTCCCAGACAAGCCCTCCTGAGAGTAACTCCTGTGTTGTACGGTCACTGTGTCAAGGTGTGATGGATCTCAAATGTCTTCATCTTGATTTCGGAGCCCTGTTTCAGAGACAGATTCTTTTCCAGAACTTATTTCATATCTAGACATGGCTTGTTGGTCTAGTGGCATGATTCTCGCTTTGGGTGTGAGAGGTCCTGGGTTCAATTCCCAGACAAGCCCTCCTGAGAGTAACTCCTATGATGTACGGTCACTGTGTCAAGGTGTGATGGATCTCAAATGTCTTCATCTTGATTTTGGAGCCCTGTTTAAGAGACAGATTCTTTTCCAGAACTTATTTCATATCTAGACATGGCTTGTTGGTCTAGTGGCATGATTCTCGCTTTGGGTGTGAGAGGTCCTGGGTTCAATTCCCAGACAAGCCCTCCTGACAGTGACTCTTGTGATGTACGGTCACTGTGTCAAGGTGTGATGGATCTCAGATGTCTTCATCTTGATTTTGGAGCCCTGTTTCAGAGACATATTATTTTCCAGAACTTATTTCATATCTAGACATGGCTTGTTGGTCTAGTGGCATGATTCTCGCTTTGGGTGTGAGAGGTCCTGGGTTCAATTCCCAGACAAGCCCTCCTGAGAGTAACTCCTATGATGTACGGTCACTGTGTCAAGGTGTGATGGATCTCAAATGTCTTCATCTTGATTTTGGAGCCCTGTTTCAGAGACAGATTCTTTTCCAGAACTTATTTCATATCTAGACATGGCTTGTTGGTCTAGTGGCACGATTCTCGCTTTGGGTGTGAGAGGTCCTGGGTTCAATTCCCAGACAAGCCCTCCTGAGAGTAACTCCTATGATGTACGGTCACTGTGTCAAGGTGTGATGGATCTCAGATGTCTTCATCTTGATTTTGGAGCCCTGTTTCAGAGACAGATTCTTTTCCAGAACTTATTTCATATCTAGACATGGCTTGTTGGTCTAGTGGCATGATTCTTGCATTGGGTGTGAGAGGTCCTGGGTTCAATTCCCAGACAAGCCCTCCTGAGAGTGACTCTTGCGGTGTATGGTCAAGGTGTGATGGATCCCAAATTTTTTCATCTTGATTTTGGAGCCCTGTTTCAGAGACATATTATTTTCCAAAACTTGTTTTATATCTTGACATGGCTTGTTGGTCTAGTGGCACGATTCTCGCTTTGGGTCTGAGAGGTCCTGGGTTCAATTCCCAGACAAGCCCTCCTGAGAGTGGCTCTTGCGGTGTATGGTCAAGGTGTGATGGATCTCAGATGTCTTCATCTTGATTTTGGAGCCCTGTTTCAGAGACATATTATTTTCCAGAACTTATTTCATATCTAGACATGGCTTGTTGGTCTAGTGGCATGATTCTCGCTTTGGGTGTGAGAGGTCCTGGGTTCAATTCCCAGACAAGCCCTCCTGAGAGTAACTCCTGTGATGTACGGTCACTGTGTCAAGGTGTGATGGATCTCAAATGTCTTCATCTTGATTTTGGAGCCCTGTTTCAGAGACAGATTCTTTTCCAGAACTTATTTCATATCTAGACATGGCTTGTTGGTCTAGTGGCACGATTCTCGCTTTGGGTGTGAGAGGTCCTGGGTTCAATTCCCAGACAAGCCCTCCTGAGAGTAACTCCTGTGATGTACGGTCACTGTGTCAAGGTGTGATGGATCTCAAATGTCTTCATCTTGATTTTGGAGCCCTGTTTAAGAGACAGATTCTTTTCCAGAACTTATTTCATATCTAGACATGGCTTGTTGGTCTAGTGGCAAGATTCTCGCTTTGGGTGTGAGAGGTCCTGGGTTCAATTCCCAGACAAGCCCTCCTGAGAGTGACTCTTGCGGTGTATGGTCAAGGTGTGATGGATCTCAGATGTCTTCATCTTGATTTTGGAGCCCTGTTTCAGAGACAGATTCTTTTCCAGAACTTATTTCATATCTAGACATGGCTTGTTGGTCTAGTGGCATGATTCTCGCTTTGGGTGTGAGAGGTGCTGGGTTCAATTCCCAGACAAGCCCTCCTGAGAGTAACTCCTGTGATGTACGGTCACTGTGTCAAGGTGTGATGGATCTCAAATGTCTTCATCTTGATTTTGGAGCCCTGTTTCAGAGACAGATTCTTTTCCAGAACTTATTTCATATCTAGACATGGCTTGTTGGTCTAGTGGCATGATTCTCGCTTTGGGTGTGAGAGGTCCTGGGTTCAATTCCCAGACAAGCCCTCCTGAGAGTAACTCCTGTGTTGTACGGTCACTGTGTCAAGGTGTGATGGATCTCAAATGTCTTCATCTTGATTTCGGAGCCCTGTTTCAGAGACAGATTCTTTTCCAGAACTTATTTCATATCTAGACATGGCTTGTTGGTCTAGTGGCATGATTCTCGCTTTGGGTGTGAGAGGTCCTGGGTTCAATTCCCAGACAAGCCCTCCTGAGAGTAACTCCTGTGATGTACGGTCACTGTGTCAAGGTGTGATGGATCTCAAATGTCTTCATCTTGATTTTGGAGCCCTGTTTAAGAGACAGATTCTTTTCCAGAACTTATTTCATATCTAGACATGGCTTGTTGGTCTAGTGGCATGATTCTCGCTTTGGGTGTGAGAGGTCCTGGGTTCAATTCCCAGACAAGCCCTCCTGACAGTGACTCTTGTGATGTACGGTCACTGTGTCAAGGTGTGATGGATCTCAGATGTCTTCATCTTGATTTTGGAGCCCTGTTTCAGAGACATATTATTTTCCAAAACTTGTTTTATATCTTGACATGGCTTGTTGGTCTAGTGGCACGATTCTCGCTTTGGGTCTGAGAGGTCCTGGGTTCAATTCCCAGACAAGCCCTCCTGAGAGTGACTCTTGCGGTGTATGGTCAAGGTGTGATGGATCTCAGATGTCTTCATCTTGATTTTGGAGCCCTGTTTCAGAGACAGATTCTTTTCCAGAACTTATTTCATATCTAGACATGGCTTGTTGGTCTAGTGGCATGATTCTCGCTTTGGGTGTGAGAGGTCCTGGGTTCAATTCCCAGACAAGCCCTCCTGAGAGTAACTCCTGTGATGTACGGTCACTGTGTCAAGGTGTGATGGATCCCAAATTTGTTCAACTTGATTTTGGAGCCCTGTTTCAGAAACAGATTCTTTTCCAGAACTTATTTCATATTTAGACATGGCTTGTTGGTCTAGTGGCATGATTCTTGCATTGGGTGTGAGAGGTCCTGGGTTCAATTCCCAGACAAGCCCTCCTGAGAGTGACTCTTGCGGTGTATGGTCAAGGTGTGATGGATCCCAAATTTTTTCATCTTGATTTTGGAGCCCTGTTTCAGAGACAGATTCTTTTCCAGAACTTATTTCATATCTACACATGGCTTGTTGGTCTAGTGGCATGATTCTCGCTTTGGGTGTGAGAGGTCCTGGGTTCAATTCCCAGACAAGCCCTCCTGAGAGTAACTCCTGTGAAGTACGGTCACTGTGTCAAGGTGTGATGGATCCCAAATTTTTTCATCTTGATTTTGGAGCCCTGTTTCAGAGACATATTCTTTTCCAGAACTTATTTCATATCTAGACATGGCTTGTTGGTCTAGTGGCATGATTCTCGCTTTGGGTGTGAGAGGTCCTGGGTTCAATTCCCAGACAAGCCCTCCTGACAGTGACTCTTGTGATGTACGGTCACTGTGTCAAGGTGTGATGGATCTCAGATTCTTTCATCTTGATTTTGGAGCCCTGTTTCAGAGACATATTATTTTCCAAAACTTGTTTTATATCTTGACATGGCTTGTCAGTCTAGTGGCATGATTCTCGCTTAGGGTGTGAGAGGTCCTGGGTTCAATTCCCAGACAAGCCCTCCTGAGAGTAACTCCTGTGATGTACGGTCACTGTGTCAAGGTGTGATGGATCTCAAATGTCTTCATCTTGATTTTGGAGCCCTGTTTCAGAGACATATTATTTTCCAAAACTTATTTCATATCTAGACATGGCTTGTTGGTCTAGTGGCATGATTCTCGCTTTGGGTGTGAGAGGTCCTGGGTTCAATTCCCAGACAAGCCCTCCTGACAGTGACTCTTGTGATGTACGGTCACTGTGTCAAGGTGTGATGGATCTCAGATTCTTTCATCTTGATTTTGGAGCCCTGTTTCAGAGACATATTATTTTCCAAAACTTGTTTTATATCTTGACATGGCTTCTTGGTCTAGTGGCATGATTCTCGCTTTGGGTGTGAGAGGTCCTGGGTTCAATTCCCAGACAAGCCCTCCTGACAGTGACTCTTGTGATGTACGGTCACTGTGTCAAGGTGTGATGGTTCTCAAATGTCTTCATCTTGATTTTGGAGCCCTGTTTCAGGGACATATTCTTTTCCAGAACTTATTTCATATCTAGACATGGCTTGTTGGTCTAGTGGCATGATTCTCGCTTTGGGTGTGAGAGGTCCTGGGTTCAATTCCCAGACAAGCCCTCCTGAGAGTGACTCTTGCGGTGTATGGTCAAGGTGTGATGGATCCCAAATTTTTTCATCTTGATTTTGTAGCCCTGTTTCAGAGACAGATTCTTTTCCAGAACTTATTTTATATCTAGACATGGCTTGTTGGTCTAGTGGCATGATTCTCGCTTTGGGTGTGAGAGGTCCTGGGTTCAATTCCCAGACAAGCCCTCCTGAGAGTAACTCCTGTGATGTACGGTCACTGTGTCAAGGTGTGATGGATCTCAAATATCTTCATCTTGATTTTGGAGCCCTGTTTCAGAGACAGATTCTTTTCCAGAACTTATTTCATATCTAGACATGGCTTGTTGGTCTAGTGGCATGATTCTCGCTTTGGGTGTGAGAGGTCCTGGGTTCAATTCCCAGACAAGCCCTGCTGAGAGTAATTCCTGTGATGTACGGTCACTGTGTCAAGGTGTGATGGATCCCAAATTTGTTCAACTTGAATTTGGAGCCCTGTTTCAGAAACAGATTCTTTTCCAGAACTTATTTCATATTTAGACATGGCTTGCTGGTCTAGTGGCATGATTCTTGCATTGGGTGTGAGAGGTCCTGGGTTCAATTCCCAGACAAGCCCTCCTGAGAGTGACTCTTGCGGTGTATGGTCAAGGTGTGATGGATCCCAAATTTTTTCATCTTGATTTTGGAGCCCTGTTTCAGAGACAGATAATTTTCCAGAACTTATTTCATCTCTAGACATGGCTTCTTGGTCTAGTGGCATGATTCTCGCTTTGGGTGTGAGAGGTCCTGGGTTCAATTCCCAGACAAGCCCTCCTGACAGTGACTCTTGTGATGTACGGTCACTGTGTCAAGGTGTGATGGTTCTCAAATGTCTTCATCTTGATTTTGGAGCCCTGTTTCAGAGACATATTCTTTTCCAGAACTTATTTCAAATCTAGACATGGCTTGTTGGTCTAGTGGCATGATTCTCGCTTTGGGGGGGAGAGGTCCTGGGTTCAATTCCCAGACAAGCCCTCCTGAGAGTAACTCCTGTGATGTACGGTCACTGTGTTAAGGTTTGATGGATCTCAAATGTCTTCAACTTGATTTTGGAGCCCTGTTTCAGAGACAGATTCTTTTCCAGAACTTATTTCATATCTAGACATGGCTTGTTGGTCTAGTGGCATGATTCTCGCTTTGGGTGTGAGAGGTCCTGGGTTCAATTCCCAGACAAGCCCTCCTTACAGTGACTCTTGTGGTGTATGGTCAAGGTGTGATGGATCCCAAAATTTTTCATCTTGATTTTGGAGCCCTGTTTCAGAGACAGATTTTTTTCCAAAACTTGTTTTATATCTTGACATGGCTTGTTGGTCTAGTGGCATGATTCTCGCTTTGGGTGTGAGAGGTCCCGAGTTCAATTCCCAGACAAGCCCTCCTGAGAGTGCCTCTTGCGGTGTATGGTCAAGGTGTGATGGATCCCAAATTTTTTCATCTTGATTTTGGAGCCCTGTTTCAGAGACAGATTCTTTTCCAGAACTTATTTCATATCTAGACATGGCTTGTTGGTCCAGTGGCATGATTCTCTATTTGGGTCTCAGAGGTCCTGGTTTCAATTCCCATATTAGCCCTCCTTAGAGTAACTCTTTTGGTGTACTATCTATGTGACACTGTGTGATGTATGCCAAAAGTTCTTCAACTTGACTTTATTTCTTTTTCTTGCTTTCTCTCTCTATTGTACCCTTCCTTTCTTTTCTTTTTTTCCTCTCGTCCACGCACTTCCTCACTGTCTGTCTTGTTTCTTTTTTTATGTCTTTTTTTCCATTGTACTATTTAAAAAAAATCTCCTATCTCTTGCTCTTTTGATATTCTGTCTTTTCTGTTCTCTCTCGTTCTCTTGTGTTTATTTTATATTCTGTGTCTATTTCTCTTACTTTTTTTTTTTTTTTTATGAATAAGTGAGAACATTGGAGAAGTCTCCAGAATTGGCCCCTTGGCCCCTTATTTGAACCTACCACTCCAAATAGTAACACAAAACATGCCTTCACTTGAATAACGAGCTAATGAAATTGCCATTTTTCTTAATTGACCCTGAAGCTATCAGTCGATGACGTAGAAACCATGCGACTAATAAAGAGTGGCCAGTGATGAGACTCCGCCCCCCTGGTGAGTGGCGGTCAAAACCGTGGCTGGCCTCTCTCTTCGCCTTCAAAGATTGACGCGGAAATGAGCAATTTGGAGCCCATTTGATAATCTTCGAAACACTCTTGCTGCCTAAGTTGTCACTTTTCTCCACTGTCTTTCTACAACATTATTGTCTCCTTCTACACAGAGTGAGTAAGTAAGTAACAACAATTCCAAAATGTCCATTAAGCGTGATTGCTGTGACGTCATTTTCGCGCTGCGGTCGATTGAAACTTTTTTGAGTGGGCAAAACTTCATTTTGTGTGTTTGTTTTTTATATATATATAAATCTTTTACATCTGTGATTATCTCCATATTTGTATTTATTACCTGACACGCGCTCCTCGTTTGAAATCGCTGTTTCTCGAATGTTCTATCAGCACAGAGGTGGGACCGAATGGGCTGAGGGCTGATCAACTATTCCATTGTTCTTAAAGGGACAATTGTTTACATTTGTCCACCAGAGGGCGCTGTTGTGTGGAGTGCAAGTAAAAACTAGTTGGAATGGGAGTGAAAAGCAGCTTTTTTGTCACATTTACCCTGCCTTTCTCAGACATAAAGGGAAATCTGTTTTATCAAATGAATTTTAAAGAATATCTCTCGCTTTCACTTTTTCATTCTCTCCTCTTCCTCTTTCCCTACCTCCCTTTTTCTTATTTGCTCTTTATTTTTCCTTATTTCGCTATCCCACTCTTATCTTTGCTCTCTATCTCTCCATCTCTCTTTCCTTTGGTTTCTTTCACTCTTTCTCCTCTCTCGCTCCTGCTTCTTTCTTTCTGTCTCTTGCTTTTTTTCTTTTGCACCCTCCCTTTTTTCTTTTCTTCCTCTCGTCCACGTGCTCGCTCACTGTCTTGTTTCATTTTTTTTCTATCTTTTGTACTCTTGCTCTTCTCTATCTCTTGTTCTCTTGCTTTCTCGGTTTTGGTGTTCTGTCTTTTTTTTTTTTCTTCTCTCGTTCTCGTTTTTTTATATTCTGTGTCTTCTCGATTTTTTTTTTTCTTCTCTCTGTTGTTTCTCTCTCAGTGAAAAGTAGAAATGACTATGTGTAGTCTTCCTTGAAATTTCATGAGTTTTAATGTAAGGTTTTCAATGATTAAAGGGTACTTAGATTTTTGGTAACGTGCTTGTAAAAATTTGACATTGTTGCCATAATGTACCCTAATTTGTTATGACAATATTTACAATTTTATTCCAAAAACTAAGTAATTAAAGATCAAGGTTCTGACAGACATGATCAAAATCATCTTCATAAACTGAGGAGATCAAGGTTCTGACAGACAAGCTGAAAGAGGGTGTCGCCATATGCAGGCAATACACAAAGAGGTAAGTATTAGTTTCAGGAGCGAGCAGCAGCAAGTCAACTGCAGGAGAGAGAGTGGGAAAGGTGAGATGGCACAACATTCATTTGGACAGGTAACTTAAAATTAGTTTTATCTGGTTATATCAGTATCAGAAATATTTTATTAACACTCCACTTATTGAAACATGAATATTTTGTTTGTTTGTTTGTACATGATTCAAATTGAATCTTTTCTTCCGGCGCCGTCACGAATGGCAGCCACTCCAGCAGCTCCCGTGTTATTTTCGATTGTTCTCGATTGTTCTCAGCTCAGGGATGCTGCTGGAAATGTGAATTTCCCTTCGGGGATGAACAAAGTATCTATCTATCTATCTATCTATCTATCTATCTAGTGGAAGACGAGGCAAAAAAGAGAAACTGGAAAAAAGGAATTACAGAAAAAGAGAGGGGAAAATGCAAACTTCGATTTTCTTTGTCTTTGTCTTTTTCATTTTTCATTTTTTTTCTTATTTCTCCTTCTCAAAAGTAATATAGTGCGTTTTGGTTCGGTTCAGAAAATGTAATGTGTAATATGTCTGGCATCTTACTGCTACGTTGTGCTCTTGGCAATGGTTTTCGTTCGCATTTCACGACATCCCCTTAACTTATAACTTCCCTCTTTCTGAATGAATTTGGATGTTTTCTGGCACTGTTTTTCTTGACCTTAAAGAGCAATTGTGTAAGACTTCATGTGATTAAAAAAACGTGACTTTGTAAAAATGAATAACCAGATTACATTATTGCCTGCTATTCAAAAATGTTTTATTCCCAAAGGAAGTTTCTATTTATAGTATGTTGGCATTCCAGTGCTTCCATACATAATACTTTTGATAGTTTTTTAAAAGAGGTAGTTTTGATTACTAACACCAATATGTACTTTTCACTAAAATTATTGGAATTGGATGTCTTGAAAATGTACTTTTTCCTCATTTTGTGTCCTTAAAACGCAACTCTCAGCCGTCTAAGAGTGGCTCATGCAGTTTGGGAACTATGTAAACATAACTGTCGGGTTTCCTTTTTTTATTTGGTGTCGTTATTTTAATTTTAGCCCCGCCGGGTTCGGTTATGCAAATCCTAGTTTACACACTCAACTGTCACAGTAACCCTAACCTTAAAGCCCCAGGGTGTTTCATTGAGCAACCCCTAGTCTTGTAAATAGCTAATGCATTTAAAATGGTGTTCAGCAATCACCAGGACGCTCAGAGATAAATAGAAACTGCCTTATTTTAGATTTTAAAATTGTATGTTTTTGGCTAGATCGTATACAACGCATATTTTACCCACAGAAGAGCTCAATTTTTGAGTCCACGCTACACACAAGGTTTTAACGGTAGTGTAATATTGTATTTGAGCAATGATTGATCAGTCGAGAAATTCCGCTGAACACAAGATTGGATACAAAGGGAATCGAACCCGACTCGGGGCGGTGAGAAGGCCGAATTTCTAACCACTGCACCACCAGGGATTTAGATGATGTAGAAAAAGTCATTTAATTTTAACTCTTCAAACTATTTTCCATGGTACAGTAAAGATTTAAGTCCACTGTTTCATCATCAGTTTAAAATTGGCCTAAAATCTCAATCCAAGACAGGGGTGTCAAACTCATTTTAACTCTGGGGGCCACAGGACAGAACATACATTCTGTCGGGGGCCGGACGAGTAGATTAAAGAGAAAGAAAAAGAGATAAAGAAATAAGAGAGTGATGGAAAAGGAGAGAGGGCGGGACAAAGAAAAGAGCGTGAGAAACAAAAGATAAAAAGTCGTGAGAGAGGGGGGAAAGACGGGGACAGGAAGAATGAAATCCAAAGAGAAATAGAATGACAGAAGGAGAGAAAAGAGAGTGCAAAGGGTATGAAGAGAGAAGGAGAAAAGGGAGAAAAGGCAAAAAGAGGAAGTTAGAGCAAAAGAGGTTAAAAGACACAGAGAAAGAGACAAAAAGCAACAAAGAGAAAAATAGACACAGGGAGTGAGAGACAGAGACAGAGTGGGAGAAAGGGGGTGAAAAAGAAAGAGAGAAAAAGAAATACAAGTATAGTGTCTTTATGAGAGGAACCTTTCTTTGGCAACATCAAGTGGACATATTTCAACCTGCAGCTTGTTTTTCTCTTGCGCTTCTCTGAGTGTTGTCTCGCGGGCCAGATTCCATCCCTTAGCAGGCCTGATCTGGCCCGCGGGCCGCCTGTTTGACACCTATGATCTAAGACATAATCCAAGTCAATTGAATGTTTTTTCTGGAACTGTTTAAAGAATACTGACAATTTTGGTCCCTTGTAAAAGGGAACACTATAGATTTTTTTTCCCGAATTGAAAAAAAACTCAGCGCCTCCGGGTAAATCCAGCTCGCCCTCCTTCACCTGTTGAAAAACCTTGTATGCTTGTGAATTTTGTTAACTCCCGTCAATTCCGGACTATAGAGCGCACCTGATTATAAGCCGCACCCACCACATTTTGGGGGAAAAAAACGATTTTGTACATACACAAGCCGCACCCGTGTATTAGCCGCATACGCCGACATTGAAAAAACGCAATACAAACACGAAATTAACCCATACCCGATACAGTCCAAAAAACACAGCCGTCAAAATGAACGGAAAATGATACCGGTACTCAACATTTAATGCAGACCTGCAGAGTCCAGGTGCTTGTTGAAAGTAATCCAAGGAAAAAAGTGTATATTTCCAAAGGTAAGGGTGGGAAAAATATTCATCCACTATTGTCGGCCGCATCCACACACGTCTCACCTTTACTCCACTTCCCGTCAGCCCGCGTTTGCCCCGCCCCTCCTTTCTCATTTGCTCGTACAAAACATATCGGAATAAGTTTCTAAAATAAATGACAAAAATATACAGTTGCAAATACATATTATACATGGTTACACATATTTACAAAGAAAGACGGTACACCGAGAGAGTTTTCAAAGCTTTAAAAATAATATTATAACTTTCATCCCAAACCGTGCCTGTGAAGGGTAGCAAAACGCTACTAGGAACACGCTCGCGACACAGCAAACAGCTCTGTTAAAAAAATATGCCGTACTTGTAGTAAGCACGGTAAACCAGGGTTGAAATGTTGGGGAAAAAAGTAGCGGCTTATAGTCCGGAATTTACTGTATTAGATCGCTGTAGTTGATTGGAGCCTTTAAGTAGCACCACTTTTTAATGGACGTACTTAGACTCTAGTGGAGATTAGGGCTGCAACTAATAATCGATGAATCGGTCGGTTTTTCTTTCGATGAATCTGATTTTTTAAAAACACATTTTAAATGTCCTCCATTGTTCAAATATACAAGTTTTGGACCGATGGAAAAATAATGCACAAAACAATAGACTGTTTGATGGAAAACTCATACAAAATACAAGGGGTTGTCAAATAACTTGGCAATAAATATAAATACATGCAAATGTGAAAGATACATTTTTCCTACTACCTTTTATCTAAAGCTCCGAAAAGCATATCCGCTTTGTTGGACGTTCCATGTCGTATTCATTTTTTTTTTGCTCTAAAACTCCCTTTTGGGAATAATTTTACAAGCCTCTTATTTTCAATCTTGACGGTGGCCTCAAATATTTTGATTGACACCACTCTCTGCCAGTAGCAGGCTTTTTTTCACGGTCCGAGAAACCCCATTAGCTTATACAGGTCGTTGGTCGGAATATATTCAGCGAGTAGTAACAGATTAGATTGACACATCGGCTAGCCAATAAATTCCCAACAAACTTATTTTCCAGGGGTGTATTAAAATCTGATCCGAAATTATTTGTGAGTCATTTATCCGCGCCGTTATTATGTGTGTGCAATCATTCATTGACTTCTGGAAAGAAGTCAATTGTTTACAACTCTTTCACAATGTCTAAAAGATTAGCCAAAGCCAAATACACATTTGTAAAGGTTTTGGTGTTGTAAACATGGACACTTTTGGAAATGTCCCAATGGTTTAAGAACAGGTTCAATTTCTTTTAGGCACGTCTTCGCTTGGGATATGAGGCCAATTTTACGGGAACGTTAACAAGTTAAGCATGATAAGTGAACATCTTTTGGTTTGTTGGCATGAGATGAGATAATATGATAGCTTTCAACTCTTTGTTCTAGGGTGATACCACACCCCACGCTCTTGCTATTTACTTTGTAGAGTTGTAAAGGCGAGGTGACCTTTATATAATACATTCTGAGCATGCGTGCCAGGTTGAAACTTCAAGTATTCCTAACTTCTTTTAAATTCTTCTATTTTGCATTTTCATCAAAAGTCAAATACAGCTCGTTTGTAGCTGTGTTGGAGTCAGTGGTGTACATGGGGTTGGGTGGTTGGTGTTGGGAATTAATATTATTAAAAATGTAGCGTTTACCAAATTGTCCGAATGAGTTATCTGACTCCATAAACCAAACACGACCTGCATTCTCCTAACAATGCGAGCTTGTTTCTTGATGGGAACATATGGACAAAAGACCGGCATTTCCATACGGGGGCAGATTTAATTTCTAAAATAATTTAGCTAAGTGAACTCCATCGAGTTAACCGAATTTGTGTCGCTCAAGTCTCCGACAAGCCTTCTCTCTCGATCTTCTCTTCTTTCTCCCGGACCGCGTTTTTTTTTCCGCAAACTGGTGTGCCGGCCCAGGGGCGTGTCAGGAAAACCCCCACGTGGGGTCCACCCCCTCGCCTCAATGTCTGAAAAACTCCTAACAGCAGAGCGCTTATCAAAACAATGCCTGATGTCCTTCGTCAGAGTCCCGTTATCAAAATTCCCCAGCCAAAGCATTCCGAATTTGGAAGGGCGTGACCTAAAGCTCACTCAGTGAAAATCTTCATTGCACTCGATAAATTTAACTTGTATTTAATCTTATGAAATCCTTTATAGTAAAATGTATAAAATCCTTCATTAGTTTGAGAAAGTTCAGTTCAGTTTGGTTTGGATGGATGGATGGTTGGATTGGTTGTTTTTATGGTGATGGTGTACGTACACACATATATATATATGTATATATATAGCAGAACATAGTTAAAGCATCTCCCTTACACCGAGAAGTCGCTCATGCAAACTGGGCTGGTCTGAAAATATAATATACTCAGTTTTACACCACAAGCTCTTGGAATAAACTAATATGACTGAATACTTTTCTGTGAAATACAAACATTAATTTTGTACTTACTAGTATATAAACATGTAAACCTTACCCCTGACATTCTAAATATATTAATTTAACTAACTGGGCCCCTCAGAAGAGAGAGAATTAAACCAAAGCTGCCATTGTAGCACTAAACCATCTTCTGTGGTACATATACTAAGTATTACATATGATGCACTTAATACATATTATGTCATTATTAAGGACATTTATGTATTATCACCATTAATTTATATCAAAGAACTCAATAATAAACTAAGATGCAAATAAACCATAAAATTAAGACGCAAATATTATGATTTAGTTGTGAGAAATTTAAGATCCTCTTGCACTATCGGCACTATGGTATGGTAAAATACTATACGTAGCCATAATACAATACAACTTTTACTTATATCTGTACATTCGAGGAAACTGTGCGGGTCAGATGTATCGACATTTCGTTCTGTATACACGTGTACTAGAATGACAATAAAGTAGATCTGAATCTGAATCTGAAATGGTAAAAGTAAATTTATAACAGGACTCCATAAACCTGAGTTTCAATGATAACGCGCAGTAAGAACCGACCAACAAGTCCATAACTTGATGTCAACGGTTATTGATGGTCCAGTACACCGGTAATCCTTGAGCACCATTTCCTGTGTTGGTCTTGGGCAAGTACAGCTTGATGGGACCCATCCCTCTCCAGGCCGACGTATGTTTCCAACGCAGTAATACTTGGTGTTTGAATCAGAAACTTTCCTAGAACTGTGACTCGCCGCAATTTCCTGTGACAGGAAGTCTGAGCACTGCAATCCTGTGTTTACTTAGCCTGTGAGTGTCCTTTTGCAATTTTTTGTATATTTAAATTGCAATTGGTAATCTTTTAATTAAAATCTGGTCTCTAAGGAACTGCAATCAACCTGAGAATGTTTTATGCTTTTAAAGAGGGAACGTATTTAATCTTAATGGGAGTTGATGATCCATGGGTGAAAAATATGTTATATACATAGAATATATCAGTGTCTGAAATAAGGTCTGCCCGGACGCCCGGGGCATGCATCTTTTACGTCGGGCGTACAAAGTACTCCACCCGGGTGGCCCACAACTTTAACAGAGAAAAAAAACAAAATATTTTTTTTCAAATCAATTGTTAGCTTTATTCCGATTTCAAAATCTTCGTTCAGTTTGAGGTTCGTTTGGCAATTTGCATACTCGGCACCCAATCAGAAGCCTGCATTGAATAACTTCCGGACTCTCCCGAGCCTTAAAAGGTCGCGCATTTTCATATCATTTTCCAAAGTAGACGCACAGAGAACACAAGAAAAATGGAGAAGTGGTGAGGAATTAAGCCAAAACCTCAGCCCCACAAGATTCAAAAGAAGCTAACAAAAGGGATGACGCTACTAAAAGTAAAAGTACATCAAAAGCATCATGGAAAGAAGATTGTCATATACTGGACTGTCTCAGAAAATTAGAATATTGTTACAAAGTTCTTTATTTTCTGTAATGCAATTAAAAAAACAAAAATGTCATACATTCTGGATTCATTACACATCAACTGAACTATTTCAAGCCTTTTATTATTTGAATATTGCTGAATTTGGCTTACAGCTTAAGAAAACTCAAAAATCCTATCTCAAAATATTAGAATACTTCCTCAGACCAAGTAAAAAATAATTTTATAACAGCAAAACTAAATCAAACATTTGAAAATGTCCATCGATGCACTCAGTACTTGGTTGGGAATCCTTTTGCAGGGATTACTGCATCAATCCGGCATGGCATGGAGGCAATCAGCCTGTGGCATCGCTGAGGTGTTATTGATGCCCAGGATGCTTCGATAGCGGCCTTCAGCTCATTTGCATTTGTAGGTCTGGTGTCTTTCATCTTCTTCTTAACTATACCCCACAAATTCTCGATGGGGTTCAGGTCAGGGGAATTAGCAGGCCAATCAAGGACAGTGATGCCATGGTCAGTGCACCAGTTACTGGTGGTTTTGGCACTGTGGGCAGGTGCCAGATCATGCTGGAAAATGAAATCCTCATCTCCATAGAGCTTTTCAGCAGATGGAAGCATGTAGTGCTCTAAAATCTCTTGGTACACAGTTGCATTTACTCTGGACTTGATGAAACACAGTGGACCAACACCAGCAGCTGACATGGCTCCCCAAACCATTGCTGACTGTGGGAACTTCACACTGGATTTCAAGCAACTCGGATTTTGCTCCTCTCCAGCCTTTCTCCAGACTCTGGCGCCTTGACTTCCAAATGAAATGCAAAACTTGCTTTCGTCTGAAAAGAGGACTTTGGACCACTCTGCAACTGTCCAGTGCTTCTTCTCCATAGCCCAAGTCAGACGCTTCTTCCGTTGTCTTGAGTTCAGAAGTGGCTCGACCACGGGAATACGGCTATTGTAGCCCATTTCCCGGACACGTCTGTGAACTGTGGCTTTTGATACCTGGACTCCAGCTTCAGCCCACTGTCTTTGAAGCTCCCCCAAATTCTGGAAGCGGCTCTTCTTCACAATTTTGTTAAGGCTGCGGTCATCTCTCTTGGTTGTGCAGCGTTTCCGGCCACATTTTTCCCTTCCGACAGACTTTTTGTGGATATGCTTTGAAACTGCACTCTGTGAACAGCCTGCTCTTTGAGAAATTTCTTTTTGTGTCTTACCCTCCTGATGGAGGGTATCAATGATGGTCCTCTGGACAGCAGTCAGATCAGCAGTCTTCCCCATACTTGTGATTTAGTTTACTGAACCAAGCTGAGTGTTTTTAAGGCTCAGGAAACCTCGCAAGGTGTTTCGAGTTAATTAGATGATTCGGGTGATTAGTTGAATAGCCTACTTGTATACTTTTTCATGATATTCTAATATTTTGAGATAGGATTTTTGAGTTTTCTTAAGCTGTAAGCCAAATTCAGCAATATTCAAATAATAAAAGGCTTGAAATAGTTCAGTTGATGTGTAATGAATCCAGAATGTATGACATTTTTGTTTTTTTAATTGCATTACAGAAAATAAAGAACTTTATCACAATATTCTCATTTTCTGAGACAGTCCAGTACATGCAATGTTAGAAGTAGATTTATAATAAACTTCATTTGAAAGTGTTGTTCTGCTCTATATTCTGATGATCAATCCTTAATACTTTGCAACAATGGTTTTTTATTTTTGCGATGAGTCGTCTTATTGTGTTTCAGGTTGTGAAAAATGAGGCAGGCAACTTCTCAGAGTTGTCTGCCCTTTGGTCCACTAACTTTTTCTCACGGGTTTCAGACGCTGTGTGTATATACACAGCAATATCTTTTCACTAAACTGATTATTCACCTTTTCGAGTATTTAAGTCTTGACCCCAACATTATCTCAGTATTTCCTTTTTATTTTATTGGACTAAAGGTATTAATACACGATGCTTATTTGCTTGCAATGAGTACTTGGAGAGGGGAGGTGTGGCACGTTGTGTAAAAATTCTTGGACTAACCCATTCAATTCCAATAAAATTAACCTTACATGCTTAATGATTTAATTTAACTATGTATTTTTGTAAAAATATTCATTTTAAAAATGATGGGATAGGGAGGTCTGGGCTTCCCTGCTGATTAGCAAAAGACAACGGATGAATTGGTGGATTTTTTTTAATCTTTACTATTGGTAAAATTAATGTACTGTGTTTTATATTACTGGATAATTATTTGTAATCTATTTTTTTTTTTTGTCATTTGGTAAATATAAGTTTTGAGTTTTTTTGCCATTTGGTTATTTAATATATTTTGTTTTTGTCTTTAATTTTTGATATTTTTTAATGTATTTTGTTATTTTATTGGCAATTACTTTTGTATTTTGATGCTTTTACTTGTTCTTGGGGGGAGGGTTATTTATTATACATTTTATTTTTTTTCTTTGTGGAATTATCATTTATTTGGGGCGGCCGTAGCTCAGGAGGTAGAGCGCTCGTCTTGGGATAAAGGGATCCCAGTTCGAATCCCGGCTCGTCCGTGTTACATGTCAAAGTGTCCTCGGGTAAGACACTGAACCCCTTATGCCCACAATAAGCAGGTTAGCGCCTTACACGGCTGCAAGGCCGCTATTGGGAAATGTGGAGCACATTGTAAAGCGCTTTGGGAAGTCATTGACTTGAAAAGCGCTATAGAAATGCAGATCATTTCATTTCATTACCTATTAAGTATTGAAAAAAGTAACTATTAAAGATTCACAAACTCACTCTTGATGAAGGGAATGAAAGTAAGATATTTTGATCATTGATAGCTCTTTAATCCTTTTTTTTTTCTTTGCAAGCTTGTCCATATTTTCATTTTTGGACATTTAATCTTCGCAACTTCCGCGTAAATAACATAGTAAAGTTGCATCGTGTTTTGAAACAAAGTATCGCTCATTAAAATAATTGGAGCAAAGTTCACTCGGCTCGGAAATGCCAACATGTACTCGCACCGGAGACGTGACGAATGTTTTTGCTTCCAGTCATACCAAAAGTATTGCGTTAGACAACTAGTCAACCAGGTTAGTTTTGCACTTTCCCCATTTGTCCCCTCATGACTTGCTTGTTCTTGGAAGAAAGCGTACATTGTTTTTTACCTTTTAGGATTACAACGATCATGGGTGGGGTTTACTCAGATATGCATGAAGATAAGTTTGGGAACATACCTCTACCCTGTCTTTTGAGCTGATTGATCTGTGGTATGTCTATGTAACTTTAAGGAATACGCGGAAGTAAACCATGTTAGTTGGATACTAAGGTCACCCAGTAAAACAAATCTTATATCACAAGTTGTACAGGACCGTCTGCAGAAATGAGTTCATGTGTTTTTTTTTTCTTTTCTTTGGGTTTAAAGGATTTTATACGATTGACTACAAGTTACATGTATTCAGTTTAATGCAATAAAGATATTAACTGACTGTGCTTTAAGTCAATGTACAATAAAAGGTCAGGGAAGGCTGTGTGAAATGCATAGGTGGCAGTTAAAATAACATATATACTGTATTCTTTACAAATCATCTAAAATATGGCTTGGCTTTTGATAGTTGCATATAATGGTTTGCAACCTGTGCTTTTTCATAATATTGCTGAATATTCAGCAATATTAAAACGACTTGCAGTATTTCATTTAATTTTCGAAAGAATCAAAAATGTTTGACATTAGTTTTTGTATTGAATTGCATTACAGAAATGAAAGGACATTCACACTTATTTTCTCTTACAGATCTGGTTATATCTTGACTTGAAAATGTATATATTTTTTTAGATAATATTGTTACTGTTGTGCTATTTTCTGTCGGTCATTTTACAATCATTACTTTATGTAATGATGAGCTAAGATAAAGCTATTAGAAAAAAGGTAATATTCAGTTTATTTTAAGGGGACCCATCCAATCTCGTTGTAAACAATGTACGCTATGTTGTAATCGATGACAAAGACAATTTCATTCTGAAAATATTTTTAAAAATGTGTATGTATATTTGTAAATGAAAACATCGGATCCGTCTCCAGAATCACCCACATTTTCAAACCCCCAATGCAGCCCCCGACTCCAAATAGTTGCCCACCCCTGTGTTAAAAGAATGCTTGGGCCTGTTAAAAAAGGTTTCATCTTTGGTTTCGATAAAGTATATATAGAGAGGAGAGAGATCATACTCATATTTTATTCCTGCAGTCTAAATGATTAA
This sequence comes from Urocampus carinirostris, assembly GCF_059441175.1. Taxonomy (NCBI): domain Eukaryota; kingdom Metazoa; phylum Chordata; class Actinopteri; order Syngnathiformes; family Syngnathidae; genus Urocampus; species Urocampus carinirostris. The sequence goes on along the minus strand of NC_142360.1, from coordinate 40,671,260 downwards.
AATGAGATGATTTAGTCAAATTTTTCACTGCACAACTGCTATTTAAGGTCAACAAAAACATAGTGCCAGAAAACATCCAAAAACGATTCACTCGGAAAGAGGGAAATTATGATTTAAGGGGCTGTAGTGAATTGATAATCCCAAAGGTGAGAACCACTAGGAAAAGTATGTCTGTGTGTGGAGTCAAACTTTGGAACAATTTACAAGACGAGATCAAACGATGTCCAACGATTCACTTGTTCAAATTTAAATACAGAGGCGGAATACAGAGATGAAGAAAATGGGGTATGAGTGATACGAGGGTTTGGGAATAGTAACTTTGTGTTATTGCTGCTATTGTTATATCATAAGTTTATGAATATTATTACAATTGTTGTTAAATCATTGGTATATTTAATAGGGAAAATGAAGGGGTAGGGAGTATAAACATTTGCTTCTTACTGCCCCTTTTCGAACATATTATGTCACGTTATTTTGTTGAGTTAATGTTTTTGTTTTGTTTTTATTTTAATGTTCGAATAAAGTTTTCATTCATTCATACATTTTTTTTATTTTTATTGCTCGAAAAAATTGGAAAATTTGCCCTTAAACAGTGCAGATGGTGTTAAACTTGCAGTTCAACTTTGTCCTGCAATCTAATACTGCTGTAAAGTAAGATAAGCTTCACTTTCGGTTTAGTTGCATACAAACCGATCAATGCCGTCGTGCTAATCGACTCGGAGCTGCCCAAAGGCAGTTTCTTCACTTTCGCCTCTGAGCTCATTCATAAAGATCAAGCTTGCACTTTCTGTTGCTGCAAACGGGAAAGTTACCGGAGAGGTGAGAGTGGACGGAAAGGTGTGGCATGGGGAAAAGAAGATCTTTAGAGGTGAAAGGTTGCCCTTGTCCGAAGATCTGAACAAGATATGGAGGGGGTGGGTGTAGTCATCCCAGTCGAGCTCCCTCCCGGAACTACAGACCATCACCCAAACACGGGACACAAAAGCACATGAACGTGACTGACATCAAGCTAGTCACGCAACATTCCACGGAATTCATGGAGGCCGTGTAACAGTAAACTACTTCTCTTGGATACTTAGTAGTTGTTTTCTCGGGAGACGCTTTAAAGCTGGGCTCGGCGACCGTTTTTGAGCCATAAAAGATTTTATTTCTTTTTTTCCCATCAAAATCACACCATATATTTTTAGACGGTTTGATAATTTGACCATCTAGGAAATGATATCATGAGCTTGTGTCCCATATCAACAAATATACAGTGGTACCTCCAGTGTTCATTTGACTCTCATGCTGAAAAATCTATGGGTCCCAACAGAGATGTATGGCTCCCCAAAATTGAGTGTTATCCAGGTTGAAATTGTAAATCGGCGACAAATAATATAATATAAATCTATATATTCATTCAGTTTTAATCATCAAATAATGAATTCATTTTCTGCATCAAATTATTGTTGGTAATATACAGATTAAAGGGATAACCACAAACCTGTCTTTTTTTCATGTTCTCCTTTTATACTTCCTTTTTTTCTTATACAACTTAATTCGTAATATCAATCATCAGAGCAAGTGAGCCATTGGAGAGTCGGCTCTTTTTAATGAGTTGAGCCAAAAAAGCCGGTTCTCTAAAAAAAGACGGACTTCCTTTCACTACACAACGAGATCTCGTTGGCCGAGATCGGCGTGCGGACGAAAACTCGAACCGCGAGACAAAAACAACAATGGCGGATCTGCCGGAAGAAAAGTTTGAAGTGCAGTAAAATCTTTGTTAAAAAAAAAAAAAAGTCATCGGGTAATAATGACAATTTTGTGGCAAAAAGGTTGCGTCCCGGGGACGCACGTTGATTTGAGACTATGCACCCCCAGCAAAAATGATGCATCTAGGACGCGGGCAAATGAAAACACTATCTCTAAGAATTGAATTTGTTCCAGGAGTAGCTTCGTAAACTTTGTTAGTAGACTCATTTTGAATGTTGTTGGAATTAACTATCAAAATGTACCGTTTACTAAATTGTTCCAATTAGTTATTTGACTCCATTAACCAAACACAACCTACATTCACCTGCGCGCTCGTTTCTTGATGGAAAAGATTGACAAGAGACCTGCATTTCCACACAGGAGCAGATTTAATTTCATTAACATTTTAACTAAGTGTACTCCATCGAAAACGGACGAATTGGTGTTTTTTTGAGTCTCTGGGAAGCCTTTCTCTAAAGTCATTTAGCTTTCTCCTATTGGCCATCTTCTCCCCGCATAATGGTGTGCCGGCTCCTCCCATGGGCGTGCCAAGGAAGCCCAACGTGGGCTTCACAATCTCATAGACGAGCGTCTTGATGTCTGGCTTCCTCAAAACAACGCCTGCGTCAACCGTCAAGATTCCTGTTATCAAAATTCCCTAGACTAAATATGCATTTCGAACTGCCTGTCCTGTCATTGAACTAAAGCCCACTCGGTGAAAATCTTGCTCAATAAATGTAACTTGTTTTCAATCATGTGAAATCCTTTATAGTCAAATGTATAAAATCCTTCAATGTAAATGATTTAATCTGTTCCAAGCTCTACAAAACTACAGAATGATATTTTAATCCTAAAAGAGCATCATGACTTAAAACAAATGCTTGTTAAAATTAAATTACTGCACAATAAACATAAAACAAGAGGCATGTCACATAAAAATCAGAGTATAAAGGAAACTAACAAAATATTCATTTACCTTTTTGCCTCGCTTTTCCTGAAAAACTGATCCAATGACGTCTATCTTTCCCAATCTGTCTGAAATGCACGAGGCAGACATCATAATAAGCGATAGCCCGACTTGTCAACACTTGTTCCGGGTGATTCCTTTCCAGAAATTTAGAGACTTCATGGAATTTTGCTAAACTCTTTAATTTGGGCTAATGGAACAATAGCTGCATCCTCCTCCTGCGCCATCTTGCCGGAACATCCCCCCCTCCTCATCTTTGAACTTTGACCCAAAGAGCATACTGGCATAACACATTTGCACCAGGTTCCCAGGCAGATCTCAAGCGATAGCCAGTTTTTGTTCGGGAAACTTTAGGAGCAGATATTGGCAACGCTTACTGTTTATCGGACTTTATATCCTGTAACGCTTTTGTAACTAAAGGCAATATTTTCCCGTCCAGGTACTTCATAACCTGAAACTTTCATAAGTAGAGGTACTAATAAAATTTGTCTTTGCCCGCATTTACTTAAAATCATTGATGCTCGTTTTTACCGTCATTACTGTCGTAAATAATGGTTTCACAACAAGGTGCGAGCAGAGTTCCTCTGTAAAAATGTCACAAGACTGCAAACAAAAAGGATACACTTTTTTTTGTGGGGGAGTGTGACATGCGTGAAGAGACCCGCTCGCCCAATCAAATAGTTCTGGGTGCTTGGCTGGCAGGTGTTTTACAGTTTGGTCTGTGGGTTTTCGTAGTGTCTTAACGGGGAAAATAGGTCATTTAAAGAATCATTTTTAAATGGAAGCTTATTAGAGACGTAGAGCCAATGTGGGGTCTGTTGGTGTAACGCCATGAGAGTAGACTGTAGTTTAAAATTGGACCTATGAATTTTGGACTGCAGTCGTTCACTTGCACTAAAACGGTAAGTCCCTTGGCAAATTAGGCAGCATTGTACTTATTTAATCAGTACTTCATTATTTTGAAAATCACATGAATAACTTGGTTGTTATGAATTAAACCACACCACCTACATTGGATCTTACTGCATTATGTGTAGCACTATTTAGTTAATCTATATAACATGCTAAAGTGGGCATTTGCACGTCACACTGGGTATTTGTATATTGTTTTCTTTTGGCTTTATTATTGTATTGTTCTCAGCTCAGGGATGCTGCTGGAAATGTGAATTTCCCTTAGGGGATGAATAAAGTATCTATCTATCTATCTATCTATCTATGCACCTTATTCTTATGCAAATGTGTGAGCGAAGTATATACCTTCTGTATTTAATGTTTCAAGGTGTTCCCCAGGGTTCAGTACTTGGCCCCCTTCTTTTCTGCATCTTCATGACTTAAAAAATCCCGAATTTGTAAAACGATTTATAGTACGGCTCTTCGTAAACAAGTTGTTTTACTTGTTGCTGTAGTTTTTATTTGTTATCTTTCTCTGCGTGTAGCGTCACCTTTCAAAGCGGCAGAGCAAGTTTTGTTGACATTGAGTTGCAAACGACGCAGGATAACACCAGCTTGCTAGCCTCATTTCGACTTTGGCTCCGTCTCAGGTTGCACCTTCGTGTTTTGTACTCTCCAGGGTTTTTTTTTGGTTTTTGCTTGTGTTCAAAACATTATTCTTGCCATTTTTTCCACGTTGGTTTTCAAAAAACATACCAGCTAAGTGTTAAACCACTTGCAAGTGCATGGTTTGAATTCTTAGAGAATTTGGCAACCTGGATTTAGAGTACTTAAGTAATCTAGTGTGCTTCTAATTAGTTTATGCAAATTACTATCGGCTTTACTTTGGGGTCAGGAGTTCGACGAGCATGAATTTTACCCCGTGTGGTCCAAAGTATTTCACAGGGTGCAACGAGAACTGAGATCTGTGCCCAAGCTCCAGAACAAAAAAAAATGTCCATAAAGGTTCCAATGACCTCATGTGTTTTCATAGAGTTGCTTTAAGTGTGTCGTAATTTTGATAATTGTTAGCATGGCGGCTACCCAAACACCTGTACTCGAGTACACACCCAGTGATGTAATTTCTAAGCCAAGCCAGAGACGGGATTTTTACAGGTGCTTGAATGTTTTCAAGCATTGTAAAGTGCTTGAATAGGGGCAAAGTGCGTTTAAATGCTTAGAATTGTTGCCATGTTATTTAGAAAGTCTGCTTAAAAATGACGCCAACATTGATCTCTGGTAGCTTAGTTTTGCCATTGCAGTTCCTATTCTCTTGTGGTTAACAGCAGATGGCATTGGTTTGTATCGCGTTGTACTAGGAAGCGTCATCCCCTACAGGACAGGTATGCTTCCCCTAAACCAGGGGTGTCAAACAGGCGGGCCGCATCAGGCCTGCTAAGGGATTGAATCCGGCCCGCAAGACAACGCTGAGGGAAGTGCAAGAGAAAAACAAGATGCAGGTAGAAATATGTCCACTTGATGTTGCCAAAGCCAGGAGCCTCTCGTTAACGCTGTACTTTTATATATTTCTCTGTGTCTGTCTGTCTCTGTCTGTCTCTGTGTCCCCATTTTTTTTTCTTTTTTTTTTTTTTCTTTTTTTTTTAAATTTCTTTTGTTCTCACTTTTTTCCTTTTCTCTCTCTCTTGGTTCCCTCTTCTATCTTTGGATTTCTTTCTCTCTTTCCCCCTCTCTCACTTTTTCTCTTTTTATTTGTCTGAAAAATATTTACAGAAATCGTTGAGATCCACAAATGTATTTGCAATATAGACTGAATCTAAAAATAAATTCACATACTAGATTAAGAATTGAAGATCAGGCCCACCAATGGTTTAAATCCGGCCCACAAGACAACGGTGAGAGAAGTGCAAGAGGAAAATGAGCTGTAGTTTTAAATAATTCCACCGGATGTCACCAAAGCCAGTTAACACTCGCGAAACAATTGTAGTATTTCTCCATTTCTCTCTGACTCCTTTATTTATTTCTCCCTCTTTTTCTTTCTCCTGTTCACTCTCTCTTTTTCTCTTTTCTCTAATTCTCTCTAACTCTTTCTTTTTCTCTGTCTTGCTCTCGTTCTATTTTCTCTCTCTAATTTACACTTTAATTCTCTATTTTTTCTTTTTCTCACCCTTTCTTTCCCTTTTTCAACCTCTCTCACCTCACTGTTTCTTTCTCCTGCCGACCTTTTCTTTCTGTCGTTTCATTTCTTATTCTTTTTATCTTTCTCTCACTTTCTTTTTCTCTCTCTATTCATTTCCCCCCTTCTCCATTCATATCTCTATTTTGCTCCCTTTTTCTCTCTTACTCTGTCTTTTTCTCTCTCTCTCTTTCTCTTAAACTTACTAGTCTGGCCCCCGTGAGATTTTTTTTATAGCATTTGTGGCCCCCGGCTAAAACCAGTTTGACACCCCTGGCATAATACATGATTTACACCAGAATTTTTAATGGTACTGGAAAATTGGATTTGAAAGTCTTTTAAAAGTGCTTGAATTTGGCCATGAAAAAGGGTGAACTTACCCTGAATACAGTACTTTGATTTGTTAAACTGGATATTGCTGGTGATGGCAATGCATTGTGGGTTATTAAGATGAAGCCGCGATACATTTTGTCCCTGGAATTTGACTGCGTGCTGCTGGAAGATTATCTGGTTTGATGGTAGCAGTTGAGCAAGGTGACGATGGTGTCCAGATTATGGGTGATTGATTTTTTTTGGGATCAAAATCGTCATTCCAGCGATGGTGTGATTGTCAAAGCTGCTTATTTTGCAGCTTTCTTGACTGTACCAGACTGTTATTTTAACTTTCTCATTCAAAAATGTTTAAGCTACCGTACAAGTGATATGCTGTGACTTATTCCCGGTGTTGGAATTAATGATCAAAATGTACCGTTTACCAAATTTTCCAAATGAGTTATCTAACTCCATTAACCAAACACGACCTACATTTATCAAACCATTATGCACGCCCGTTTCTTGAGAGAAAAATGACCAGGAAGGCCTTTCACATGGAGGCTGATTTATTTTTTGGAACAGAAGAACTAAGTGTACTCAGGAGACGGTCGAAGAAGTTCTTTAGCTTTCTCTTATTGGCTCGCGTCTCCCCGCAAGATGGCGTCTCGGCTCCTCCCTTGGGCGTGCCAAGCAGTTTGCACGCCTTGAGGTCTGGCTCTTTCACAACAGCGCCTGTCGTTCAGCGTCAGCAAATCCACGAGTCCTGTTATCAAAATTTCCTCTAATTTTGCCTAAAGTAAGGCCCAGTCAGTGAATATCTATTGCATTCAACTCGATACATATAATTTGTAGTCAATCGTATAAAATCCTTTACCGGCTCCTTCGTAGTATATGTCCTTGGGCAAGACACTGAATCTCTAATTCCCCTGATAGCAGGTAGTTGCCTTGCTTGGTTGACGCTGCTATCGGTTAGTTTGTAAAAGGGAAAAAAGTGTGAAGTACATTGTAAAGCGCTTTGGGAGGTCTTCATTGACTTGAAACCATTTACATTTACTTGCTGGTGATTCTTGGCGTGATTGGCAAAGTCTGCCACACCAATTATTTACGTTAAATTGCTAAATCTTCAGAGGACAGACTGGATCATAAAAACAAAAGAAATTCTACTTTGTGCAAAGAAAAACAAATGTTTTATATTGGTGGCCCTAGAGCAGGGGTGTCAAACTCATTTTAACTCTGGGGGCCTGTCGGGGGTTGGACTAGTAGATTAAAGGGAAAGAAAAAGAGATAAAGAAATAAGAGAAAGAGGGATGGAAAAGGAGAGAGGGTGGGACAAAGAAAGAAAAAGAGAGAGGGAGAGATCGTGAGAAACAAGTCATGAGAGAGGGGGGGAAAGCTCAGTCGAATTGTTTTATGTTGATAATGTGTATTATTTGCCCTCATGAAGGTTTTAGATCAGGGGATGGTGTCACAAGTCTGTAGTTTGCAATAGTCTTTGATCTGTGCAGCCCTTTGAGACTCTTTGTGATTAAGGGGATCACAAATAAACATGACTTGACTTTAGGTTTTATGAGATTTCCCTTGCCCTCATGTAGGTTTTAGATCAGGTGATGGTGTCATAAGTCTGTAGTTTGCAATAGTCTGTGTTTTGTGCAGCCCTTTGAGACTCTTTGTGATTAAGGGGATCACAAATAAACATGACTTTAGGTTTTATGAGATTTCCCTTGCCTTCATGTAGGTTTTAGATCAGGTGATGGTGTCATAATAGTCTGTAGTTTGCAATAGTCTTTGATCCGTGCGGCATTGGCTCAGGAGGTAGACCGCTCGTCTTGGAATCAAGAGATTGCAGGTTCGATTCCCGGCTCCTCCATGCTGTATGTCGAAGTGTCCTTGGGCAAGACACTGTATCCCTAATGCCGCCAATAAGCAGGTCGGCGCCTTGCATGGCTGCATGCCCGCTATTAGTGTGTGAGTGTGTGTGTGAATGCGTGAGTGTGAAGCACATTGCAAACCGCTTTGGGAGGTCTTCATTGACTTGAAAAGCGCTATAGAAATGCAGACCATTTACCAATTGAGACTTTGTGATTAAGGACGTTACAAATAAACATGACTTGACTTGAGGTTTTTGAGATTTTCCTTGCCCTCATGTAGGTTTTAGATGAGGGGATGGTGTGATAATAGTCCTTGGTTTGCAATAATCTGTAGTCTGTGCAGCCCTTTGAGACTCTTTGTGATTAAGGAAGGGCCAAATAAAGAAACAGGACTTGAGGTTTTTGAGATTTCCCTTGCCCTCATGTAGGTTTTAGATGAGGGGATGGTGTCATAATAGTCTGTAGTATGCAATAATCTGTGGTCTGTGCAGCCCTTTGAGACTCTTTATGATTAAGGGCCAAACAATTAAACTTGACTTGAGTTTTTTTGAGATTTCCCTTGCCCTCATGTAGGTTTGAGATCAGGGGATGGTGTCATAATAGTCTGTGGTTTGCAGTAATCTGTGGTCTGTGCAGCCCTTTGAGACTCTTTGTGATTAAGGGCGAAAGAAATAAACTTGACTTGAAATTCCTTAAAAAGTGCTTGAATTTGGCCATAAATAAGATGTACAAACCCTGTTGTAGGGATTGACAATGCATTTCAAAATGTAATTTGCAGTTAAAGGAAAAAAATATATTAAAATAGACAAATATTTTTAATTGCAAATTCTGGGAGAAATGTAAGTTGAAATTGAGACCATTGATAACCATTCCTTAAATCAACTTGTCTGCTTACTCATCAAGCGCTATAATTGTCGTCTCCACTTCCTCTGTTAATCCTCTATTTGTCAGGCCGTCCAATTGCCGAGGCGTTTTCCTCACGGGGCAAGATGGCGATCATTTCTCGAATATTGCTGTCAGCAGCTTTTGCGATGATATATTTTTCTGAAATATTTGGAGGAGGGGCGCTAGGGAGTGTTGCCACTCCAGCTCCATCATCCACCCGCCCGCCTTCGAACCCGCACCTCCACGGAGCTCGCTTGAGTGACAGGTCCAACCAGCCCAGGCAGTCGCTCTGTGATCAAGGGCGCTTCTGTATTTGGTAATGGACAAAAGCAGCTGGATTATTTTCAAATTGTCTTCATCTCTGTATTATGCTAGTGATGTTTTTTTTTGTATCTAAACCTGAACAAGTGACTCCGCACACAGACACGCACATACTTTTCCTGGTGGTTCTCACCTTTGGGATTATGAATTTGCGACAGTCCCTTAAGTTAGAATTTCCCTCTTTCTGAATGAATAATTTATTGATGTTTTTGTTGACCTTAAATAGCAGTCGTGTAGTGAAAAAATTGACTAAATCATCCAATTTTATTCATTTGGACTGCAGGACCATTTGCCTTATTTTGTTGTCATTGCATTTTTTTCCCCATGTGTTTAACGTGAGCTGACATCAGTTCGTATGGCATTGTCTTATCAAGTGTCATCGACAATTGAAAAGGCATTTGATTTTATCTTCACACTACTTTTACCCGTGGTTTTTACAATGTTGTAATAGAGCATTATGGGAAAGAGTTTAGCCAAAACAATGTTGTACAACGTGATCCTGTAACCTGGGGTTATAGGGGCACCATTTATTGTGGTGTGTCTTGAGCATGTACAGCCTAGTGCATGGGTCTCCAACGTGGTGCGCCCAAGGACAGCTGAGATGCCCGCGGACCTGCTGTGAAACCAGTACTGGTCCATTGTGATTTTCTAGTACAATATGTTGGGGTGGTTGACTGAGTCCTTATAACCCTATTACCAATAGGAAGTCTGGTCATAACAAAGTAACGACCTAGTAATAACAAGTTGTCATTCATCCTTGTAGGGAAATTCAGACTTCCAGCAGAATCCTTGTGTTGAAAAATAAAATAATAAAATAAAAGATATAGAATACAAAAATACCCAATATAATGTTTTCTATAGAGTATTTAAATAGTGCTACGGAAAATGCACACTGTAATAATAGGGTAATATGCAAATGTGGGTTCGGGGTTTAATGTGGGCTTTCACTCCCCCGGGTGGAGTTAAAGAGCCTCATGGCATGAGGAAGAAATGTATATCAAGCTGGGTACAGTTTGCACTGATTGGTATTAAACGACTTGAAAAAAGGTTGACTCCCGGCCTCGTGGCACCCATTCCTCCCCAGGCAGTTCCTTTTTTGGTGTCGAATGCCTTTTCCTATGTCATCTACACCCTTAGCGGTCTGGTAATTACACTGTGGATTTTGTCTTGTTGTTATTGGGGCGGGTGGCGTAAATCTAGTCGACACCGAGATCAAACGGGTCCGTGATAGAAAACGTTGCGGATCACCGAGCGAAGTGACTCCCGATCTTGTGAATGAAATTCCTGCGTCCTCTCGGCCATTGTTCCCCTCGGCAGCCATTTAAGTTCTTTTAAAGCACAGTCACCGATAGAAAATGTACTATTGCTATTATGACTGATATCTAAGCTCTGACAACACAAGGGCGTGGCAGTGAAGTCATGTACAAAAGAATTTGAGGCATTATTTTCGTATCCTGCTGCGCGCTTGAACGCCTGTTGTCATCAGCGATGGCGCTAGTTGGCTATTTTGAAAACATCACGGTCGGTTGGCCATAGTGTTGATGTTTCTTACATAAGCAAATGTGTGCTGTGTGTTTTGGCAATGTTCTAAGTCCATAGTATTACCAATATGGTGTTTAACCCCTTAACGTTCCTGTCAAATTAGCCTAAAATCCCATTCCAAGACGTACCCGAAGTCAATTGAATGCTGTTCTGAACTGTAATGATCACTGCAAGAGTGCTACAAACATCGAGTAACTTAAGTTGGTACATAGATATAGAATGTTTTTATCCTTGCCTGAATATTTGTTTTTGCAATCAAAGCCTACAGATGAGTAAAGATCGGTGGATACTTAATCCATCCCCGTAGGGAAATTCACACTTCCGGCGGTATCCTTTTGTTTATTAACAGGATGGCCTCGGGGTGCTGTGTTGTAGTTTAGCAACAGCGGAGTGGATGACGTCACACGCTAGGCCAAAAGTTCAACGTCCCTGCGGCAGATGGAAATCTTTGTGCCCAGGGTTACACCACCTCCTGTTGACGTAGATAGCGTGTCCGCCTCTTCTCCGCTTCCCGCAGGCTTTTGCGTCTGTCTGCCCTAACAGCGCTGAAGCCGGGTAGCTCTACGTTAGCGTCAGGGATGCTAGACGGGAGCCATGTTTCCGTAAAACACGGCAAACTGCACTCCCTGTACGCTTTATTTTTCACCAGCACAGCCAGTTTGTCGGTCTTATTTGGTACCATGACTGGACGGTACCGAAGGCTTATAACGCTGCTAGCCGCTTAGCCTTAGCTCCGGCTCTGCATCCACGATAGGGCCCCTCATCATCACGCGTTAAAACCCATAACCATAGGATAGGAAGTCATGCAAAGTGTCGTTGTCAAACGGGACGAAAAACACCGAAGATAGAAACAGACACTTCAAACAATAAATCACAAAAAGTGCGAAATAACAAGGAGCTGCTGGAAAGGCTGCCGCTGGCGGCGGCGCCTATGATGTTACATGTAGCATGTGCATCTTAGCTGTAAAACAGGTGAGACAATATCTTGAAGCCTTACCTACCTGGTACCTTTGCCTCTCAACAGTTCGACTTAACTCCTTGAGGCATTATTGTTGAATCCAACTGCGCCCTTGAACACTGTTTTCATGAGCAATGGCGCTAGTTGGCTTTTGTGAAAACATCATGTTGATGTTTCTTGTATAAGCGAATGGTGGAGTGTGCTTTGGCGATGTTCCCAAGTCCATAAATCTCTGAAATGCGAAACATGGAAGCATGAAGGCATTCACGTTTAGATGTTTTGAACGTGTCATGTAACCGGTTATAAAGGCTCTGTACGGGTGCATGAAATCCTTCTAAATGCTTCGATTTTTAAGTTGTGTTTTTATGGATTGAAAAGTGTTTGAATTTTGGGTGAAGTACTTGGATATGCTTGAAATTGTTTCTCAACAATTCTGATTAAAAGTGACACCAACACTGCTCTGTAGTGTCATCGCTTTGTCATTGCATTTTTTGCATTGTTTAACGGCAGCTGGCATGAGTTTGTCTGGTAATTTCCTATGAAGCATCATTGCCCCCTACAGGACAGGTTCATGCTTTTTCTAAACGGGGCACTATAAAATGTGTTAAGTATTACATATCAACTATGGACATGCAAAAAATGAAGGTAACGTTTCCCAGTGGTAACTTCCCGCAACTGAAAATAAAAGCTACACCTAACTCAATCAAAAATCCCATATGTATATGTAGCTCTGCGAAATACACAATTCACCGCAGATTTTTTTTTCTTTTAATGGTACTGGAGAAATTGGAAAATTGACATTGAAAGTCCCTTAAAAAGTGCTTGAATTTCGGGTGAAGTACTGGGATATGCTTGAAATTGTTGCCATGTTTGTCAACATGTCTGATTAAAAGTGACACAAACACTATGGTGGCATTGCTTTGTCATTGCATTTTTTTCCCCATGTGTTTAACATGAGCTGGCATGAGTTTGTATGGCATTGTCTTATGAAGCGTCATCGCCCCTTAGTGGACAGGTGGATGCTCTACCTAAACAGGGCACTATGAAATGTGTAGTAGTACAAGGATTACGTATCAACTTTGGATATGCAAAAAATGAAGGTAACATTTCCCAGTGGTAACTTCCTGCAACTGAAAATGAAAGCAACACCTCACCAATCAAAAATCCCATACGTATATGTGGCTCTGCAAAATACACGATTCTTTTTCTTTTGATGGTACTGGAGAAATTGGAAAATTTGACTTTGAAAGTCCTTAAAAAGTGCTTGAATTAGGCCATGAAAAACTGTACAAATTCTGCAAAAGGAACTTAACAAAATATTGATTGCGACAAAAAAAACATTTTTAAGTTGTCAAATGACCAAAACTACAAACGCGTAGTTGTAAAGGTCACCTTTAAATCTTGATCTAGAACAGAGTTCCAACATACTGTGTATCTAACCTTGTATTTCTACCATACGTGTGACCCACGGGCCGTAGTTTGCCAACCCTTAATGTTAATTGTATGAATTGTTCATCCTACAGCAAAGGCTGTCAAAAACAGAACAATGGTTGTCCTTGATAATAGCAAGGTCCCTTGACTCTCCGCCTTCGCCATTGGAATAATATTATCTTCCCACCCCGAGGACAAACAGGGCAGCAAGTCGAGAGCCAGGTTTTCAGGGTGTGGCCAGGAGAGTCGCGAGTGGGAGGAGAGAGCCAGGATCGGGAGTCTAAAAAGCGCAAGCTTTTCCTTTTTGCCTTTAAAACCTTGCACAGTGCCGTCACCTCACATCTCTCTCGTAGCGTTCACTCTCCCCTCCCCCTCGTTTTCTCTGTCGGGTTATTCATCCACGAGTGAGTCAGGGAGGGTGGAGATTCGGCAGTACCAGTCGCGTTTGTCGGTGGATTTTTTTTTCCCCGGTTTTCCCTTTTTCTTTTTTTTTTTCTTTTCCATCCCCTTCCTTTCTTTTACACACAAGTTTTCATTCTGCAGTTCCTACCGGCCGGGAGAAACGCCCCAAGAGGATTCTCTCAACGCTGGCTTTTCTTTTCCCAAGCTGGAAATTCGGCTCTTCCCAACTGGGTAAGTTCTTTCCACTCGGACTAACTTGATGTGCTCTGGTGCGGTTTTACGTTCCTGTTTTCGGTTTGTGTCTTTGGTGTTTTCCTCCAAGACGGGGGTCGGCAAACTTTGATTGGCTTCTTAAAGAATTTGGCCAAACATAGTTCTGAAACTCAACTAAAAGTATAAATGGGTATGTTTTTAGCACTAAATTTGATATTCGGTTTTTGTAGATTTTTTTTTTTTTTTGTAGTAATAAGAATTAAAGCAAAATAATACTGGGTCCTCGCTTTTAAACTCTGAATTTATTCCGTTTTGTAGTAATTTAGTAGTATTTCTGTGGTATTTTGAAATATTAGTGAAGTATTTTCTTCGGGTTTTGTATTGTAGGGTTTTTGTAGTATTCAGAAATATAGCAAATTAACATCGGGACTTCGCTTTTAAGCTCTGAATTTATTATTCAGTTTCGTAGTAATTTAGTAGTATTTCTGTGGTATTTTGTAATATTAGTGAAGTATTTTCTTAGGGTTTTGTTTGTAGTGTTGGGTTTTTGTAGTATTTCTTTTCAGAATCAAAGCAAATTAATGTTAGAACCTTAACTTTAAGATCTAAGATGAGGTTTGTAGTATTTCTATGGTAGTATTATTGTAGTTGTATGTTTTTGTTGTAGTATCCCTGTTCTTAAGCATCAAATTTGATTTCTAGTTTTGTAGTATATTGTAGAATACTCTGGTATTTTGTAATATTACTGAAGTATTTTCTTTGGGTATTTTAGGATTCTAGTAGTATTTTTTTCAGAATTAAAGTAAATTAATATGTTAGATCCCCAACTTTACGATCTAAGATGAGGTTTGTAGTATTTCTGTGGTATTTTGTAATATTAGTGAAGTATTTTCTTTGGGTTTTATATTGCAGGGTTTTTGTAGTATTTTCAGAATTAAAGCAAATTAATATGTTAGATCCTTAACTTTACGATCTAAGAAGGTTTGAAGTACTTCTATGGTAGTGTTTGTAGTTGTACGTTTTTTGTCGCATGTTTGTTGTTTTTTTATTGTAGTATCCCTGTTCTCAAGCACCAAATTTGATTTCTAGTTTTGTCGTATTTTGTTGAATTTCTGCAGTATTTTCCTAGTAGACAAGTCAAGTCGCATTTATTTATGACGCCCTTAATCACAAAAATGTCTCAAAGGACTGCACAGGATTACAATGACACAATTACCTGATCTGAAACCAACATGCGGGCAAGGAAAAACTCAAAACCTCAGCGTGAAGGAAAAAAAACCTTGAAGGGGCATCACAAGTGGTAATCCCCCTTCCAGACACTTAAAGGGACATTAAGAACAAAGCTCGCTGCATGAAAAAAAACTTTTCTTTTTAAAATTAATAGTACTTAATTATATATTCTCATGATATTTTTTGCCATTTCCCTTCGGCGGGCAGGAATACAAAGCCTCCTGGGCCACTGTTTGACCACTCCTGCAAGAGATGCCTCATACCTTTGGTGTTCCTCACTTAACCTTCTCTCCTGTGTTCATTAACTCTTTCCAGTTTTTCCCCCATCCTGTGATTCATTGACCGCCTCGGCTTTTTTCCCCTCACTAGATGCAAAACCAGCCACACTGTTGTCGAAGCTCAGCAAAAACTAATCGCGGGGAAAAATCTGCAGACTATAATTTCGTAGTGTGGTTTTTCTGGTCGGGGCACCGACTCCAAATGTTATGGGGATCAAAGTTGACAATGTCATGCGGTTCGTGGAGGGGAAGGTAAACTTTAAGATCTTATGGAAAATAAAATAATAAAATACAAAAAATACCCAATATTACGTGTCGATATAGAGTATTTCAATAGTGCTACAGAAAATACACACCCTAATAAAAAATAGGGTAATATGCAAATGTGGGGGTGGGGTTTAATGTGGGCTTTTACTCCCCCGGGTTGAGTTAAAGAGCCTCATGGCATGAGAATTAAGGAATTTGGTCAAATTTTTCCATTGTTTTCATATATTTTGGGGGTTTCTTCTTACTGATGAGAACGCATTTTGAATGTTTGCCCTTGATTTCTTTTTTTAATAATTCAAGTTTCCTGCTAAGTCTAATTTTATTTCCTGCACTGTTTTTGTGAAAGATTAGTCATGTGGTGTTGAAATTCTCATTGACTATAAAAGGTTTCAGAGAGCTTTTAAGTTGGTATTAGTTAGCATAACTTAGTACCTTAAGTATCTTTTGCATTATTAAAAATGTTACGCCAATATCCGTTATCATCCTCCTCTAAATACTAATAATCAAATATCAATCGATCCTTTGTGTCAATTGGGTGCGCACAGCCTAGCATAAAGCGGCAAATGAATGCTAGGTTTGCTTTTGAAGAAAAATCTGACGTCGAGGAAGGCAGCCTGATTTCCAAGTGAGAAGAAGAAGAAAACTACATATTTTGCCTTGATACAGGGAAAGCAATTTGGCCAAAAGACATATTTTGGTTCTCTTGAGCCACAGCCCTTCTCAAACAAAATTTCGAACCCAATTACTGCCCATGCTTGCTTATTCTTGGCAATCAAAACAACTAAATCCTCAAGGCACAGAAACGACTTGCATTCCACGAATCGCAATCATTTCGCGACCGATTAAAAAAAAAATTACGTAATGTAACTTTGGGTTTGCCCACAATGTGTTGTTGCCAAGCATTCTTTCAGCACTTTTTTAATCTGCGTAAATAGTTTGCACTTGAAAAGAAGCGAAAGATTGCGTAAACATGACTATAAGGCAACAAAATCTTCTTTCACAAGAAACTCATTTACATTATAGGAGGTGTCGGTCGGGCCTTGCATTGTCTTGATTTAAGATAAGAGTTCAAAAGGACTTGCTTGGTTTCTTGTGCCGAGGTTCTAGTTTCTAAATTGACATTAAATTAAAATGTTGACACCCCAAAAGCTGCATGTAAATGTTTTGATAGCATTTGAAGCAGGGGTCTCCAGCGTGGTGCTCCCTAAGGACAGCTGAGGTGCCCAAGGACCTGTTCTGAAAATAGCTCATCAGTGCTGGCTTTTTAAAAAATTTCTCTTAAAATGATCGTTTTATCAGTTGACTGAGTCCACTTAACCCTATTTTTAATCATCAACTTGGGAACATTGTAATAACTTGATAGATACTTTCTTCATCTCCGTAGGGAAATTCACACTTCCAGCAGTATCCTTGTGTTGAAAATAAATTAATAATAAAATAAAATAAATAGAACACAGACACCCAATATAACGTGTTGATATAGAGTATTTAAATAGTGCTACATAAAATACACACTGTCATAAAAATAGGGTGATATGCAAATGTTGGGGGTGGGGTTTCATGTGGGCTTTTACTCCCCTGGGTGGAGTTAAAGAGCTTCATGGAATGAGGAAGAAATGAAATTGTTATTTTAGAAATTCAAATACCGATAAATTCTGATTCACGGGCTTGATGGACAATTTTTTTTTTAAGCAATTATAAAATCAAAAGACAATCTGTATTAAACAAATGTATTAATTTTTGATTTTTTTAATTTTTTACATAATTTCCAACAAACTAAATTTGAATTAATGGGTTTTATAAAGTGAATGAGCAAAACAGTTTTTTAAGCTGGCTATCCGGCTACTTGTCTTGCATTGTAGTTAGCCATCTAATTAGCAAGCGTATTCATTTTTTTAAACATATTTTCTTGCTGGTTACCAAGCTAAGCTTTGGCCTCCTTGCTATTATTTTAGCTTTCTATCTGACAATTTAGAACAGAATAGGATATACCCTTATTATCATTCTTACAAAATGGGTTGGACATATTGTGACAACAAAATTGGACGTGGCACTCCAGTTTCACATTTTACTGAGAGAATTTAAAAAAACAAAAGATAAGATTATTTACACAAGAAAGTGTGGGCATGTAGAGGCAGAAGATATTTACATTAGGTGTTTACATACAGTTTTGGGATCGTATTAGTATTTAGATGGCTTTTGACTCTTACAGCTAGCTTTTTAGCTCCATTTAGCTTTTGACCTGTTTACCTTTTTAGCAAGGCATCTAGCGAAGTTGCTGTTTTAGAAGTGGATATCCATCTAGGTGCCCTTTGCGCTAATTAGTAACAAAAAGTAGATCAACCCTTGAAAAAAGGTTGGAGACCCCTGATTTGAGGCATGAAAGAAATCGGATTTTTACTGTCCATGAAGGTTTCTGTATGTTACCTACTCCTGTATACGGGATTGCGCAATCGAGGTTGGCAGGGAAAGTGGGTGAATGTTTGAGGAGGAGAGTTTAGAGGTAAATACAGTCTGAGCTGGCAACTTCCCTAAAGGACTTCAATGACGTCGTTCATTCATCTCGTATAGCTTTTCATCATGTTAGCATAGACAAAAAGCTAATTTGGCCACGTATGTTTTGTTTTCTCCATGAAACAAGATTATTTATAGGACTCTTTTTTCCACACCTTTTTTTATGCACACAATAAGCTAAAGATGTTTTTAATCCCCCACTTTATTTTTTCATTTTTTTAAACATTTTTTGGAAGCTCAAAAGGACGGTAGTCAAGTCATGTTTCTTTGTTTGGCCCTTAATCAGAGTCTCAAAGGGCTGCACAGACCACAGATTATTGCAAACCACAGCCTATTATGACACCAACCCCTGATCTAAAACCTACATGAGGGCAAATAATACGCAGATATTGTCAACATCAAATATAGGTTATTCATATGTTATAGAATAGAAGTGTATTTTAAGCTTAGATTTAAAAATTTCCACTGAGGTTGCAGATCCAATCTCAGGGGGAAGAACATTCCACAGCTCCGGAGCCCGAATGGAGAACGTTCTGCAAATTTCTTCTTGGCTCTTGGGATCACTAGTAGACCGGCGTTTTCAGAGCAAAGGCTCCGGACCAGAACATAGGGGGATATGAAATATGAAAGATATGAGGGAGCAGGTCCATGCATGATTTTTTTTATAGTACCAACAGATCCTTGAAATCACATCTTAAGCTAATAGGGAGCCAATGCAGGTTAGCTAAAATCGGGGTATTAAGTACCTCCTATTGGTACAAATAACTTTAATTCTGTAAAAACATTGATTTTAATACTAGACAAAAATACATGAGCTATCATTCCAATATTCTTTTTGTTTTAAATCCATCAACATCTGAAAATACATCATATACACCCATCACAATATATTCCCATTATAATTTTATGTTATGGCCCCGAAGACGCATCAGTTTTAACATATAACCTTAAAACGGTTCACTGGATAAGGGTTAAACAGCCTTATTGGACAAATTATATACTGTATATTTGGTATTAAAAGAAAAAGTATGGTAATCTGGTGCCACCTACTGGCAAGTATGAGTTTAAGTTACTCGTTTCTCACTGGAGGAAAGCGAATTTACTGAACATTGTGCATGCTTTTTTTGCAAAGGTAAAATTCGACACTTAACTACAGCACACTAAACAAGGTCTCACAGCAAACAGTGAAAAACACAGCTACATCTATCTATCTACCTAGGTCATATCCCTCAAGAGGGGTGACCGACAGCAAGACAAACGTATAAAAAGAAAGGGAAAAAAAAGGCAAAAACACAAACATTTTAGGCACCTAAGTTGGTCGTGCTTTTGTCCCTCCAGATGAAACGGGACACAAGAAAGCAGCCATCTCACTCGGGTCACTTTCGCTGGTTTACCCCCGCCGCATCATACAGGTGCCCTGCCCACCCCTTACAACGCGTCCAAGCATCCCACTATCCTTTTACAACACCTCTCCACTCATTCCTATCACCAACTGCTACATAGTATACAGAATGAATATTTGTCTCCTCAGTGGAAGCGTTTTGGTTCTTTCGATGAAAAGGATTGGGATTATAAAGGAGGTGAAGACATCAGGTTGTGCTTTTTATTTGCTAGGAGCTGACGGACAAAGTGAGGAAGAACCATAGTATGGGTTGTCGTCAGTCAATGGCAGATTGTATGGTTTTCATCCAGGGTTTAATTTTCATTTTCCTTCAACTTGGCTCTTCATGTGGGTGTCATCTCAGGTTTCTCAGTTTCCTCACGGTTTGGAGATGTTATTGAACCCGAACGGACGCGATATATTCTCAGTGCAAATCTCATCCAGCTGCTAAAAAAGAGATCCTGCTCTAGGGTTATTTCTTTATGGGTAAAACCTGAGTACGTTTTCTCCGCAATCCAAAGTTGAGGTGTGTTTAGACCCATCCCGACGGACGGCTCATGGGTCGCCTTAACTGTGTAGCATTTTTCCTCAGAACAAGACCTTGAAGTTGACATGAACTCTTTGCAGAAATGCCGAGAAGCCGCCACAAATGCCTCGCCGTGGCTCAAAAACCGCAGCGTTTCGCGTAAGAGTTTTGTCAAATGTTGTCTATCCGATGCTGTCACGCCACACACAAACATCTGCGATAAGGCGGGACGAATTTCCACGCCGGAGGAACTGACCTTGACTTTCTGGCTTTGCGTTCTTTAGAGGTCCATGATGTACCAACAGACTCATTTGTTTCAAATGATGAATACTTGATTCCTCCCCGTAGGGAATTCACACTTCCAGCAGTATCCTTTTGTTGTTTATTAACAGATGAACAGGATGGCCTCGGGGTGCTGTGTTTGTAGTTTAGCCACAGCGGAGTGGATGACGTCACACGCTAGGCCAAAAGTTGGACGTCCCTGCAGCAGAAGGAAATCTTTGTGCCCAGGGTGACACCACCTCCTGCAAAAGCCTCCTCTCCGCTTCCCGCAGGCTTTTGTGTCTCTGTCTGCCCTAACAGCGCTGAAGCCGGGTAGCTCCACGTTAGCGTCCGGGATGCTAGTCGTGAGCCACGTTTTTCACCAGCACATCCAGTTCGTCGGTCTTATTTGGTAGAGAGTTCACATTTACCATGATTACGGACGGTACTGAAGACTTGTAACGCCGCTAGTCGCTTAGCCTGATCTCCGGCACTGCATCCACGATAGGGCCCCCTAATCTATGTCAATGCATTAAATTTCAAGGTCATTTAAGTCTGTGTTTTTTAACCAGTGTGTTGTGAATCCTTGTCTAGTGTGCTGCTGGAATTTTCCCAATTTTAGTTTTCCCAAAAAATCAGGCCAATTATTAGTATTTTTGCTTTCTTCCGACTAGGAACTGTAATAGTCATTTTTATTTACTTTTTATACAGTTATTATCTGCTCATGAGGTAGCACAGTACATTTAATAACTTTATTTGTTTAATGAAGCGGTTTAAGATTGCACTGTAAAAAATATAAACATCATTTGTATTTCTTTTTATATACTAATTACCTGCTTATGAGGTAGTACAGTGAAATATTTGACATCATTTTCAAACATTTTCGACAAATGGTGTGCCTCGGAAGTTTTTATAAATAAAAGCTTACCTTGGTTCAAAAAGGGTTGAAAAACACTTAAGTATCCGTCTGCAAGCTTAATTTTGGCGGGTGGAGTTAAAGAGCCTCATGGCATGAGGAAGAAATATAGAAAATGTTCTTTGAAATAACGATTGATTTTCTAGATAGCACTCTGTTTGAAGAGTTACTGGACATGTCTTGATCTAGCTTTTGTATTTAAACCCAGGGGAGTAAAATGAATTTTTCTAGATAATTTTTTCATCGTTAATGTGGTTTTTGTAATTGGTTATGAACTGACATGGTAAACGACATGAGAAGTGTGGTATTTTGTCGCTCTGGATGCCATTCAGTTAACAATAGTAGTTGGAGCTACCGTTCCTTGCAGAAATATTGGTTCCCCAAGAACTTTTGACACACCGCTTAAAACTTGTAGATTAAAAAAACTCAAGAATCCACATGATGTGAGAGAAAATCGTGGAAAGAAACGCAAGTTATTCAACATTTTAAATTGTGCCATAAAATCAAAGATGAAAAACTTTATTCGAACATCCAAATAAAAACAGAACCAAAACAATAACTCATGAATAGTTGGACATTGTTTGATGGTCTTGTCAATTGTTCCAAAGTTTGACTTTTACTTTTCCTGGTGGTTCTCACCTACGGGATTAGGAATTAACGACAGCCCTTCAAGTTATAATTTCCCTCTTTCCGAATGAATAGTTTATGGATGTTTTCTGGCACCGTTTTTGTTGACCTTAAATA
Organism: Urocampus carinirostris; assembly: GCF_059441175.1. NCBI lineage: Eukaryota > Metazoa > Chordata > Actinopteri > Syngnathiformes > Syngnathidae > Urocampus > Urocampus carinirostris. The sequence goes on along the minus strand of NC_142360.1, from coordinate 40,649,449 downwards.
GCTGTTGTGAATTGAGAAATTTTACGAAATCTCATTTTAATCATTTGGACTGCAGGAATCAAATATGAGTATGATCTGGATATCCTACCCTGTGTATGGTTCTAATTGCACATTTTGGGAGGATAAAAAGGGGCTGGAGTCAACTTTTGGAATGATTGCCCCAGACTTCTGCACAATAAATGTTAAAAGTAGGTGTTGCAAAAAGATTGGCCCCCTTTGAGTGAATACTTCATACACCCTCCATTTGCTGCAATTACAGCCTCAAGTCTTTCTAGGCTAGGCACTATTTACTGTTTTCTTGTCGGTCAAAGGTATTCGGTGCGAATTTCTAGCCCTCGGGGTTGCATTTAGCAAATGTTAAGACCGCTATCTGGTGTAAATACTTAAGCTAACCCTCCTTTGTTTGCGTTCCCGCGCAACGGCATATCGGCTGGTAATGATATTGGTTCAAGGAGGTTCCTTCATCTGGGCTGGCTCATTGTTGATTGTATATGAAACAATGGCGCTCTATGGCTCCGCTTTCAAAGGAGGAACACGCGGCCCTGTTTGCCCCCGCTGCTGCATCGGGGGTCTCAAGCATGCGGTTCGTGGGCTGACGGCAGGCAAACTGCGATTCTGGTGGGGGGTTTTCTGGACGATTGTAGTTTTTTAGACATTGTGAAAGATTTGTAAATAAAACCTCGATGGCCTTGGTCAAGTTTTTTTAAGATCTTTTTTTTTTTGTTCATTTTCATACTTTGGAGTAATATGTACTGTACAACCTTTCAGTACTTAAGAAGGCTTTTTTTATATATACTTTCGGTTTTTGTATCATTTTCTGGCTGTTTTGGGGTCGTTTTGACTTTGTAGGCCATTTTATGGTCTAGTTTCATTTTTAAGGTTTTTGGTTTTTTTTTGGATTATTTTTTTTCAATCGTTTTGTAATTATTTATTTGGCCTGTTTTATTTCGGAATAGTGGGCAATATTCAGTTGATTTTTGTTATGTTCATTTTTTGTCTATTTTTGTCTTAAAATCCTTTTTTTCCTTTTGATTTGTTTGATTCATTTTCATACTTTTGAGTCATATTTAGATTCGTACTTCAGTACTAATTTTCAGTGCTTTTCAGTTCCTTCTACGTTCCTTTTACCTTTAAGGTTTCTCAGTATTTTTTTGATTTTGGGTCATTTGCTGGATGGTTTCTTTTGGGGGGTGGGGGTGGTGTAATTTTGATCATTTTGGGGGTCATAGTTTGTTTTTTATGATTATTTTTTGTTTATTTTCATACTTTGGAGTAATATGTACTATACAACTTTTCAGTACTACAAGCTTTTATCTTTATATACACATTGTCTGACTTTTTGGGCTATTTTATGGTATGATAGTTTCATTTTTAAGTTTTGGGGTTTTTTTGATCATTTTTTTCAGTCGTTTTGTAATTATTTTTGTCTGTTTTATTTGAAAATGGTGGGCGATTTTCAGTTGAATTTTCTTTTTTTTTGTCTTTTTGGTTTAAAATCTTTCATTTCTCTTGTTTTTTTTTTGGGTTAATTTTCATACTTGTGAGTAATATTTACAAAAGTACTTCAGTACTAAATTTCAGTGCTTTTCAGTACGTTCTTCAACTTTTTAACCTTTAAGGTTTCTGTCAGTACTAAATTTGATTTTGGGTCATTTACTGGATGGTTTCTTTTGAGGGGTGGGGGAGTCATTTTGATCATTTTTTGGGGTTATACTTGTGGGGTTTGGGATTTTTTTTGTCGAGTTTTCATTTTAAGATTTGCTTCCATCATTTTTCTGACGTTTTGTGATTTTTGTTTTTTTTTTTGGTCGTTTTTTTCTTGCAGCAAGAAGTGGGCAAGAGATGCCATGTTTTTTTTCATGTTTAGAAAGTTAATGAGAAATTTAACTGACAACCTTTTTTTTCCCAGTCAGCAACCATACGTGGTTTCTTTTATTCCTGGTTGATTTATTTCCTTATTTTTCATGTTTCAAGATTATAAGAATTGTTTTCAGATATTTTATGAGAAAAACCCAGCCTCACCTAGAGTCTTGTTTCCAGCGGGCCCCAGGTAAATTCAGTTTGAGACCCCTGACCTACATAGATTCCAGTATGGGCTATTTGTTTGTAATGGCCCACTCATTCCATTTGCCACATAAGGGTGAAGCTTACCGAGAAACCCGTCACATTTTCCCCTCGGCGTTTTCGTGTTTGGTGTGAGAGGTGAGAATAAATCCGGGAGTGTTGACGCCTCGGGACCAGGAAAAAGCCGTCCCACTTCCCTGGTGGCCCCTCCTCGGATGTCAGGCCATGTCGCATGAGCGGAGCGAAGCATCCTGGGATTTTTTCACGGCCCTTTTCTTGTTTCAGGAAGTGCTCGGCTTCAATACGTGAAACCTCCCTTGATGGGAGGCTGATTTGTTTGCCTTGATTTAGTTGGTCAGAAATTTTTATCACCTGGGTGAGATTACCTTTTGTGGAAATTTCAGTTTGGAGTAATGATTAAACCACTTTTTATGAGGCAAACACTGAAACATGTCACAAGGTTTTGCAAGTCAAACAAAGAACGGATCACAGCAACAGTCATAGTGGTTTTATTTTGGGGTTCTGGTGTCATTTGCCATGACTTTAAGTCAAGTCGTGTTTATTTGTTTGGCCCTTAATCACAAATGGTCTCAAAGGGCTGCACAGACCGCAGATTATTGCAACCCATAGACTATTATGACAGCATCCCCTGATCTAAAACCGACATGAGGGCAAGGAAAAACTCAAAAACATGTCAAGTCATGTTTATTTGTATAGCCCTTAATCACAAAGTCTCAAAGGGTTACACAGACCAGACTATTGCAAACTACAGACTATTATGACACCATCCCCTGACCTAAAACAGACATGAGGGCAAGGAAAAACTCAAAAACCTCAACATGAGGAAAATGAAGACACCGTGAGAAGGGACCGCACATGAGATCATCCCCCTTCCAGGCCAAAATGGATGTTGCAATAACAATACACAGATATTGTACACATGAAATATAAATCTTTCATAATCTATAGAAGTGTGTTTTAAGCCTAGACTGAAACAGTTCCACTGAGGTTGCAGATCAAATCTCAGTTGGAAGAGCATTCCACAACACCAGGGCCCGAATGAGAACACTCTCGAACCTTCAGATTTCTTTTTGGCTCTTGGAATCACTAGTAGACCAGCGGTTTCAGAGCGAAGGCTCCGGACCGGAACATAGGGGGAAACTAAATCTAAAAGCAACGAGTAGGGAAGTCCATCCATTTTGTATACTTTAAATGCAAGGTTTGTATGGGATTTTGAAATCTCAAGGATTTTTAGGTGAAGTGCTCGTAAATGCTTTAAATTGTTGCCCTGTTTCACCGCAAGGCTGCTTATATGTGACGCTGGCACTACTCTCTGGTGGCTTTGCTTTCCCATTGCAATTATTACCTTGTGATTAACAGCAACTGGCGTTAATTTATATAGCATGTCCCATGAAGCTTCATCGCCCCCTGGGGGTTGAACCCAAGAGGGCGGGTGCATGCTGCACTTAATCCATGCGCTTTTACACATTTAATAGTGCCCCGTTTATGGATTATGAACATTTAATATGGGCCACGTTCTCCCGTGGTAAATTGAAGCGGGAAGTACCTCTAGCGACATGAAATCTAAGCAAAATATGAAAATTTTACCCTAAACCTAGATTTGAGATTTACAAGATTGATAAATCATGTGTTTATAAATGCACTCGCAAGATTTAAAAATGCATTTGTCGTTTAGATGTGTTTGTAGCCCTGCAAAATACATGATTCACACCGGATTTCTTGAAATGCTACTTGAGAAAATTGGCTTTGAAAGTCAACAATTGCAGTTTTGTTTTCGTACGGATCTTTGATGGGGAGGGTGATTTATTTATTTATTTGCATTCATTTTTATTCCCAAAACTCTTTTCACCTCAATGAGATTACTCTTTAACTCTTTGAGAACATTTCAGACTTATGTAATGATTAACCACTTTTGTTATGAGGCTAAAACTGGTACATGTCACAAGGTTCTGCAGGAGAAACGGAAGAATTGGATCTCACCATAGCAACAAAATCAAACATTGTGCTCTTATTTTGGGCTTCTGGTCAGGTTTGGGTAGGGTTACTTTAACTGGATTACTTTCAATAACTTTTGGATACTCAATACCAAATATGCTCATAAAAGACAAAAGAAACTAAATATGAATAAAATGACTCCATTTTGTGCAGGCTTGGGGAGTAACAGAATACATGGAAGGGCAAAAAGCTGTTTGGATTGCTTTTCATTTTGTTTGTCGCATTTGATGTTCGTTTTGCCAGAGATCAAAGCCAGGAGAGAAAGCTTACCACGTGTTGCGAGTCATCATTTTATTCATATTTAGTGTGTCTTTTTATTAGCATATTTTGTATTGGCGTCATCCAAAAGTAATCGAATGTAATCAAGTTCAAGTAACCCTACCCAACCCTGGTTCTGGTGTTATTTGGCAAGACTTACTAAAGCTGTGTTTCTTTTTAGTTACCTGGCTACAAAACTGCCAACATGCTGCAGGGGCTGAAGGAATTCGGCTCTCACGCCATGGATATCTATGAATACCTCGCCACGGGAACTGGTTAGTATATTTTACTTTTTATGTACATTTATTTACACAAAGAGGATTTTTTTTTTTTTTCAAAAATCTTAGTGGAGTTTGCCATTGGTAAATGGATTTTATTTACATTCGTGTTTTAAAACTCCCTGTACATGAATCCCTTGTTTTTTGCAGACTAGCAACCTTCATTACTCAAGAACCATTTTTACATGCTCAAGTATTTAACAAATAAAAGAACCATACTTTATAACAGGGGTGTCAAACTCATTTTAACTTGGGGGCCACACGATAGAGCAAACATTCTGTCGGGGGCCGGACTAAAAGAGAAAGAAAAAGAGGGAGAAATAAGAGAAAGAGGGAGGGAAAAGGAGAGAGGGCGGGACGAAGAAAAAAAAAGAGAGGGAGAGAGTGTAAGAAACAAAAGATAAAAAGTCGTGAGAGGGGGAAAAGAAAGGGAGAGGAAGAAAGAAATCCAAAGAGAAATAGAAAGACAGAAGAGAGACAGGAAAAGAGGAAGTTGGAGCAAAAGAGGTTAAAAGACACAGAGAAAAAGAGCAACAAAGGAAGAGAAAAAGAGACAGAGTGAAAGAGACAGAAACAGTGGGGGAAAATGGGTGGAAAAGAAAGGGAGAGAGAGTGAGAGAGAGAAATAAATACAAGTAAAGTGTTCTAGGCACCTGGCTTTGGCGACATCAAGTGGACATATTTTAACCTGCAGCTTGTTTTTCTCTTGCGCTTCTCTTAGTGTTGCCTCGGAGGCCGCATTCAATCCCTTAGCGGGCCACCTGTTTGACACCATTGCTTTATAACCATTTTTTGTACGGATAACTTGTGTACAGTCAAATTATAATTTTTAAAATCCGGCTGTTTTATTGCACAATTGTACGGTTTAAGGACCCGTCCACTCTACATGATACGCTGCTGCCATCATTTGGAAAATATGGAAAAAGAGCCACTAGAGAGTGCTAAAGACCTGCATGTGGCTTCCTAGCAAGTCTAGCTAGTGGAGAGGTCCATGTTTGTTGGCAATAGAAAGCATCATCCAATGCCTTTTACTGCTTTTGTGGGTCTATGTAGAGTTTTTTGATGGCGTTTAAAGAAACTTGAATAGTTGGTTTGACGCATGTGTTCGACTTGGGCCGCAAAGTCATTGCAGAGCTAAAATGGGGCGGGGCTAATGAGCGAAGTAGCAAAACCGTGGTGAACAAATCAACAGCATGGAAATGACTGTATCTGGTATAGTAGTCAAATGACTCGGTTTCCTCCGCAAGAGGTCCTCTAAAATTGCGTATCGAGTTTGTTGTCTGAAGAAAAAACTGCAAATTGTTCTTATTATGTTGGCTCTCCGACAAGATTTTAGAGCAGATATCGGTCCATTTTTGCCATTTGTCAAATTCATGAAGGTTTACAGAAAATGTAGTTTTGTGGTTATACAGGCATCTAGGACACATCAAAAGAAAGCTTCAACCCTCGTCTTTCATCAGAAAAAACTGTTTATAGCTATTACTATTGTTTTGTAAACAAGAATTTCACATTTCTTAACCTGCTTCCAAGAAGATTTCTTCTGCTTGAAATTCATCTTTTAAAAAAAAGCTTTCACAAACGTTTTTTTCCCCAATTGTCAAGGTGGCCGTTTTGGATGTAAATCTCTCAGAATTCAGTCTAATGAAAATAACTTGTTTTTATATTCCTAAATACAAAAACAATCTTTCTCACACACACACAGAAAACGTTTCAATAATCAGTCTAATTATATCTCTTGTACGTTTATCAATGTTATATTATTTTATTGTGAAGTAGTGCTCATGTGTGTACTGTTTTCACTGACGTATCATAAACCACGCCCACTGTTTGGGCTCTTTCTTTCCTTTTTTTCAACCGACATGAGAGCCTCGTGAGTACTTTGCAGCTGCTATCACGATGTAGTTTTTAACAATATATGTATTTTATCTGTGTAAATACAGCCATCAAAGAGTCTTAATAATGACTATCTTTGACACCAATATTAAAATCAGGTCGGGGACCTACGCTTGTAAGCCATAGAAGGCTCTTTTGTGTGTGTGTATATATATATTAACACAAGGGCACTATGCTTGCAATTAACATTTTATTGCAAGAACTCTTTCGGTCCCGACCCTTCCGGTGACAAAATCACACTATTTCGGTCCCTTGGTATTAGCCCACACACTCTCAATCGCCAGATACAGCAAGCAACACTAGGAAGTGGGGGTTCCTCTGTGGAGACAAATATCTAATCAAAGCCACTCCTGCTAGCTCGTGGTTATTATACTGAAATCATTCCTAGAGGCTTGATGTGTATTGATCAGCCGCACCAAAACCTTTTTGGCACTTCTTGACAATGCTTCTGAAAACGTTTTATATGTTTTGGCACTGAATAAGTGAACATAGTGAAGTGTTTTCCAGTTGACATGGCTTAATGGCTGACCAAATGTCTTTTTCTGTTTCCATGTTTAGATCCCCGACTGAAAAATCATTTCCTGATGCAGTCCCCCGTTCCCATGACGGCCATTTTGCTGGGCTACCTGTTTTTCGTCCTGTGCCTGGGCCCTCGCCTCATGGCCAATCGGAAGCCTTTCCAGCTGAAGGAGGCCATGATTGTTTATAACTTTGCGCTGGTGGCGCTCTCCTTATACATCGTCTACGAGGTGACTCCGATTTTCTTCCTGTTTCAAGCTGATTTTTGTACGTTATCTGTTCTTAAATGTATATTTTTATATTCCAGTTCTTGATGTCTGGATGGGCCACCACGTATACTTGGCGATGCGACGCAATCGATGAGTCCAACAGCCCTCAAGCACTTAGAGTAAGTGAAAAAAAATATGGTAAGCCGTGAAAAAGAAGAAACAGACTTATACATTGGACCCCAGAATTGTAAAATTAAATTACCCTATAGCAGGGGATAAAAACCTCAGATTATAACATAATAATAGAAAAGTGATAAGTGGTAAGCGCAGCTTGTGTGTGTAAGATAACATTATAAACAAATATACATTGAAAGGAAATTGTATTTACCTTGTGGGTTGAACTGGTCAAGTGGAGTAGCGGGTGGATGCAGACTAGAGAGGACATTGGATTCAATTAATAGATTTCTAGATCATTGCAAGATTTGTTTCCAGGGTGATCATGTTTTTTTTCCTCGTGACGTATGGTGAATACAGTTTAGTCATTGACTTGCAAATGACTTAAAAAAACGGGCAAACTCCTCTTCCAGCATCTTTCTTGGTTTATTTCCCACGTGCAGTAAGTTTAATGTATGTAGAAGTGCCACAATACGCAGATAAAATGCTTATCGAGCATAACATTTGCATCTTCAATGACTGTCTGCTACCAGTGACCGAGATGATCTGTTTTTTTTTTTGTTTTTTGTTTTTTTAAGCCCGTCTTTTCATCCCTTTTCACGATGTCATCAGCCACTGACATATACTATGCCACCTAATCATTGTAGAGCTCAAACTCTTGGGATTTAAGATACGATGGACCATTTCAAAATGCATTTGTCACAGAAACCTCACCGTCATTAACAAGATGCGCCAAAACTATAAAGATGGCTTACCTAAAAGTGCTATGAGATTCCACTCATGACATAATTCCCCGCATAAATGGTCTGGTTACAGTCACCAGAGTCCAGTAAATCCAACTGTGTAAAATATTTACTTAAAACACACCATAATGCAGAACAATAAAAAAAATAAAAAATACGCCTAAAAGTATTCCCACATCATTTGACAATCCTTGTTGTAATCTGACTTTTTGCCTTCATGACTTGTGTTTAAAAATAGACTTGTCAAATGACTTTTGGTATAGCAGTTATCATGACATTATGATTGACACCACTCTCGGCCAATTGCAAGCTTTTTTCACGGTGCTTGGCATGACATAGCCTATGAATGCCTATATTGAAAAAAAAAACGGACATGACCTACTCTGGCTGTAAAAATCTTCAGCTCATAGTGACCGACTAAATTGATTAACACATTGGTTGGCCAATGAAATTCCCAACATGGATGAATTCATATTTGCAATATGTATTCAAATCAGGAATTGGGGAAAAAAAGGTGCTTAATCCAACTCGGGATCCATTTTTACGCACGAGTGTGCACAGTGATTGACTTCTGGAAAGAGAAGTCAAACTTTTTAAGTCTTTCACGTCTTCCTCCTCACCTTATTTTATCTTACCAGAGGTTAGCTCCCATACACTGTCGTACGAATGCGCCCGGTTAATGATGCGACAATAGTTTTCTACCCAACTTGTCTCAACACAAGTCGTTGGAAGTCATTGGGTGTCCAAACTCGCTAATGCCTAGAGCTGAGCAGACTCAGCCGAGGCTCGAACCTGCAACCTCCAAGACTTGGGACGGGCACTCTACCCCGAGGCCATCAAGGTTTTATCTACAACTCTTTCACGATGTCTAAAAACCGGCCGAAGTAAGATATACCGTTGCAGAGGTTTTAGAGCTGTCAACGGGTCGTCTTACATCAAAGCGGCGCTGCCACGAGTGGTCAACAAACTCTCCTAACTTTACTCAACTTGGTTCTACTTCGACTCGACTTCAAAATACCGCTTTTAGGACACAACGTCAGGGGAACCCGTGTATTTTGACCTTCATGCACTGTAACTTTGACTTAAGTCGCTTCTTAATGAGTCATTTTGAGCCCTCGATTTTGTGCGCTGGCTAGATTTTTTTTGTGCGCTGGAAATGTGCGAGCAGTGCGCAATTGCGCACACGCGCAGCTTAGAGGGGACACTGTTCGGGGCCAATTTGACAGGAAGAGTAAGGTGTCTATACCTGTTGTGTCGTTAACGTGAACAACGCTCCGTGCGCTCACTTTAGTATTTAGAGCGCCGCTGCCCCCTAGATGAGTGAAGGTGCTAAAAACACTAGAATGACTGACTTCTACTGATGTTTTTGTTTTTCTTTCTCTCTCCAGATGGTGAACGTGGCCTGGCTCTTTTGGTTCTCCAAAATCATCGAACTCATGGACACTGTAAGTCACATTTTCATCTCTGGAACCCGGCACGGTTTAAAGACGGTATGGAAAAAACCTCGTCCCGCTTTTTGCGCTAGATCTTCTTCGTGTTAAGAAAAAAGAGCGGGCAGATCACTTTCCTGCACATCTTCCACCATTCTTTCATGCCCTGGACTTGGTGGTGGGGCGTCGGCTACGCTCCGGGTGAGTACCCCACCGCACGTTAGCTGAATTCCGATCGTTTTTTGTCTCCCATCTGATGAAAGCCTGCGATGTCTGGCCACCTTTACTCGGGACAGGAACGGAAAAAATGTCCTTTATTTAAACCAAAAATCTTTTGTATGTGAAGCGTTTTCATCCTATAGATCAGGGGGGGGGGCACACGATAGAACAAACATTCTGTCGGGGGCCGGACTAGTAGATGAAAGAGAAAGAAAAAGAGATAGAGAAATAAAAGAAAGAGGGAGGGACAAAGAGAGGGAGAGAGCATGAGAAACAAAAGGGATAAAAAGAAGTCGTAAGGGGGAAAGAAAGGGAGAGAAAGAAAGAAATCCAAAGAGAAATGGAAAGACAGAAGGAGAGAAAAGAGAGCACAAAGAGAATGAAGAAAGAGAAAAGGAAAAAAGGAAGTTAGAGCAAAAGAAGTTAAAAAGACAGAGAGAAAGAGCAACAAAGGAAGAAAAAGACAGAGAGTGAAAGAGACAGTGGGAGAAAAGGGGTGAAAGAGAGGGAGCGAGAGAGAGAGCGAGAGAGAGTTAAAGAAATGGATGAGAGCGCAAGAGAGAGTTAAAGAAATGGACGAAAGAGCAAGAGAGAGCTAAAGAAATGGAAATACGAGTACATTGTACTTGTTGGAGGCACCTGGCTTTGGCAAGATCAAGTTGACATATTTCAACCTGCAGCTTGTTTTTCTCTTGCGCTTCTCTGAGTGTTGTCTCGCAGGCCGGATTCAATCCCTTGGCGGGCCTGATCTGGCCCGCGGGCCGCCTCTTTGACACCTATGCTATAGATTTAAAAGGACGCACTGCAGCTGTGCAGGGTTTGTACAGGTGCTTGAAATCCTAAAATGCTTGAATTGGAATGTTGTTTTCAAAGATTGTTAAGTACTTGAATATTGGGTTGAAGTGCTTGTAAATGCTTGAAGTGAATGTTTAAGTGATGCTATGATACAAAATACTACTACAGAAATATGACCTCCACAATTACTTAAAAAATACGACAACAGTAGTATTACAAAAGTATATTACAAAAATACTGCTTTGGAAATACTTGAAAATACTTCTACAGAAATACAACAAAAATACCACTTCATAATACTCAATTTCAAACCACTTCTAGAGAAATAGTAATACAGAAGTAGTACAACAAAAATACTGCCAAAATACAATACAGGAATACTACAAAAATTGTACTATGAAACTACGACAAAAATACAACTCCAATAATTTACTACAAAAATACGACAGCGATACTACAGATACACAACAAACATTCTATGGAAATATTACAAAATAAAACAGAAAAATAATACTAAAAAAATAGTACTACTATAAAAAAAATTCAAACATAAAACTACTGTAATACTACAAAAATACAACACATATACAACAAACATGTTTACTATGTAAATACTACAGAAATACCAAGGAAAAACCTCTATGGAAAAACTACTGAGGAAACAACAAAAATTAAACTGCAGTAATACTCCCCAAAAAACTAAAACTAAATTATACTACTACAGTGATACCTTAAACAAAGTGCCTAAAATCTTCTTTTTTTTATGAGTAATAGTGAAGAAATTGGAAAAATTAAGTTCTGGAAAAAGTACTTGAATTTGGCCATTGAAAGGTGTACAAAACCTGTGCAGTGATTTATGACCCCCATTTTCAATCCATCAACTTAAAGAAATCCGTCAACCGATAGAAAATTGTGGGTTAACGTAACCTCTCTGGACATATAAATTAATCAATATTTATACAATTCTAATTAACTTGAATTAAAAAAAAAGACGGGCTTTAATTTGTTATGATTAGACCACCTCTCCTCCTCCCAAGTCCTCACAAATAAAATGAAGTTTTTTTTTGTTTTTTTTTAGGCCCAATCTTACCTCTATTGCATCTTTATATGGAAAAACATATATGTCTATAAAACAAAGTTTGGCGTTCTAGCAGAATCGGCGAGACTTAATTTTACTGAGGAACGTTTTGGCCACTGTCGCCTCATTGGCTGCGTGTCGCCCCCCCAGGCGGAATGGGATCCTTCCACGCCATGGTGAATTCTTCGGTCCACGTCATCATGTACTTCTACTACTTCCTGGCCGCCGCCGGACCTCGCTTCCAGAAGTTCCTCTGGTGGAAGAAATACATGACGGCCATTCAGCTTGTACGTGCACTTTTTTCAAATCGTCATTTTCTTGAAATGCATTTTTCTTTTAATCTGGCCCATTATGTATTTTGCACTTTCATCTCTCGCTAATTTCTACCTTTGTTATTTGATTAGCATCAGTCATGATTTTTTACTATCTCTAATTTTTCATGTTTTTGGCTATCTTTCTTCTTGAGGATGATTTTATAGGATTGTTTCCCCTGTATTCAAATTTTTCTTTCGGATCCTTACGTTGTCACATTGATGTTATTCTTTTCATAGTCGGGTCCTGTTCATTTGTTTGGCCCTTAATCAGAGTCTCAAAGGGCTGCACAGATCAGACTATTGCAAACTACAGACTATTATGACACCATCCCCTGATCTAAAACCTACATGAGGGCAAGGGAAAACTCAAAACCTCAGCACTAGTAAAGTCGTGTTTATTTGTTTGGCCCTTAATCACAAAGAGTCCCAAAGGGCTGCACAGATTATTGCAAACCACAGACTATTATGACACCATCTCCTGATCTAAAACACACATGAGGGCAAATAATACACAGATATTGTCAGGATTAAATATAGGTTATTTATATATTTATAGCGTAGAAGTGCGTTTTAAGCTTAGATTTAAACATCTCCACTGAGGTTGCAGATCCAATCTCAGGGGGAAGAGCATTCCACAGCATTGGGGCCCGAATGGAGAACGCTCTCGAACCTGCGAATTTCTTCTTGGCTCTTGGGATCACTGGTAGACCAGCGTTTTCAGAGCGAAGGCTGCGGACCGGAACATGGGGGGAAATTAAATCTGAAAGATATGAGGGAGCAAGTCCATGCATGTTTTTTGTATACTACCGACAGAACCTTCTTGTCTTGGTTAAAAGCCTGGCTGCAGCATTTTGTACCAGGCTATTGATTTTGGACTTCGGGAGACCAGAGAGAAGTGCGTTAGAGTAATCGAGACAGGAAGTAACAAACGCATGAATTATAATCTCCGCATCCGACTGAGACAGCATAGGTAGAATTTTAGCAATGTTGCAAAGATGGAAGAAAGCTGTTCTAGTCAAATTTTTCACGTTTGTTTGAAAGGACAGATCGAGGTCAAATATGACACCTACAGTTTTAACCGAGTCACTCTGGGTGATCTTACATTTGTCAATGTTCAGAGCCGTTTTTGAGAACAAGTCGCGGCATTTAGATGGACCAATAACTAGCATTTCGGTCTTTAAGGCGCAAGAAGTTAAGTGACATCCATTCCCTGATCTCAGTGAGGCAGGCCTCCAAATTTCCACAATTTAGTGTGGCCGATTCCTCCATCGGAATATATTGAGTGTCTTCTTTGTAGCAATGGAAACTTTTATGGTTAATATCACATCATGGAAGCATGTCAATGCTGAAAAGAAGGGGGTCGACTACTGAACCCTGCGGAACACCACAGGTAACACTAAAGGGCTCAGATGTCATTTCACCATACAAGTCTTTTTACCTATTTTGTATTTTGCGCTTTCATTTTTTTTGGGTCCTCTCTAATCTCAATTGCCAATTTCTACCGTTTCTGATTCCTCCATCATTTCTCTTTGCCCCACCAGACCCAGTTTGTGCTGGTCTCCCTCCACGCCACCCAGTATTACTTCATGAGCAGCTGCGATTACCAATTCCCCATCATCATCCACCTGGTCTGGATGTACGGCACCTTCTTCTTTGTGCTCTTCTCCAACTTTTGGGTGCAGGCCTACGTCAAAGGCAAGCGGCTGCCCAAGCGGGACGTCGGACCCTGCGTCCGGGACGCCCCCGCCGCCGTCGTCCACGCCAACGGCAAGCATCGCCAGGAAAACGGCTTCAAGAACGGGACCGCCAACGGGACGGCCCGCCACGAAAACGGCAGCACGCCCATGGGCAAGATGAAGAAGGCGTAGGACGACCCGAAGACGATTTTTGGCCGCGTTCCTTTTTAAAGTTTTTCCAAAGGGAAGGAGCGACGCCTTCCACGACTTCCGCAAAAGGGGGATTTCCGTCTTTTAGGTTTTTTTGGGGGGAGGGGTCCGAAGCACAACGTATGAAGGGAATATTTTCACTGACGTGCAAAAAGTTTTCCTATCGCACTGGTTGCCTTTCACTCGGTCGCAAGCGATTCTCCCCTTTTGCGGACAGATGACTGGACGGATGACTTGAATACTTTTACCTGTAAATAGTTTTACTTCCCAACGACTAATTGTATTTCTAAGGCTTTCTACTTTACAAATTGTCTATTTAAAAATAAAATGCCAATAAACTGTGCTTTCAATCGTGGCCTTTTTCCGACTGAGTGATGTTTTAGGTGGGCAAACTGTGGCCCGAGGCAACTGGTAGAAATAGGATGTACAAGTACAAAAAAATCCAAGGTACCAGCTTTGTCCTTATCGTCCTTTTATGTTCTCCAAAAATACTAGGAAATTCCAACAGAACGAGATCTCCATTTTTGTGCTCAAAACGAAGACTAAATACTTCAATCCATCCATTATCTGCACTGCTTATCCTCAGTAGGGTCGCGGGATGCTGGAGCCCATCCCAGCCAACTTTGGGCAGGGACAGACAACTCACTGGCTCATTCACACCTCGGGACAATTTGGACCAGCCAATTAACTTAATATGCATGTTTTTGGAATGTTGGAGGAAACCCATGCAAGCACAGGGAGAACATGCAAACTCCACACAGGAGGTTCGATCTCCTGACCTCAGAACTGTGCCGCACACGCGCTAACCACTGTGCTGCCCGGACTAAATACTTGTTTTTGCTTTATTAAAAAACAATACTAAAACATATTTTACCTGAGTAAAACTACAGTAGTACTTCAAAACTAATTACCTAAAATGGGGACCTAATATATTTGCTTTGATTTCGAAATAACGACAACAGAAATGCAACAACATCAAATACAAATTTGCAGTACTTCCACAGAAATATTATAAACATACAACTACAGTAATACTATAGAAATATTCCAAATACAACAATAAAACTACATTAATACCTCAAAAAATAAACAAAGTAAAATGCTTAAAAACAGACCTTTATATGTTTTAAATTTGAGAAGAAAATACAAGAGGTACTACTTAAGTAGTTTTCTTGTACAATAGTAGTATTTAAGTACAACTACAGCAATCCTATAAAATAAAAAAATACTGCAGATTCTAGCATGCAGTTCAAAATTTTTACTAAAGTACTGCATTACGATAGAAATACTGCAAAAAAACAGTAATATTTGAAAAATCCTAGAATACTAAACACAAGTATAGAAATACACACACTACAATAATATACAAAAATACTGCTACATAAATATGGCATAAAATCTACAAAAATTCAGCTATGGTAACATTAAAAGACACTTAAAAAATACTGCAAAGATACCAGCATAGAAACGGTTAAAAAAATATAGAAGTATTACGACAGAAATACTACAAAAATGTGAAAATTCTACCAAAATATTAAATGGAATTCTAGTAATACTGCAAACTAATGATCAAAAGTGGTGCTAGGAATCAAATGGACTGAACCATTTCAAGTCCATGGTGTATTTTTCAAAAAACATGTAATGTATCTCATCCTATTTAAGCCTAACCTGTCGTTTTTAGGGAGAGTTTTACAAATGCTATCATTTTTGGGATCCTTGGCTCGAATTCCGGGGGTTCTTGTGCACCCCGAAAACGGTCCGACCGCACCCATGACCCCCAGGACACGCAGTATGGCTGTGCGGCCACTACGCAATTCGAACAATAAACGCGAGTATGCCAAAAATGTGACACTGGCTTGTGGGAGTTGCTCAAAAAAATGCTGCTCACATTCTTGTTCGGAGAAGAGTCGACGCCCCCTTTGGTTCGGCTGCTTTCATTCACCAAAAGGGGGCGCTTGTGTGCAGTTTGTATGAAATTGATGAGGAAATATGAAAACACATATTTGGTCTTACACTAGGCTTTTAGGGGTAGTGTATTCATAGGTGTCATATTTTAATCCCGGTTTTGTTTTACGGGAGTTGCGTCCCCCAAAAATGGTCAAAACCCGCAAAGAAGCTACCTCCATTTTATTTTATTTTTAATTCAGAATTTAATATATCGCATTGGTTTGTTCCAATGATTTCCCGAGATAATGCATTTTGAAGACTGTCTGTCCTGTCTTTAAGCTATGATGTCATGTGAAGCCAAGCTTGCCACCATATTGGTTTTCATGCTAAGAGCTTTTAAGTGTTTTAGGGCAAATTTTGGTAGTTTTAATGGAGAATGCCAAAGCGTTGAGTCGCTGGTGGGTGCAGCGATGGTACAACAATTGGCAAGCTGCCAAATGGGGCAACTGGCTCAAATAACACTGAGAGCTAACCAGCTGCAACACGGCGGTTTATCTGACTGCTATAGAGAGCTAACCGGGACAGATCTGCGTAAAAACGGGAGACTGGCCGATCAAATTCATGCAGTAAGAAGCCAGGATAACAGGGAGCCAACAACAATGTCTACGGCAACAAACATAAACCTAGCAGGAAAAAAAAAAAAACAATGAGCATGGCAGACTAGACTGCTAGACGGCTGCTAACAAGGCTAACCTGGAAGCTTTCAGGTACCTGCATGCTAACAGAGAGCTTTCTGGACAATATTTTAATTGACGTGGCAAAAATGATGCTAGCAAGCTGTTTGGATTTATTTTCATTTTGTTTCAGTCGCATTTGATGTTCGTTTTGCCGGAGATCAAAGAGATCAAAGCCAGGAGAGAAAGCTTACCACGTGTTGTGAGTCATCATTTGATTCATATTTAGTTTCGTCTGTCTTTTATTAGCATATTTGGTATTGGAGTCATCCAAAAGTAATGGAAAGTAATCCAGTTAAAGTAACCCTACCCAACCCTGGTCTTACCAACAACGGTGAAGAGACAACCTACAGGCAGGGTTGGGTAGGGTTACTTTAACTGGATTACTTTCCATTACTTTTGGATGACTCCAATACCAAATATGCTAATAAAAGACAAAACAAACTAATTATGAATACAATGATGACTCACAACACGTGGTAAGCTTTCTCTACTGGCTTTGATCTCCGCAGGGTTGGGTAGGGTTACTTTAACTGGATTACTTTCAATGACTTTTGGATGACTCCAATACCAAATATGCTAATAAAAGACAAAAGAAACTCAATATGAATAAAATGATGACTCACAACACGTGGTAAGCTTTCTCTCCTGGCTTTGATCTCTTTGATCTCCGCAGGGTTGGGTAGGGTTACTTTAACTGGATTACTTTCAATGACTTTTGGATGACTCCAATACCAAATATGCTAATAAAAGACAAAAGAAACTCAATATGAATAAAATGATGACTCACAACATGTGGTAAGCTTTCTCTCCTGGCTTTGATCTCCGCAGGGTTGGGTAGGGTTACTTTAACTGGATTACTTTCAATGACTTTTGGATGACTCCAATACCAAATATGCTAATAAAAGACAAAACAAACTAAATATGAATAAAATGATGACTCACAACACGTGGTAAGCTTTCTCTCCTGGCTTTGATCTCTTTGATCTCCGCAGGGTTGGGTAGGGTTACTTTAACTGGATTACTTTCAATGACTTTTGGATGACTCCAATACCAAATATGCTAATAAAAGACAAAAGAAACTCAATATGAATAAAATGATGACTCACAACATGTGGTAAGCTTTCTCTCCTGGCTTTGATCTCCGCAGGGTTGGGTAGGGTTACTTTAACTGGATTACTTTCAATGACTTTTGGATGACTCCTATACCAAATATGCTAATAAAAGACAAAACAAACTAAATATGAATAAAATGATGACTCACAACACGTGGTAAGCTTTCTCTACTAGCTTTGATCTCTTTGATCTCCGCAGGGTTGGGTAGGGTTACTTTAACTGGATTACTTTCAATGACTTTTGGATGACTCCAATACCAAATATGCTAATAAAAGACAAAAGAAACTCAATATGAATAAAATGATGACTCACAACATGTGGTAAGCTTTCTCTCCTGGCTTTAATCTCCGCAGGGTTGGGTAGGGTTACTTTAACTGGATTACTTTCAATGACTTTTGGATGACTCCAATACCAAATATGCTAATAAAAGACAAAACAAACTAAATATGAATAAAATGATGACTCACAACACGTGGTAAGCTTTCTCTACTAGCTTTGATCTCTTTGATCTCCGCAGGGTTGGGTAGGGTTACTTTAACTGGATTACTTTCAATGACTTTTGGATGACTCCAATACCAAATATGCTAATAAAAGACAAAACAAACTAAATATGAATAAAATGATGACTCACAACACGTGGTAAGCTTTCTCTACTAGCTTTGATCTCTTTGATCTCCGCAGGGTTGGGTAGGGTTACTTTAACTGGATTACTTTCAATGACTTTTGGATGACTCCAATACCAAATATGCTAATAAAAGACAAAAGAAACTCAATATGAATAAAATGATGACTCACAACACGTGGTAAGCTTTATCTCCTGGCTTTGCTCTCTTTGATCTCCGCAGGGTTGGGTAGGGTTACTTTAACTGGATTACTTTCAATGACTTTTGGATGACTCCAATACCAAATATGCTAATAAAAGACAAAACAAACTAAATATGAATAAAATGATGACTCACAACACGTGGTAAGCTTTCTCTACTGGCTTTGATCTCTTTGATCTCCGCAGGGTTGGGTAGGGTTACTTTAACTGGATTACTTTCCATTACTTTTGGATGACTCCAACACCAAATATGCTCATAAAAGACAAAAGAAACTCATTATGAATCAAATGATGACTCACAACACGCGGTAAGCTTTCTCTCCTGGCTTTGATCTCTTTGATCTCCGGCAAAACGAACATCAAATGCCACAGAAACAAAATGAAAATCAATCCAAACAGCTTTTTGCCGTTCCATGTATTCAGCTACTCCCCAAGCCTGCACAAAATGGAGTCATTTTATTCCTATTTAGTTTCTTTTGTCTTTTATGAGCATATTTGGTATTGGAGTCATCCGAAAGTAATCCAGTTCAAGTAACCCTACCCAACCCTGGGTGAGACCCACCACAGTATCTCGTAGGAACATTTTGGAACTGTATCTCAAAATGGAAACCCGGTGTGCTTATCAGTAACAAGGAGTATCTCTCAGAGTTTTATTTTGAAGTCTACTCAGATGTTAACCTGGACTTGTGTGCTAGCATTCAGCGGCTCAACCAACCTTCAAGAAAAAGTCAACTAGATTTACTTGCAAAGTTTTATTTCAAGCTAACCGAAATGAAATACAAGAACATTGCATTCAACTATCATTCAGGCATTCCTTCCATCGGCATCCACTACTCACTACGGCATTCAACTAAATGGGACTCTTCATGCCCTATCTTGCCCTTCCTGGGCAAGTTTGGGGATTATCATCTACAGTTGGAACCTGGGTTTTCGAAGGCCTCTCAGTTCCAACAAATGGGAGTCCGACCCAAAATTTGGAGAAATTCTTGCTTCGCTGTTCGGTCAAATAATCGGAGTTCGAACGCCGGCAATGCGTGAGTGCGTACGCTAAGGTGCCATGCTGAGCGGCGTACGGGCGCAGATGGCTCTTTTCGTGACCGACTGTTATCGCGTTTTGCTTTGGCTTTTAATATAGGTGTAAGTTAAAACTTATATAAACTCTATGTTGGCAGAATTACTCAAATAAAAACAAGCATTAAGGTAAATACATTTCCCAAGCGGAAGAGCACTGTCCGGTGGCCCATCCGGGCCAGGACCTCGGCAGCACCGGCCCCTCCCGTGTGTGTAGTTAACTTTATTCACACAGGAAACAGAAAAATACACCGGAAATGCGACTTCAAAATAAAAGAGTACAAGACTGATAAACGTACAAGAGATGCAATTAGACTGATTATTGAAACGTTACTTCATGTGTGTGTGTGTGTGTGAAAGATTGTTTTTATATTTAGGAATATAAAAACAAGTTATATTCACACAGTGAATTCTGAGAAATGTTACAACCAAAACGACCGACCTATCAGCGTACCAAGTGTTTTAGCCCCTAATTATGCCTCCGAAGAAAGTCAGTGCAAGCGGCAAAGTTGCTACAGGTGAAAAAAGAAAAGTAGTGCGTACAACTATTGCATTTAAGAAAGAAATAATGGCACCACCGTCCACCTGTGCCTTCTGCTGACCACCACAAAGGTAAGAAATCCTATTCATAATTCTTTTCTTTATCCTTTTTTTTATTTTTACACGTTCACGTTCGTGTCATCTTTCGTACGGAAGATTACGATAACGCGAACGTACGATTCGCCCGGGTTAGCTTCATGTTTACGTTAAACATTCAAGGTAACCATTCAGGGTGTTGGAACAGAGCCCAACTTTCAGGGTGTTGGAACGGAGCCCCCTTTCCAATGAAGCACTAGCCACTTGTGGTGCTAAATGACTTGTAAACGACCTGATTTTTTAATACGTTTATGTTAGCGTCATCTTTCGTACAGAAGATGACGATAACGCGGAGGTACGATTAGCCTGGGTTAGCTTTATGTTTCCGTTAAACATTCAAGGTAAACATTCAGAGTGTTGGAACGGATTAAAACGGTTGACATTATTTTTAATGGGAAAAATGATTTCGGTGATCGAACAAATCGGTTTTCGAACAGGGTTCTGGATCGGATTATGGTCGAGAACCCAGGTTCCACTGTACTTTAATGCTTTGTTCATTTTGTTTTCTTATTGCTTGACGCCCAGTATTGCATCTTGGGAACTCCAAAAACACCCTTGGTCCTCGGGAGTGGTCCACATGGGGAACTCCATTCCTATTGCGGTCTTATTTACGTGATGTACTCCAAGATGTAAAAGATGAGCTCCATCACGATGGGCTCGTCCCCTCTTTTGCGCCCCCTGCTGTGGATGACGGGAATAAGCGTGCTGTCCAAGGCGTTCAGGTACTGCGGGGGCAGGGGGTGTCCGTTGCTGCCTGCCACGAAACCCACCTGGAATTGAAAACCAAGTCCAGCGTCAGAACACAATTTATCCTTTACTTCTCAAAGCCAAAATCTTCGATAAAGCTCTACAACAGGAGGGTCAAACTCATTTGAACTGGGGGGGCCACACCATAGGACAAACATTCTGTCGGGGGCCGGACGAGTAGATTCAAGAGAAAGATAAAGAGAGATAAAGAAATAAGAGAAAGAGGGGGGGGACAAAGAAAGAGAGAGAGGGAGAGAGTGTGAGGAACAAAAGATATAGAGGGGGAAGATAAAGGGAGTGGAAGAAAGAAATCCAAAGAGAAATAGAAAGACAGAAGGAGAGAAAAGAAAGAGCGAAGGATGGAGAAAGGGAAAAAGGAAGTTAGAGCAAAAGAAGTTAAAGAGACACAGAAAGAGAAAGAGACAAAGAGGAACAAAGGAAGAGAAAAAGAGAGACACAGAGAGTGAAAGAGACAGAGACAGAGAGTGGGAGAAAAGGGGTGGAAAAGAGAGAGAGAGAGAGAGAGAGAGAGAGAGAGAGAGGGAGAGAGAGAGAAATAAATACAAGTACAGTGTCTTTGTGAGAGGCACTTGGCTTTGGCAACATCAAGTGGACATATTTCAACACGCAGCTTGTTTTTCTCTTGCGCTTCTCTGAGTGTTGTCTGGCGGGCCGGATTCAATCCCTTAGCGGGCCCGATCTGGCCCGCGGGCCGCCTGTTTGACACCTGTGCTCTACAAGAATAAACGTTGTCACAAGCAAGAAACGGAGACAGGACCCAATAGCGTTGGTTTACTCAGTTTTATTGAGAAAGAGAGCAGCGCTTGCTTCCACCATCCGATGATTGTCAGACACGGGTAGCGGATGGCAGGAACGCGGGAGGGGCACTTCCGTGTCGAGCGAGGGTCGTCGAAGGCGGCGGGAAAACATGTCGATAGCCGGGACAGGGGAGCAAGGGCGGTAACGAGTCCAGAAAAGAGGTCGGCA
The DNA here is from genome assembly GCF_059441175.1 of Urocampus carinirostris. Lineage (NCBI taxonomy): Eukaryota > Metazoa > Chordata > Actinopteri > Syngnathiformes > Syngnathidae > Urocampus > Urocampus carinirostris. The sequence continues at coordinate 40,627,572 of NC_142360.1, read as the reverse complement.
ACAAAACGGGTCGATGGCCGGGACGGAAGAGCAGGGCAGAAACGGGTCTAGAAACAGGTCGGCAACGGGTATCAGGCAGGAGAAAAAAGGGCAGGAGAATGTCAGAAGGTACAGAGCTTGCCCAACTGAAAGCGTAGGTTCCCAGGACGGTCTGACGCTGGTAACAGGGAGCCGGGGGGTTTGAATCAGCGACCAGGGCTGTTGGTGCCAACGGGGCAGCCGCAGGTGCCCCGAATCGATGATCATGACAGAGATGAGTTAAGGCAATAAAGATAAAAATAATGATAAAACACAAAATTAACTCTGCATGAGTAGTCCTGTGCAGTCCAGTTTGAAGTAACTGTAGTGTTTTGTCCGATCAGCAGCCGTTAAAGAGTCTGATGGCAGAGGGGTAAAATCAGTTCTTCAGACGCCTGTACCTCCGTCCTTAGGGCTGAGGTGTAAACAGTCTGTGTTGTGGGTGAGTAGGGTCCTTAATGATGGAAGCAGCCCTCCTGTGGACCCTGCGGTGGTATATGCTCTGCAGAAAGGGTAGTGGGGTCCTGGGGGTCCTCTGGATGTTCCTAACCACTCTCTGCAGGTGTTTAAGATCCATGGCCATACCAAACTGTGATACCACGATGCAGTTGTAGAAGTTGCCAAGGATCTTGCTTGACAATACAAACTTCCTTCGCCTCCTCAGGAGGTACAGTCGCTGTTGAGCTTTCCTGACGAGCTGTTTGGTTTTAAGGGACCATCTAAGGTCCTCTGTATTGTTCATGCTGAGGAACTTAAAGCTGCTCACCCGCTCTACTTCAAGCTCCCGTGGCTGACGAGGTCTCCTCTTCTTCGTGTCTACTATCATCTCCTTTGTCTTGTCCGTATTGAGGGTGAGGTTCTTGTCCCCGCACCGTGTCACCAGACTCGCCACTTCATCCCATCCTATCTCATTGTATTTACTCCTGCTGGATTCCATTCAATGAGAAAGATGCACCTTCCATTGAACACCTACTTTCCTGTCCTGATGACATTAAAGCCTGCATGGTCCTAAACTTTGAAAAATTTAAGAAAACTGGGGTACCTCCACCGATTGGCGTGGGACCCTAGGCACTATATGTGAAGCCAACTGTTCTTAACCCAGGTTTGAAGATGGACACTTATTTTAAACTCGATCAACTTTAATGTTAATGTTCTGCATTTCTATAGCGCTTTTCAAGTCAATGAAGATCTGCCAAAGCGCTTTACAATGTGCTTCACAGTTTTTCCCTTTTACACACTATTTTAAACTTCCGAGTAAAACAGGAGAGGACCGTACAAAACCATCAATATGTCCAATATCCAGCTTGAAGGACCAATTGTTTATCGTTTAATAAACACTCAAAACAAGAAGAGAATACACCAATGAATTTTGAATTTGAGATAACTGTACAAATAACCTAAAAATGCCTACCTGTTGATAGTTCAAATCTGGCTCAAAGGACCAAATGATAAGTTTATGGTTTTACAGACACTCAAAAAAAGATGAGAGACAAAACTATGGTATTGAATAAGAAAAAAAAATCTTTATCAATGTGTTTTGCCTCTCGGAGGCGTGGCCAATAAAGTGTTACACCCACCTGCTGGGGGTCAAAGGTAACGCGCAGCCCCAACTTGGCCATGCCGTCCTCTTTGAGGAGTTTGAGGTACGGGCAAAGCGCCAAGCAGAATGCTCGAGCTATTCTTTCCGTCAGCCGGTTGTGTTCCGAGACGCTCGCCGTCATTTCTTTGGGTGGCTCCGCCCTCTGCAGGTAGAACACCTGTGCATCGTCCAATCAAAATACATTTAAGAGATAATAACAAAAATAAACAGTTCCCGCGGCAATTGTGACAGGTGGGGCTGGGCCCTGGCATGTCGCGGTTAGCATGTAGTCGTTAGCATCTACTCGTTAGCCTGCAGTCTTTAGCTATATTAATAGCACTGTTTATACACTTTGCAATAACACAGTAATAACAAAAAGAATGGGCCCATTATTTTTGAATTAGCATGTTAGCAAGTAGTCGTGAGCATCTACTCATTAGCATGGAGTCCTTAGCAGTCGGTTGTTAGCATATGACGTTAGCATCTACTCGTTACCATCTACTCGTTAGCATGTTGGCATGTTAGCATGAAGTCGTCAGTATGTACTTGTTAGTATGTAGTCGTTAGCATCTACTCGTTAGCCTGCAGTCTTTAGCTATATTAATAGCACTGTTTATGCACTTTGCAATAACACAGTAATAACAAAATGAATGGGCCCATTATTTTTGAATTAGCATGTTAGCAAGTCGTCGTGAGCATCTACTCATTAGCATGGAGTCCTTAGCATTCGGTTGTTAGCATATGACGTTAGCATCTAGGCATGTTAGCATGAAGTCGTCAGTATGTACTTGTTAGTATGTAGTTGTTACCATCTACTCGTTAGCCTGCAGTCTTTAGCTATATTAATAACACTGTTAATACACTTTGTAATAACACAGTAATAACAAAATGAATGGGCCCATTCATTTTGAATTTGCATGTTAGCAAGTAGTCGTGAGCATCTACTCGTTAGCATGTAGTCCTTAGCATTCAGTTGTTAGCATGTGACGTTAGCATCTACTCGTTAGCATGTAGTCATTAGCATGAAGTCGTCAGTATCTACTTGTTAGTATGTAGTCGTTAGCATGTTGTCGTTAACAAGTCGTGGTGAGCATGTGGTTGTTAGCATTTTACATGAGCATCTACTCGTTAGATCTTCTCGTTAGCATATACTTGTTAAAATGTGGGCATTAGCATCTAATAGTTAGCGTTTAATTGTCAGCATATACTTGTTAGCATGTAGTCCTTAGCATTTGGGTTTTGGCATGTGACGTTAGCATCTACTCGTTAAGATCTACTCGTTAGCATGTAGTCATTAGCATGAAATCGTCAGTATGTACTTGTTAGCATGTAGTCGTTAGCCTGTAGTGGTGAGCACGTGGTTATCAGCATTTTTACGTTAGCATCTACTCGTTAGAATCTTCTCGTTAGCATATCCTCATTATAATGTAGTCATTAGCATCTAATTGTTAGCTTTAACTTGTTAGCATATACTCGTTAGTATGTTGTCCTTAGCATGTCGTCGCTAAAACGCAGTTGCGAGCATGCGATCGTCAGCATGAAGTTGTAAGCATGTAGGATTTAGCATGCAGAGGTTAACCTGTAGTCATTAGCATCTACTCTTAACTGACTACTTGTTAGCATGTAGGATTTAGCATGCAGTTTCAAGCATGCAGTCGTTAGCACGTAGTTTTAAGCATATGTATTGGTTAGCATCTGTTAGTTAGCACAGCGAGTCTAGGATTTCGCCTAGCTCCGCCAGCCCCGACTAAAAAGTGGAGGGTGATGGGAACCTACTTCAGTCCAGTGGATCATTTTCCCGTTTTCTTTGTATTCCGACTTCTGGAACATCTTAGTACTGCTGACGGACTCCAGGGATTTTCCGTCAATGGGGCTCAGAACGCTGTCCCAAAACAAGAAAACAGAAATCGAATGCTACAAATATATACTGGATCCAAAATCAACACGGAATGCTTAAATATAGGACGTTTTAAGGGATAAAGGTGCGACGGCGCCCCCTACCCTTTATTGAGGTTGGACTTGGCCTCCACCCACTGCAGGCTAACCACTTCTTGGTTGTCGGTCGCATCCAGGCGGCCGCAGGTCACCGAGTAATTTTTCATTTCTCGCAGCGAGCGCCGCAACTCAGCCATCGTCTCCACGGTGATCTGCACCATCAGACCGTCTGCCCGACGCAATTTTACACATTGGCGGACAAAAAAGGAAAAGAGCTCGTTTTACGGTGTATGAACGTAAACAAGCTTGCTTTACAGTATGTGTATATAAACAAGCTTGCTTTACGGTTTATAAACATAAACAGAATGGCTTTACAGTGTATTAACGTAAACAAGCTTGCTTTACTGTGTATGAACGAAAACAAACTCGCAATGATTTCCTGTATATATCATGTTTATGGTATGTACTGGCTGAATAAATAAATACAAATTTACATTATATTCATATGAACAAGCTCAATTTACGGTGTATAAACATAAACAGGATGGCTTAACAGTGTAAAAATGTAAACAAATTTGCTTAACTGTGTATGAACGTAAACACACTTGCTTTACGATGTATAAACGAAAACTAGCTCGGTTTACGCTGAATAAACGTAAACAAGCTCGTTTTACTGTGTATGAATATAAACAAACTTGCTTTACGGTTTATAAACATAAACAAGCTTGTTTTACTGTGTATGAACGTAAACTAGCTTGCTTTACAATTCATAAACATAAACAAGCTCGTTGTACTGTGTGTGAATGTAAACTAACTCGCTTTACCATTAAGGAACGTAAACAAGCTTGCTTTTCTGATGTATGAACGTAAACAAGCTGGCTTTACGCTGAATAAACGTAAACAAGCTCGCTTTACTGTGTATGAACGAAAACAAGCTCCCTCTACGGTGTATGAACGTAAACAAGCTTGCTTTACGGTGTATGAATATAAACAAACTTGCTTTACTGTTTATAAACATAAACAAGCTTGTTTTACTGTGTATGAACGTAAACTAGCTTGCTTTACAATTCATAAACATAAACAAGCTCGTTGTACTGTGTGTGAATGTAAACTAACTCGCTTTACCATTAAGGAACGTAAACAAGCTTGCTTTACGATGTATGAACGTAAACAAGCTGGCTTTACGCTGAATAAATGTAAACAAGCTCGCTTTACTGTGTATGAACGAAAACAAGCTCCCTCTACGGTGTATGAACGTAAACAAGCTTGCTTTACGGTGTATGAATATAAACAAACTTGCTTTACTGTTTATAAACATAAACAAGCTTGTTTTACTGTGTATGAACGTAAACTAGCTTGCTTTACAATTCATAAACATAAACAAGCTCGTTGTACTGTGTGTGAATGTAAACTAACTCGCTTTACCATTAAGGAACGTAAACAAGCTTGCTTTACGATGTATGAACGTAAACTAGCTGGCTTTACGCTGAATAAACGTAAACATGCTCGTTTTACTGTGTATGAACGCAAACAAACTCGCTTTACATTGTATTAATATGAACAAGCTCAATTTACGGTGTATAAACGGAAGCAAGCTCACTTAACGGTGTATGAACAGAAACAAGTTCACGTTACAGTGTATGAACGTAAACGAACTTGCTTTACAGTGTATGAACGTAAACTAACTCGTATTACAGTGTATGAACAAAGATGAAGGTTGCGAAGGAACGTGAAATGTGATTTATGACCAAGAGTAGCCCACAGTGTACCTTCCACGATGCTGGATTTGGCAAAGTAACCTGCTGTTGCTTTCAGGGCACTGCTAAAGATGAAGAAACACGATCCGGTCACTGGAACAAAAAAAAAGAAAAGGGAACAAAAATAAAATGCTCAAAATCTGAATAGATCAACTCCAGTCTTCAGAAGCTCATTTCTCTAGAAGGGCGTCATAAATGTTTCCAGATGTCACTGCTACGTTTTTTCCAGAGAGCATGCATAGTGGAAAAGAGCAGCTCACCGTTTTCTCAGTGTATCCGAACTTCAAAGAAACTTATTTTATTTTAGTTTTGCTTATCTGATTGAAGCTCAGTTTAGTTGACTTGATCATTTTATCTTAAACTTTGTATAGCTAAACTTCTTTTACTTTTAGTTGAACTGACTTACTTTGTTTATCTCAATCAGGCCTAGTTTACCTTAGTTGTGCACACTTTAGAACTTGTAATAACACAGCAATAACAAAATGAATGGGCCCGTTCATTTTGAATTAGCATGTTAGCAAGTCGTTGTTACCATCTACTGGTTAGCATGTAGTCATTAGCATGAAATCGTCCGTATCTACTTGTTAGTATGTAGTCGTTAGCATGTTGTCGTTAACAAGTCGTGGTGAGCATGTGGTTGTTAGCATTTTTACGTTAGCATCTACTCGTTGGAATCTTTTTGTTAGCATGTTCTCGTTAAAATGTAGACATTAGCATCTAAGTGTTAGCGTTTATTTGATAGCATATACTCGCTAGCATGTAGTCCTTAGCATTCGATTGTTAGCATGTGACGTTAACATCTACTCGTTACCATCTACTCGTTAGCATGTAGTCATTAACATGAATTTGTCAGTATCTACTTGTTAGTATGTTCTCGTTAGCATGTTGTCGTTAACAAGTCGTGGTGGGCATGTGGTTATTAGCATTTTTACATTAGCATTTACTCATTAGAATCTTCTCGTTAGCCTATACTCATTATAATGTAGTCATTAGCATCTAATTGTTAACGTCTACTTGTTAGCATATACTCATTGGCATGTAGTCCTTAGCATTTGGTTGTTAGCATGTGACGTTAGCATCCTCTCGTTACAATCTACTTGTTAGCATGTAGTCATTAACATGAAGTCGTCAGTATCTACTTGTTTGTATGTAGTCGTTAGCATGTTGTCGTTAACAAGTAGTGGCAAGCATGTGGTTGTTAGCATTTTTACATTAGCATTTACTCGTTAGAAGCTTCTCATTTGCATAAACTCATTATAATGTAGTCATTAGCATCTAATTGTTAGCGTTTACTTGTTAGCATATACTCGTTAGCATGTAGTCCATTGCATTTGGTTGTTAGCATATGACGTTAGCATTTACTCGTTACCATCTACTCGTTAGCATGTAGTCATTAGCATGAAGTCGTGAGTATCTACTTGTTAGTATGTTCTCGTTAGCATGTTGTCGTTAACAAGTCGTGTTGAGCATGTGGTTATTAGCATTTTTACGTTAGCATCAACTTGTTAGAATCTTCTCTTTAGCATATCCTCATTATAATGTAGTCTTTAGCATCTAATTAATAGCGTTTACTTGTTAGCATATACGCCTTAGTATGTTGTCCTTAGTATGTCGTTGCTAAAATGCAGTTGCGAGCATGCGATCGTCAGCATGAAGTTGTAAGCATGTAGGATTTAGCATGCAGAGGTTAGCATGTAGTCATTCGGTTGAAAATGTTTACCTTTCCGCGGCTGGTTGTGGATGCTAATGGCTTGCGTCTGGTACTGTCCGTCGTCCCTTTGGACACAAATGAGGTGCGAGTCGGCCTCCTCGTTAAAACAGGCGCCCAAGGCCAAGACGTTCTCGTTGCTCTTGTTCATGGCCTTCATCATCTGACCAAGAAGAACAAACAGACCGTCCACCAAAAAGCTTTTCCAAAGCGTTGTTCATCTCAGGTCTCACCTCATTGTAGCCGCTGGTCGGTATTTTGATGCAGGTCTTCTGAGCCTCGAGGTCCACGGTGAGGCCTGCTACTGTGGGGAGACTGTAACGGAAATTCCTAAAGTCCTGCACATGATGGAGGGATGGTACGTATATTTTGGGTTCAAGTTCACGAGATCAATGCTAACACGAAATGGGAAATACCACTAAAAGCCTCATGACTGTGTGTCCAACATCTCCGAACAAAGGCTTCCTAAAGCGCACGCTGTACAGAGGACAGGGGTAAACTGCAACAAAACAGGGAAAGCGCGTTAAGTAAAGCCCCCGAAATAACTTTTACCTTATGAGGATGAGCTGGAAAAACTCACATCGGTACTCTGCGCCGAGTCGTAGCATGAGACGCAGGGGGAAGGTCTTGGCCCAGACCACCTCGGCCCGGTGAAGGAGCAGGCCGAAGAGGTACGGTTGTCTGGGTAAGGGTAGACCGTGCAGGGACTGTCGGGTGGGCCGGACAAACAGGAGGCCCGCGTGCTCTTCGCTTCCCAGGAACTGGCCGCCAAAAAGTGACAGGGACAGGTGCTTGATCACCTTCCCTGCATGGGCCATGATCGCATGAGAAGAAGTTCAGTATTAAAGGTCTTGCTGGAGAAGACAATAAATAGCAGCCAGAGAGCCATGCTTTACCATGAACTATGACCTAGAACATAGCCAATCATGTGGCGATCCATTTGGACCTGGATTTCAAGTTGAGTACTTGTAGCCAAAGGAGACTGTCTTACTCTCTGACACTTAAAACACAATTCAGCTTTCTTCTTGGAAAGAATCAATAGTCTAAAGAAATAAATTGTTTGGGATTTGAATGCATGATTTGTTACATCATGAGTAAGGATCCTTAGACGTCCCTGATCTTTAGGTCTTATACCCCACACATCGGGTATTTGACGATGTGTAGCCCCTTGGGGGATCAGGGTTCGATTTCAGTTATATTGACATTCATTATTACAATAGTGATAGTGTGACAAGCAGAAGGTCAGTCAAGTCAAGTCATGTTTATTTGTGAGGCCTTTAATCACAAGGAATCTCCAAGGGCTGCGCAGACAACAGATTATCGCAAACTAATATGACACCGCCACCTGATCTAAAACCGACATGAGGGCAAGGAAAAACATAAAAAATAAGCTCTGGAAAAAAAACTGTCTATGAAACAAGGCTCCAAAATCAAGTTACACTAATGTAGGGATCCATCACACCTTGACACAGTGACCGTACATCACAAGAGTTTCTCCCAGGAGGGCTTGTCTGGGAATTCAACCCAGGAGCTCTCACAACCAAAGCGAGAATCATGCCACTAGACCAACAAGCCATGTCTCGATAAAAAAAAAGTTCTGGAAAAGAATCTGTCTATGAGACAATGCTCCAAAATAAAGTTAAAGAACTTTGGGAACCATCACGCCTTGACACAGTGACCGTACACCACAAGAGTTACACTAAGGAGGGCTTGTCTGGGAATTGAACCCAGGACCTCTCACACCCAAAGCGAGAATCATGCCACTAGACCAACAAGCCATGTCTACATGAAAAATAAGCTCTGGAAAAAAATCTGGCCATGAAACAAGGCTCCAAACTGAGGTTAAAGAAATGTTGGGATCCATCACATCTTGACCATAAACCACGGCAGTCATTCTTAGAAAGGCTTGTCTGGGAATCAAACCCAGGACCTCTCACACCCAAAGCGAGAATCATGCCACTAGACCAACAAGCCATGTTCAGATAAACAATAACTTCTGGAAAAAATCTGTCTATGAAACAAGGCTCCAAAACCAGTTTGAAGTAATGTTGGGATCCATCACACCTCGACACAATACCCGTACACCACAAGAGTTTCTCTCAGGAGGGCTTGTCTGGGAATTGAACCCAGAACCTCTCACACCCGAAGCGAGAATCATGCCACTAGACCAACAAGCCATGTCTAGATAAGAAATGAGTTCTGCGAAAATCTGTCCATGAAACAAGGCTCCCAAAACAGGTTAAACAAATGTTGGGACCCATAACACCTTGACACAGTGACCGTACACCACAAGAGTTACGCTAAAGAGGGCTTGTCTGGCAATTGAACCCAGGACCTCTCACACCCAAAGTGAGAATCATGCCACTAGACCAACAAGCCATGTCTACATAAAAAATAAGCTCTGGATCAAAATCTTCCCATGAAACAAGGCTACAAAATCAGGTTAAACAAATGTTGGGACCCATCACACCTTGAAACAGTGGCCATACACCACAAGAGTCACACTAAGGAGGGCTTGTCTGGGAATTGAACCCAGGACCTCTCACACCCAAAGCGAGAATCATGCCACTAGACCAACAAGCCATGTTTAGATAAACAATAACTTCTGGAAAAAATCTGTCTATGAAACAAGGCTCCAAAACCAGGTTAAAGTAATGTTGGGATCCATCACACCTCGACACAATATCCGTACACCATAAGAGTTTCTCTCAGGAGGGCTTGTCTGTGAATTGAACCCAGGATCTCTCACACCCGAAGCGAGAATCATGCCACTAGACCAACAAGCCATGTCTAGATAAGAAATGAGTTCTGGGAAAATCTGTCCATGAAACAAGGCTCCCAAAACAGGTTAAACAAATGTTGGGACCCATCACACCTTGACCGTACACCACAAGAGTTACGCTAAAGAGGGCTTGTCTGGCAATTGAACCCAGGACCTCTCACACCCAAAGCGAGAATCATGCCACTAGACCAACAAGCCATGTCTAAGTAAAAAATAAGTACTGGAAAAAAATCTGTCTATGAAACAAGGCTCCAAAACCAGGTTAAAAAGATGTTGGGATCCATCACGCCTTGACCATAAACCACAAGAGTCATTCTGAGAAGGGCTTGTCTGGGAATTGAACCCAGGACCTCTCACACCCAAAGCGAGAATCATGCCACTAGACCAACAAGCCATGTCTAAGTAAAAAATAAGTACTGGAAAAAAATCTGTCTATGAAACAAGGCTCCAAAACCAGGTTAAAAAGATGTTGGGATCCATCACGCCTTGACCATAAACCACAAGAGTCATTCTGAGAAGGGCTTGTCTGGGAATTGAACCCAGGACCTCTCACACCCAAAGTGAGAATCATGCCACTAGACCAACAAGCCACGTCTAGATAAAAAATAAGTTCTGGAAAAAAATCTGCCCATGAAACAAGGCTCCAAAATCAGGTTAAACAAATGTTGGGACCCATCACACCTTGAAACAGTGGCCATACACCACAAGAGTCACACTAAGGAGGGCTTGTCTGGGAATTGAACCCAGGACCTCTCACACCCAAAGCGAGAATCATGCCACTAGACCAACAAGCCATGTCTACATTAAAAATAAGCTCTGGAAAAAAATCTGTCTATGAAACAACGCTCCAAACTCGGGTTAAAGAAATGTTGGGATCCATCACATCTTGACCATAAACCACAGCAGTCATTCTTAGAAGGGCTTGTCTGGGAATCGAACCCAGGACCTCTCACACCCAAAGCGAGAATCATGCCACTAGACCAACAAGCCATGTTTAGATGAACAATAACTTCTGGAAAAAATCTGTCTATGAAACAAGGCTCCAAAACCAGGTTAAAGTAATGTTGGGATCCATCACACCTCGACACAATATCCGTACACTCACAAGAGTTTCTCTCAGGAGGGCTTGTCTGGGAATTGAACCCAGGACCTCTCACACCCGAAGCGAGAATCATGCCACTAGACCAACAAGCCATGTTTAGATAAACAATAACTTCTGGAAAAAAATCTGTCTATGAAACAAGGCTCCAAAACCAGGTTAAAGTAATGTTGGGATCCATCACACCTTGATCATAAACCACAGGAGTCATTTTGAGACGGGCTTGTCTGGGAATTGAACCCAGGACCTCTCACACCCAAAGTGAGAATCATGCCACTAGACCAACAAGCCATGTCTACATAAAAAATAAGCTCTGGAAAAAAATCTGGCCATGAAACAAGGCTCCAAACTCGGGTTAAAGAAATGTTGGGATCCATCACACCTTGACCAGAAACCACGGCAGTCGTTCTTAGAAGGGCTTGTCTGGGAATTGAACCCAGGACCTCTCACACCCAAAGCGAGAATCATGCCACTAGGCCAACAAGCCATGTTTAAATAAACAATAACTTCTGGAAAAAATCTGTCTATGAAACAAGGCTCCAAAACCTGGTTAAAGCAATTTTGGGATCCATCACACCTCGACACAATATCCGTACACCACAAGAGTTTTTCTCAGGAGGGCTTGTCTGGGAATTGAACCCAGGACCTCTCATACCCAAAGCGAGAATCATGCCACTAGACCAACAAGCCATGTCCAGATAAGAAATGGGTTCTGGGAAAATCTGGCCATGAAACAAGGCTCCAAAATCAGGTTAAACAAATGTTGGGACCCATCACACCTTGAAACAGTGGCCATACACCACAAGAGTCACACTAAGGAGGGCTTGTCTGGGAATTGAACCCAGGACCTCTCACACCCAAAGCGAGAATCATGCCACTAGACCAACAAGCCATGTCTACATTAAAAATAAGCTCTGGAAAAAAATCTGTCTATGAAACAACGCTCCAAACTCGGGTTAAAGAAATGTTGGGATCCATCACATCTTGACCATAAACCACAGCAGTCATTCTTAGAAGGGCTTGTCTGGGAATCGAACCCAGGACCTCTCACACCCAAAGCGAGAATCATGCCACTAGACCAACAAGCCATGTTTAGATAAACGATAACTTCTGGAAAAAATCTGTCTATGAAACAAGGCTCAAAAACCAGGTTAAAGTAATGTTGGGATGCATCACACCTTTACCATAAACCACAGGAGTCATTCTGAGAAGGGCTTGTCTGGGAATTGAACCCAGGACCTCTCACACCCAAAGCGAGAATCATGCCACTAGACCAACAAGCCATGTCTACATTGACAATAACTTCTGGAAAATATCTGTCTATGAAACAAGGCTCCAAAACCAGGTTAAACTAATGTTGGGATCCATCACGCATTGTCACATTGACCGTACACCACAAGAGTAATACTCGACTGAGAATTGAATCCAGGACCATAGACCTAAATGGCACATTTGAGGGAGTGCATAGTACCATACTACATCTATATATATTTGTGGTCTATTATGCGTTTTCACTTAGATAGTACACCAAAATTGTAATTGTGTGTCGGGCTTGTCAGAAAATTGAACCTCTTGTACCTCAAGCATACCCCTAGACCACCAAACCACATTTAGATCACAAGCAGTCCTTTAATGAAACGATGGAACACCCACTGGTCAGGCCCCCTTGAGATTTTCTTCCTAGCATGTGGCCCCCCAACTAAAATGAGTTTGACACCCCTGCTCAATGGTCCTCACCGGTGAGGCTGTCCTTGTACAGCTGGACAAAGTGGCTGAAGACATCCCTGGGGAAAGTCTTCTCCTCAGGCAGACACTGCAGGAGAACCACAACCTCCACTTGGCCCACAGCGTGCATCCCCTTGGTGGTCACGCACCAACACTTCCTGTTGACATCTGAACCACAAGGACGCGATCAATCGGCTGCGGCGGAGGTCCGCAACCTGAAATAAACATCTCACAGTTGACCATCTGGACCATGGCGAGCAGGTTGGCATTGAGAACGAACACCAGAGGACCGGAGCGGCCACTTTCCAGTTCCTGGATCAGCAACGTCTCGGAGGGACGTTCTTCCACGGTGTAATCTGAGGACAGAAGCAGACGATGTCCTTTGGTTGGGCGAAGGGCAGCCACGGTTGTAACGATGCCGACATTGTGTTGGTTATCTGCGAGACCTTCAAACGGATTTGTGCTGCTTAAGAATAAATCTCTGTGAAATTGTTCAGGAAGGACGGGAAACTTTTAAGTCGGAGGACAACGCTGAAGAAAACAGCGAGTACTACAAGAGTCTGCCCTGAAGGTTACAAAAGACGTTATTCATTGAAGCCCTTTCCTCACATCCTTTGGGAATGTGTTTGATGAATACAAGATATTCAGTTCAAACATGAATGTTCCAATTGCTTGAAATAAGGACTCATATTTTTAAAAGGAGGTCTGTTTCACACTATTAGTTTCCTACGCTACTGTCTTTGTAGTTTTCAGTCTGGAGGACTTCTCTTTTACTTTTCCCTACACGGTTTCTCAGTGCATCTTCATTCGGTCTTTTGACTTAATTCTCGGGTGTGATTGATTGTTTGGTTGGTGTGTTGATAGATAGACAGACGGACGGACGGACAGACGGACAGAGATGGAGACGGAAACGGAGACAGAGACAGAGACAGAGACAGAGACAGAGACAGAGACAGAGACAGAGACAGAGACGGAGACGGAGACGGAGACAGACAAACAGACAGACAGACAGACGGACAGAGGGATGCACAATGTCTGACCATTTCCTTTTTTGCACTATGATGTCTATGCTTGCACCAATGTATATGCGGACTATTTTTGCACCATGATGACTTTGCACCAAATGCAATATTGCACAACCGTTACGATACAACGTTATCACGACAACCCTGTATGTAACATCCCACATGCTGACATTGTTGTGTAAATACCATGTCAATTATAACTATAGCCTTATTCCCCTTGTTTTATAACATTATCTTCTCTGTTCCTTTATCTTCTTGCTCATACCCTCACTATGTGTAAAACTGGAGTGTCATGCCCAATTTCGTTGTCACAATATGTTAGCCCATTTGTAACAATGACAATAAAGGTATATTCTATTCTATTCTATTCTATTCTATACAGGCAGACAGACAGACAGACAGTATACAGGCAGACAGACAGACAGACAGACGGACAGAGGGACGGATGGACGGACCGACCGACCGTGGTTGGTTAGTTGGTTGGTTGGTTGGTTGGTTGGTTGATTAATTGGTTGGTGTGTTGATAGACAGACAGAGAGACAGACAGACAGACAGAGGGACAGATGGACCGACCGACCGTGGTTGGTTAGTTGGTTGGTTGGTTGGTTGGTAGGTTGATTGATTGATTGATTGATACTCAGTAGCTCAGGAGGTAGAGCGCTCGTCTGGGGATCATGAGATCGCAGGTTCGAATCCCGGCTCCTCCATGTTACATGTCGAAGTGTCCTTGGGTAAGACACTGAACCCCTAATACCCCCAATAAGCAGGTTAGCGCCTTAGATGGCTGCACGGCCGCTATTGGGAAATGTGAAGCACACTGTAAAGCGCTTTGGGAAGTCATTGACTTGAAAAGCGCTATAGAAATGCAGATCATTTCAATTGATTGATTGATTGATTGATTGATTGGTTGGTGGATGGGTGGATGGATGAGTTTGTTGGTGAATGGGTGGGTTGGTTTATGTTTGGGTCAGTGGGTGGAATATTTGGTGAGTAGGTTGGTTGGTTGGTTGGTTGGTTGATTTGTTATTTGGTCAGTGTTAAACTATTAAGATGTGTGGATGGGTGGATGGGTGGTAGATGAGTATGTTGGTGAATGAGGGTTGGTTTATGACTGGGTCGGTGGGTGGAATATTTGGTTAGTAGGTTGGTTGGTTGATTTGTTCTTTGGTTAGTGTTGAACTATTAAAATGGGTGGATGGATGAGTTTGTTGGTGAATGGGTGGGTTGGTTTGTGATTGGGTCAGTGGGTGGAATATTTGGTGAGTTGATTGGTTGTTTGATTCCTTCATTGGTTAGTGTTAAACCATTAAAATGTGTCACTGAGTATGTAGTCACTATCACATATCGTTTTCCAGGTGTATTGGTTCTATTATTTAGTCAAAACATTATTATTTTGATGACATTACTTATTTAGTTGTTATAAATGTACTTATGCTCATCCACATATTTCAATGAAGTATTTACTGCTGGGCAGCACGGCGGTGCAGTGGTTAGCGCGTGTGGGGTACAGTTCTGAGCTCATGAGATCAAACCTTCCTGTGTGGAGTTTGCATGTTCTCCCCGCGCTGGCGTGGGTTTCCTTTCGGGCACTCCGGTTTCCTCCCACATTTCATAAACATGCACGTCAGGTCAATTGGCCGGTCCAAATTGTCCATAGGTGAGAATGAGCCAGTGAGTTGTCTGTCTCTGTGATTGGCAACCAGTTCAGGGTGCCCCCTGCCCAATGCCCGGAGATAGCTGGGATGGACTCCGGCACCCCCGCGACCCTACTGAGGATAAGAGGTGCATATAATGGATGGATGGGTGGATATTTACTCATTGTATT
The DNA here is from genome assembly GCF_059441175.1 of Urocampus carinirostris. Taxonomy (NCBI): domain Eukaryota; kingdom Metazoa; phylum Chordata; class Actinopteri; order Syngnathiformes; family Syngnathidae; genus Urocampus; species Urocampus carinirostris. The sequence continues at coordinate 40,612,119 of NC_142360.1, read as the reverse complement.
CATATGATGTTTGAATGTATCCTTTCATATCAGTACTTTCCCAGCAATGGTCTTCCAATAAGTCAGCCCTTTTCTTTATACATGTGAGGTCTATTCTTTGGCTGGTTTCATGTTCCATCTTGTCAATCCACAACCCTTTCTTACAAAAACTGTGGTCAGCCATTTTCTGATGCTTTTTGTGGGTGAACACTCTCCTGACCAATTGGCCCAGAGTATACTCTTTGTTTATGTCCTCAACTCAAATGTTATCTTCAGCTTATTTTTTTTCTTCATCCGAATACTCGGTCTAAACACGCAGCGAGACACTGAATGTCTCAACAACATAAGCTAGTGGGTTGGTTGGTGGGGTGTTTAGTTTATGGGTTGGTTTAGGAGTGGGTGAGTTGGTTGGTTGGTTTGCGGGGTAGTTGGTGGTTTGGGGGGTTGATTATTGAATGGGTGGGTGTATGGTTAGCAGGGTGAGATGTTTAGGTTGTGGGTTGGTTGGTGGGTTGGTCAATAGATTAGTTAGTTGCACAGTCTCCTCAGTTCTCATGGCCATATTCATTTTTAGAAACAAACATTGTTTTGGTTACAGGCAAATCATTGAACTGGGATCCTGAATTCTGGTTCAATATACTTCATTGATGCGGATAACTACTTTCACTTGAATCCAACTCTTTCCATGGATTGTAGGACACAGAATAGGGTTATTAGGATGATGGTTCCACAGAGATTCTCACTGTACCTCCTTTGACTCCTGTGGAAGTGAGGATGGGTGGCAGGCCATCCAACGGGATGAGGTTGGATGAACTGTTCACGAGAGTGGGGATTCCCCAACTTTTACGAGCACTCGCCTCCTGGGGGGAAGGAAAAGAAGGGGCTCAAACATGATAACAATGGTTACAGGGATTTGTGTGAATGGAATGAGGACCATAATATTAATTTCAGTCGTGGCATTGATCAGGACTTTAAAGTATGGATGAAAATGAGAAGTTACAGAAAAATGAAGATCAATGATTGCAGCGGCGTCATGTCAAAGGAGATCAGGAACTATGTGTGATCGTCTCCGGTGTGATCCTACGTTAGCGCCCCCTCGTGGCCTGGAGGTTCTTCTGATCTGCGGCGACCCCGAAGGACCTTTGGCCGCATCATTCCGTGGTGTTCTGCCCGCTGCCGGCGTAGCAGGCGCCGAGTCAGACCGCTTGCCGATGAGAAGTTCGTCGGCAAACCAAACCCTCCTCTTCCCCTTCGGCGAGGTGCCTGGGAGCAAGACACCAGTAGTTGTTGCGACGTTGTTTTTACAACCAACCCAGAGAAGAAGAAACAGGGACGACAGAGTGAGGAAATAAAACTAAAGTGGCTCACTTTTAATGAGGGTTGAATGACAGGAAACACAAACCCGCCCCTCCTTGCCGTCCAGATGTGTAAGTCTGAACTTGAGGCCGGAGCAAAGTGCACAAAACACCTGACGACACACGTGCGCATGCACACAAACACCTTTCAATGACACCAGAAGTCTACAAAAGACAACAAGAGGACGGAGCTCCGGCCTCACCTTGCCGCAGGCACGGCAGTGGTGCCTCCTTTTGGTAAACGTGAACTTTACGCCGCACTTCATACACACCGAGGCCTCGGTGTCCGGGATCCAGACCGGGGCGACCTCCCCCAAGGCGCCAACTCGCTCTTTGGTCAGGACACCGGCCGGTGCCGACTCGTTATCTGGGGAGATCGGCGAGGATGCGGTGGTTTTGTGGAGCTCTGCGGAGTCTTCCATCTCTTTCTCTTCGACCACAGAGTCTTCCTTGGAGGTCTTGAGTTTCACCTGCTGCGGGCTAAGAACCTGAGGGCCGGGTGGTTCCTCGACCCATGAGGTCACCATGCAGCTGCCACCCTCCTCGTTGGGCGTCTTGGCAGGTTCCTCCTCAGAAAGCTTGGCTGGGTCCCTTTCATCCGAGGAGGACTCGGAAGGAGGTACCTCCAATCGGATTTGACCTGATTTGGGCATGTCTCCTGCATCTTTGAGCACCAGGAGATAAGGTCGGCTCAGCCAGGGCAGCTTGGTGTCACCAAGGGATGGATTGTCACCTTCATCTGTTTCAAGGAGAACATGTCAAGTCATGTTTATTTGTATTAGCCAAAGTACATTGGTGACACGCGAAAAGTCCCCAGTTAGAGACTGAGTGGAAACACCACAGGAAACGGTGCCCCTACAACTCTAGCAGTTAGGGGATCCAACCCATTAGCATCATAGCATATCAGTTCTGGACATGCCCTCAACCTCTGACACGATAGGCTTCCTGGCGGAATTCTGACGATCCACAAACCAACTCAAGTACTTCTCCCAAAACAGAGGTGCAGGATCTCTATTCTCAATCCATCCTAGATCACCGAACACGGGTCCCGACCCAAAGGTGGAAGACCTGGTTTCAGTGGGTTGCAACGACAAGCTGCAACACTCAACCTGTACCCTGTATGTCTCTCTATAAACCCTGACCCTATTCCCCTGACCTCGAACCATAACAGCCTTACCTCACCCACTTATCCTAAGCCTTACTCTCTAACCCCTAAAGCCTTTAACCCTAACCCCACTAGTCCTAGCTGTAGTCCTAACCCTACCCTCGGCCTCTAACCCCAAACACTAACCCTAATACCCAAACTTCACTTCAACTCAACTGTGCCCGCTCATTTGGCGCCAACCTCCGCGGGTTCTGATTGGCTCCCTGTCATTATTTGAACCCGGTCCTGTCACTCCCCTGTTGTCAGTCCGTCTGCGAACTTCAGTTTATACTAGGCAACTGACTCCCACCTGTTTTTTGCTCCCGTCTGTCTCCGCCTTCGACCCGTTTTGATCCTGACCACGTCTGCTCTCCCGTCCAAGCTTACGACCCGTTTCTGACCCCGACCACGTTTTTACTCTCCTGTCCCGGCTATCGACCTGTTTTTTCCGTCCTTGACACCGACATCGCTCTCTACAGAAGATCCACTTCCGTGTTCGGATCACAATCCGAGTACGAGAGTGACCTGCTTCGAGTGCCTAGCTAACACTGGATCGTGGGCGCGGCCCTTTCTCTTTCCTTTAATAAAACTTGTGAGAACCGTAACGGAATTGGGTCCTGTTTTCGCTCTGGTCCTGACAAAACTCTAAAAATTGAGAAGTAGAATCTTGCATTTTTGTTACCCTGAGTCTCCGTAGCTTGTGTTTTTTCTGGTGCTTTTTAGGACTCGTTTTCAGTTGCAGTAAAACGGGGGTTTCCAACATGGTGCCCGCGGTTCCGAAAATAGTTCACCAGTGATAAGTCATTTTTGAGGAAATTTGATTTCTAGCTGGCACTAGAAGTCATAGATATGATCAGTGTCCTAAAAAAGGGACAGTGTGTAATAATTTATTGCTTCATAGCGGTACAAAAATTACATTCAATGAATGAATGGAAACTTGATTTCGAACATTAAAATAAAAACAGGACAAAAACAATAACTCAACAACAAAATTATGTTACATAATATGTTCGAAAAGGGGTAGAAAGAAGCAAATGCTTCTATTCCCTCCCCCTTCATCTTCCCTATCAAATACACCAATGATAATAACAACAATTGTAATAATACTAATAATAACAGTTATGATATAATAAAAGTAACAATAACAACAAGGTTAACTATAGTTGTAAACGCATTATTTCCAATCTCTAGTATCACTCATACGCCATTTTCTTCATCTCTGTATTCCGTCAGTCATGTTTTTTGGGATTTATATTTGAACATGTGAATAGTTGGGGATGGTTTGATCTCGTCTTGTAAATGGTTCCAAAGTTTGACTCCGCACACAGACACACTCATACTTTTCCTGGTGGTTCTCACCTACGGGATTATGAATTCACGACAGCCCCTTAAATGATCATTTCTGTCTTTCCGAATGAATCATTTTGGGATGTTTTCTGGCACTATGTTTTTGTTAACCTTAAATAGCAGTTGTGCAGTGAAACATTTGACTAAATCATCTCATTTTAATCATTTGGACTGCAGGAATTTCGATATCCTACCCTAATTGGACGTTTTTGGAGGATAAAAAGGGGCTGGAGTGAACTTTTGTCATGATTGCCCCAGACTTCTGCACAATATGTTAAGTATGGCAGAACTAGGGGACAATATCATAAATACAATGCATTATAGTTTAAAATGAATTTGGCTTTATTAATTATTATTAATTATAAAAACATTCATTTGTATATTGGGCAAAAATACATGAACCAACACACCAATGCTATTTTTTAGAAGAAAAAAAATCATAGGTCGAGAAATTTGTATTTCTTTTACCTAGAGGAAAGCTTACTTAGGTCGACGCCATTTTTGTTCAGGCATCTCGCTGCTACGCTGTGCTCTTGACACTGGTTTTCGTACTTACTGATCAGCAGTTTTGAAAATGTCAGGTTTTCAATGTAAATCTCTTGAATTTCTGTCTCAAGGTAATGAGCTTGTTTTTATATTCCTAAATATAAAAACAATGTTTCTCATACACACACACACATGAAGTAACGTTTCAATAATCAGTCTAATTGCATCTCTTGTACGTTTATCAATCTTATATTCTTTTATTGTGAAATGCTCGTGTGAACTTTCTCCCGGAAGTATGATAAATGACGCCCACGTTGTGGGCGGGGTCTCTTTCCCTTGTAACAACATCACATGAAGGACGTGAGGAAATCTGCTCTTGGTACAATTCGATTTTAACTATATATATGTATTTTATTTGGGTAAATATGGCCACGAAATAGTCTCGAAAATGATTGACTTTAACAAAGTCTTTATACTATTTTTTTTTAAATAAAACATAAAAAATGAACTATTTTTACGTTTTGGCATTCAGGGGTGCGAAAAGGGGAAGGTTGACGCTCTTTAAGTGTCCATTAAAGCTTCACGATGAATTGTGTTTAAGTCGCCCTTGAGGAGTTTGCGAGATGACGCTTCAGCACCCATAAAAGTCAATGGCCTCCAAAGTGTCTCAAAGGCGCCAGACGGGACTGCGGCAAAAAGATAATGACGGCGCAAAAAAAGGAACATTTGGCACGAGATGAAACGAGGATTCGGAATGGGATTAAGTAAACCCGGATTTGTCACTCTCCGGTTGTCAGTCCGTCTGCGAACCTCTGTGCATACCAGCTCAGTAGCCTAGATGGTAAGGCGCCCGCTTTGAGACTGGGAGGTCGGTGGTTCGCGCCCCGGCCGAGTCATTCCTAAGACTTAAAAAGTGGTCGGCGGCGCCCTCTGTTGGCTGCGGCTGCATCGGCTCGCTACAACGGGTCAGGTGCAATCGACATTTCGTTCTGTGTACATTGTTACACAGAATGACAATACAAGGAAATTATTATTATTATTATTATTATTATACAAGGCAAGCCTTTTTCGACCCTGACTCCCGCCTGTTCCGTTTTTGCTCCCGTTTGTCTCCGACTACGACCTGTTTTGTTTCCGACCACGTCTGCTCTTCCGTCCCAGCTTACGACCCGTTTATTTATCCCGACCACGTCTGCCCTCCCGTCCTGGCTTACGACCGGTTTCTCTCCCCAACCACGCTTTTGCTCTCCTGTCCCAGCAATCGACTGTTTTTTTGTAAAAACAAACAATAATAAAGGATGGCGGCGTCAAGTACAATATGTGTCTTTGGGTACTTCGATTCTACGATATTTCAAATAAACACTGTTTGTACACCTTTTTCAAGGCCAAATTTAAGCACTTTTAAGACCTTTCGATGCCTTTTTTACAGTACCTTTATTTACTTTGTGTCAAGATTACTGATGTGACTCAGCTGTGCCCGCTCATTTGGCGGCAAATGCCGCGGGTCCTGATTGGCTCCCTGTCCCAATTTAAACCCACCCCTTTCTGTCACTTGTGGTCAGTCCGTCGGCGAACCTCAGTGTACTCTAGGCAAGCTTTTTCGACCCTGACTCCCACCTGTTTTTTGCTCCCGTCTGTTTCCCGGCTTCGACTCATTTTTTGATCCTGACCACGTCTACTCTCCTGTCCCAGTTTTTGACTTGATTCCGACCCCGACCACATTTTTGCTCTCCTGTCCCGGCGACTGACCTGTTTTTTCCGTTCCCGACATCGCCATCGCTCGGAAGTCCCACTTTTGCGTTCAGAGCGACCTGCTTCCTGCGATCACTGGATCGTGGCTGCAATCCTTTCCTTTCTTCCCAATAAAACTGAGACAAACGTAACGCAAGTGGGTCCTGCCTCCGTTCTGGTCTTGACAAGTAGTTGTTTTGTAGTATTTTTATAGAAAAGCTGTAGTTTGCTCACCCCTGCTGAACCTCCCTGACAAACACTAGCTAATAAGCTAGCAAAAGACGCCAGGAAACAATATTTAAAAGCAGCGCAAGAGAAAAATGAGAGGAAATCCAAACGAAAAGGGGAAATACTCAATCTTGATCATTCCTGTGCGCATGCGCACTAAGCGCCAGTAGGATTATCATTAGAGCGTCACTGTGACGTCACTTGGAGCGTGGAATGGCGCTGATGCCGCATCGGTCGATCGCGTGGATTTTCCAATCGATTTGCGAGTTTTTGATCCTCTGCGTTGATTCAAGATACGAGGAAAGCATAGAGGGGCTCGTTCATCCGTCGCACGAGTGTCGCATCGGCCAAATCGGCGCGTTTCCTTGCGCATTTATTGCGTCATCCAGCTTTTGGAGTACATAGTATTTTGGTTGTAAGATCTCCCTAGTAGTATTTTTAAGTATTTTTGATGTGTTTCCATCATCGTATTTTTGTAATATTTCTGTAGTATTTTCTAGTATTTCCATAGCATCTCTGTAGTATTTTTTGTTACTATTCATGTAGTTTTATTTCTGAAGTATCTTCTAGTATTTCTGTAGTAATATTTTGGTAGTATTTTCTAGTATTTCCATAGCATCTCTGTAGTATTTTTTTTGTTACTATGAATGTAGTTTTATTTCTCAAGTATCTTCTGGTATTTCCATAGTAATATTTCGGTAGTATTTCTCGAGTATTTATTTGACTATTAATGTAGTTTTATCCTTGCAGTATTTTCTAGTATTTCTAAAGTAGTATATCCATTGTATTTCTTTGACTATTAATGTAG